>NC_141352.1:8321355-8551355 GCF_057382095.1 Aulonocara sp. 'chitande type north' Nkhata Bay | reverse complement strand
TGACCCACCAGTTTGTCCTGAAAGAGCCTGAAAACGACACGACAGTTTGTGCTCATCACAGACACACAGCCCAGCTCTGCAGGAACGATCTGAAGCTTTGTTTGTGCTCGATGCCGTTGTGTTGTTTCATATCCAACCTGCTGATTTATTTTCCACTCACAGAGTCAGCGAGAGAAATCCGAGGAGTCGCCTTCGAGCTCCGTGACACGGGCGTCCGAGCTCGTCTGCAGCGCCGTGTGGCATCTGCACGCACACTCGCTCAGCCCCACAGATCTGCGTCTCCACTGTCCTCGCGTCACCTCCTCGTGGCGTCGGCAGCTCTTGTGGTCGTCTCGCTGTCGAGCTGAAAAATGTCCCTGAAAAACATTCAGAGAGAAAAAAGTTGAACAGACTGCAGCTCTGGATTCTGGAGACGAGGATTTAATGAGAGGAAAAACAGAAAGTGAATTCATACAAAGAAACAACAGTGAGGAAGACCCTGATGAAGCTGTGAGAGGAGGGATTTGAATCTAAAGAAAGGATGGCAGGCGGCATTCAAGGAAGTTCCCAGAATCAAACATTCAATTTCAGGAGCTTGTCATGTTTTAAATCACGAGTTTTTAAAAAGCCATTCCTCCAGAAACGGTGACATCTCCAGAACGTTTAAAAGGAAGGTTCTCTTTCCCCACCGAAGAGCGCAGATGTTTCTGTAGACAAAGCTCACGAACGCGTCTTCTTCATCTGCTTGAGGAAGCCTGAGAGCTGCTCGCCTGGGTTCATGTGCTTCCTGCTCAGTGACAGAGCAGCGCCTTCGTTTGTAAACGCTGCAGAAATGTTGCAGAGACTCATTAAAGCTTGTGGCTGCGGTCGCTCTCTCTGAAGCATCCGGGGCATGAAGAAACCCGACAGCCGCAGCAGAAACACAAACATGTTTGAGAGTCAGGCGGTCAGCAGAGCTCGCTGGGATCAGAAGTCCAGATGATGAGCACCATCCAGGTGTTGTTGATGGGAGGCTGGGTGGAGGAGAGGACGCTGCTGCAGACGGAGCAGCTGATACCTGCTCCTCTCCACTGGCGGGTGGATGTTCGAGTTCTCGGAGTTTGGTTTTGAACATCGATGTACTTCGAGCCACTTTTCTGAAATTAAAGCAGACGGCAGCGTCTCTGAAATAAACCGACCCTGCCAGAGCGTAAACACCTCCATAAATCATGAAGCGCTTTAATGATGCTGCGTACTTGGTGGGAAACAAACGACAGCAGTTCTCAGCAGAGATTTTACAGCTCGGCAGGGGCGGATCTGCTCTGAGATGCAACGTCCTCCTCAGAGGGGCCGCCATCATTTTTTACCAGCAAATATTTTACTACACTTGACTTCACTGCGTTAGCACGGATTTCACACGCTACACGAACAGCTTGTGTCTGTATGTTTGCAAAGGACTCCGACTGTGGACAAATGAAACGCTCCGACGACGACAGCTTTACGGCACACACAGAATTCCCAACGGCGGTGACAAACGACAGCATCCTCTGGCAGTCACTCGACTGTGGGGAGGAAGAACTCCATTTTAACAGGAAGAGACATCTGGCCGAGCAACATCTGCAATAACTGGTTAAAGGGAGACAGGAAATGGGGCTGGGGGTGTGAAGAGTGCTTAGTGCATCATGGGAAGTCCCACAGCAGGCTGACGTCATTAGCCAAACAATGCACTGTTTGTCCATCACTGTGGAAACAGATGAGGACAAAACTAACCAGCAGCTTGTTTCTGGTTGAGAGGCCGACAACAGCCACAAAGGATTTCTGTGGCTTGTTTAAATTAAATAAAAGAAGATTTGAAGCTTTGAATGATAAAAAGCTTTCAGGACCACAGAAGGACGCAGAGACACATAACGAGCAGAAAGCAGCGTGACTGAGGAGGATTCAGATCGCCAGGAACAACCAGCGAGCCTGCAGCGCTCTGATAGGCTGATACGGTACCGTGAGGTCATTAAGATGAGAGGCCTGATTATTGTTAATCGTTTTTTCTTGGATGTATTTGAGACACAGAGTCTGAAAAGCTTAAACAAAGGCTGGAGGTGACACCAGTACCTGATTGATATTCGAAGGAAATCCAAGGAAGCTGGAAGAAGTTGCATCGCTAGAACTGTTCACCAAGCATGAAGTTCATTTTGATGCGAGGAGCAGAGCACAGCCATTCATCACTCTGGAGGCGGCCGATACATCACAGTGTGGATCAAGTTTATAACTGAGCAACACATTTAAGCTGAAATCTTCCTTTTTCTTCAGCAGTGATGACTGATACAAACAACAGACTCATCAAGAAATCAATTCTGCTTCGGCTGGACGTGCCTGGAGCTCGCAGCAGGTCTGCATCCATCGATGCAACAGGTGCTGAAGCTCTGCTGCCCTGCAGACCATCGTCACTCACAGAGCGCCTGCTGGAGCTTCTCCCACAAACGTGTTTGAGCAGCAGCTGTTCGAGCGTCGCTGCACTTCTCACGATGATACCAGTGCGTTTGCGTTCCTGTTGTTCTCACTGAAACACTAAAGCGCAGCTCCAGGTCTGACTGTGACAGGGCATAAACGGCACTTTTACTGGGCGTGTCTGAAGTCTGAAATGATGCAGTGACCTTGATTTACACTGAAAGAGAAATAAACAGAGACGATATGAAATCTTGCCGCTCACCGTTAAACTGTTGTGTCGACGCTCAGGAAGCTCTGCAGCCGGCTGCCATGACAAAAGCCTCCAGCCAGGCTCAACTCATGAAAGCTTTTCTTCCAGATGATTAAACCTTTGCACAAACGTGCACACTGGCACTTCTTCTGCTCTTTTTTTCCTCCGCTGGTGTTTCTTCTCGCCCCCTCAGGTGATGATGATTTTCCCTGTCTTCTTATTTTAAAGACTGAAATAATCCCAAAGTTTTCCTCTGAGCTGATGAGACTCCAAAATGTGCAGCAGCTGCTGAAACGATCCACCCAGCCACCCAGCAGACCTGAGGTCTGCAGCTCCTCCACTCTTCTGTGTTTCAGCAGAAACTCTCGGCTGTGTCTCTGAGAGCAGCAGGAGGTGCAGGTTTCTGCTGCACCTGGGGACGAAGGGTCTGTGAGCCCTGACTCCGGTCTGACAGGCAGCCGCCGCTCCGGCACTCCTCCGCTGTTCCAGAGCCGCTGGTTTCTCCTCAGAGTGCTGCCTCCTCCTGCTCCTCCTCGCTCTCTCAGTGTGCCGCGAGAGAGAGAGAGAGCGAGCGTGAGTGTGTGTGTGTCTGTGTGTGTGTGTGTGTGTGTGTGTGTGTGTGTCTGTGTGTGTGTGTGTGTCTCTCTCTCTGTGTGTGTGTGTGTGTGTGTGTGTGTCTGTGTGTGTGTGTGTGTGTCTCTCTCTCTCTGTGTGTGTGTGTCTGTGTGTGTGTGTGTCTCTCTCTCTGTGTGTGTGTGTGTCTGTGTGTGTGTGTGTGTGTGTGTGTGTGTGTGTGTGTGTGTGTGTCGCACTCAGGCTTGTTCGTTCAGCCTCGTTCCCTTCCTTCCTTCCTCCCTTCAGTCTGCTTCCTCTCTTTATTCCTCAGCTGTGTTTGCTCATGTTGTGGGACAAAAAAGTCCGATGAAGCTTTAAAGCAGCTCCTCCTCCTCACCCCCCTTCTCTTAAATACTCTTATACTCCCCCTCCCTCTCTTCTGCAGCTCTACCGAGGCTCGCCAAATTAAAAGCTCTCCCCCCATTTATCTCCCTTTCCTTTTCTGTCCCGGCCTCCCTCCCTCTGCTGGGGGGCGCAGCCTCGTGGCGTGTTCGTAATTGCCTCATTTGTAAAAAAGCCAATAAAGTTGTGCGAACATAAGAAGAGGGCAGCAGCAGCTCGATGCTTTGTTTGACGCCTCAGGGTCCAAAATTAAAGGTGCATTTAGTTATTTGTGGCCACTAGAGGGCAGAAAAGCCCAAACATGCTGATGGATAAACGGGTCTAATAATTACAGGTGTTGGTTTTTATTATCTTTATTCAAATTCCCTCTGACATGTGTGAAAATGCAGATATGTCAAAATACAACGTGAAACAGAAGAGAGACTTCACACAGCTTTGAGCTGCATTCACTCCTCACGCCCAGCGTTTGCTCCTCACAGAACTTAGTTTGAGTTCTTTGCATGTTTCTGTGATTTATTGAAGGATAATCGATGTTTAAAGACAGCTCAGAAAAAACGTTCAAAATTCAGCTGAGACGTGGTGACCTTTCTTCTTTAGAACGTCTGCAGGTCTGTGCATGCTGAACATCAGCCTCTGAGCCAACCGCTGACTGATGGGGATGCCACAGCTCCACACTGATCACAGGTTTCAGCTTTTTAAGCACTGACCACACCACAAACATCCTCGATGACCAGCCTCTCCCACAGATCCAGGAGCGTTCTGGAGTCTGTGCATTTTCCAGCCTGATGGAGCGCCGCGTCTCGAGGCTAAACTCCCCGGTCTTTAATCCCATTGAGAATCTGTGCTCAGTCCTTAAAAGGTGACTAGAAAAGTCTGCAAACTGATCATCTGGGTTTTCTGATGAAGCAGGAGTGGATCCAGCAAACCAAAAGATGTGTGGCCACGACCGTGGGAGGCTGCTGGAGCGCTGCTGGTGTTCAGAGGCCAGAACTATCTGTTATAAACTTAACAGAGCTGCAGCAGACTCAGCATCATCCCTGTGACTGGTCATCAAACTCTCACCTGCACCATAAGGAGCTGGTGACAGAGCTGACGTAGAAGTTAAATAGTCTTTTTATTCCATTTACACTTATTCATATTTTCCAGGTTCACTTCCTGCCCCGCTCAGAGCAAAGCGAGCGTCACTAACAGCAGGAGATCAGAAAGCATTAAAGGGGAGGTGGGTGGAGGTGGACGTGGTTGCAGAGCAGCAGCACCTGTATACAGGCTGAAGAAGGTTAAATAATCTGAGATTAGCAAACCTGAAACACACAATAAAGAAAGCTGAGCTGCTGTAAGACGGCACCGAGAGGCTCCGGTGATTTATGTTTCATATTTTTATAAAGCACAACCACCACTAACTGAGCTGTCCCTCTGATGGACTCAGAGGGACAGCTCAGAGTCAGACAGGCTGAGATGGAGGAGGGAGGATGGTGAAGATGGAGCTGCCAGGCAGGAGGAAACATCTGACATCATCTACTGGAAATGCTGTCAAACCTAAACGACGACTGTTCTCAGCGAGTGACAAAGTAAATCTGTGATGTTTGTGCTGTTGCTCCTTTAACTGAACCATCATATATCTCCTGAACTGAGTTTGCAAACTAACCTGAAGTGTTACTGAGATCTTCATCATTCCTTTAAATAATCGCTGATGCGCAATCTGAATGTGAGGAAGATCTGAGCTATTTAAACCAGGTGACACATTACATCAGGTAAATCCTCCAATCAGGACACAGAAAGCGTTCTGATATCAGACTGAATGATCGGCTCACTGCAGTCTGACTCAGAGGGGAGGCTTAAATGGGTCCTAGCAGTGTAAACTCACTACACTTCTATCAGAAACTGATGCTGAAAGCTGAAAATTGGTGCCAGGTGTGGAAAGTGCAGCTCGTCACGCTCAGAGGAAATCTGACAAAACAAAAACGAAACTTTGTCCCAACTAAACCTGCAGGAGAAGCCCAGCAGAGCTCCGCGTCGCTCTAATTGCCAATTAGACCTGCAGGCTGTGCAGCCTCTGGCACTCCATCTCAGCTGAGCCTCCTTAATAACTGCAGCAATTACCCGAGGCCTGCTCATTAGGCCCAGCTTCTTAACTCACAGGTACGTCCTTAAAAGTTCATGTCTCAGCACATTTTAACCTTCAGGTTCAGGTTTTGTTTTGCAGGAGAGAAGAAAAAGAGAAAGTACCCACGCTGTTTAAACCAGGAGGGACGTGGAATAATCGGCTTCACCTCCTGCAGCCGCCCTTCAAACGCTCCCTGAATGCATCACTGAGATCATCTCCGTCTACACCTTGGACAGGTCGCCTGCTGATTACTGGAGATACAGATGTTGTGTTGCAGCACCTCCTATTGGTCAGATACGACAGTCACAGGGAGTCTGCGTCCATATTCAGAACGATTCTCCCAGTTCACCTAAAAATATCATCAAAGAGCTCGAAACCTTTCCCTGTGTGAGAGTGTCAGAATTAAAATGCTGTTTAATAATAAATAAACCTGTGATGTCTGAACCTCGTGCTGGGTCACCTGAGCAGCAGTTTGTTCCTCAGGTGTGATTGGATCTTCGTCTGGAGAGGAGGAGGATCCTGCAGATGGACCTGAAATCTGCTGTCTGTTATAACCAGGCTAAACTTTAACCTGAAATGGTTGAAAGCACCTGAAATATCTAAAAATACTAGAAGATTCTGACCTTACAAAGCAAAAATACAAACAGATGAACGTCTTTTCTTAGCTGGATCATCCGTTTGCTCAGACTCTGGGTGTCTCCATCACTGTGAGTCAGCTGCTCTCACAGCCTGTTCTTATCATGAGAACTTATCCCAACAACCCCCCTCCTCCTCCTTCTCCTCCTCATGATTTAAAAGTAACAAAAACTAAACAAAACCAGCTCTTCCATTCATTTACCTTCTGCGGGCAGTAACAGAGGAAACCGCTCAGCTTTTATAGATGAAGAAACCGCCGTCACTCTTATTTATTAGATCCCTCTGCTGGTGAAGGTCAGACTCATCACTGCTGCCAAACACCTGCACTGTTATTGGACCGGAGACGTCCTGTGACCACGTTTAAAGTTTCCACGTTAAACAAATAGAAAGAAAAAACTAAAGTGTTGGATTTCAGCTGCAGCAGCAGAAATATTCCACACGATCAAAGACCCACAAACAACACATCACGTTTACATTTACTCTCATTATAAACAAACACAGATGCAAAGGCACGTCTTTAAAAATGTTCATGAGAGAAATCAAAGTCCACGGAGGTGTGAGGAGCTCCTCCCCCTCACGGACAGGCACAGGTAGGTGGAGGAGGGCGGTCCCTACAGTCTCCTGGGTGATGTCATGATATGAATAATTGAGCAGAGCCAGGCTCAGTGCAAAACTGCTCACGGATGATCTGAGGACTCAGCACGCTGATGTTTCAGGTGACGCGCCGACTCTGCTGAAACCCGGTGCAGACAAAGAGCCGCAGATCCACAGACACGAAGCCTCTTTGTGCCCGAGCGCACACGGGCGCGGCGGCTCTGCGAGCACAAACAGAAGTGCTGGGAAATCAAGTCTCGCACACAGAGCGCCGGCCCCGGAGATTAAGCGGCTCATCGGTGTTTGTCTGCACGGCGAGGCCCGCTCAGGTCCTGAAACAGCGACGCGCACAGTTTTGGAAACAACAGCTGAGCGAACCATCGCTGATGCATTACAAGTCTCACACTTTAAAACAGGCACCGGCGCCGTTCTGCACTTCTTAAATCGACAAATGTTCATATTTTTATGTAGAAATGTGTAAAATGTCATTTTTTGGAGAAAAGATAAACTCTGAACGCCCTTCACTTCCCCCTGGGCCTGTTCAGGTTCAGCTCTGCTCCTGGATCCAGGACCTTCAGCAGAGAAGCCAACAGTGACGGGATTTGGGAGTCTTCGTTCTCGTTTAGCCACCACTAGTGAGCCCACTGAAACTATTAGAATTTAAAAATACGCTCATGTAAAGTGTTAAAAATAAGTCGTGTAAAATGGTGATTTGGTGCTTTATAAATATTTCAAATAGGACAAAATGCTGATTTTACAGCAGCAACATTATTGTATCTCTAAAGTTTAAACATTTAATAAACTTTGTGTCTGCACAGAGTGGATCAAACAAATTGAATCATCATAAATACTTCATTTTATATTGATTACTTTATTATTATAGCACCAGGAATACATGACAAGGGGAGTATTCTGATGCAAACTCGTGGCTGTAGTATAAACAGTATTCTGGAGATGGTACAAAACGATTACTCATAACATTGTGCTGTAAGGACACGAGGAGGAAACAGGAGCTGTGTGAGGCTGGATTAAAAAGAGCACAGGCCTCAGTGACACAGGTTGTGGCGTTGCAGAGGTGTTCAAGGATAACAACAACACAGCTGCAATGTTCTATAACATTTTTCTCTTATAACTTTATTATGGATTAGGTGCAAGAATTTTTAAGTGTGGATGATTAAATAATACTTTAACGCAACAGTAAACTGTGCCTTGTTCTCAGACGGGCAGCAAGTGGAGAGTGACAGATGAGATGAGGAGACGAAGGAGGAAGAGAGGCACAGAGTGAGGCACAGAGTGAGGCACAGGGTGAGGCACAGGGTGAGGCACAGAGTGAGGCACAGGGTGAGGCACAGAGTGAGGCACAGGGTGAGGCACAGAGTGAGGCACAGGGTGAGGCACAGGGTGAGGCACAGAGTGAGTCACAGAGTGAGGCACAGGGTGAGGCACAGAGTGAGGCACAGGCAGAGCCCAGTTTATTTTCTACAGTTTTTTGGTTTTTAAAATTGGTGAAACCACAAGGCAACAAATCTTTGCATTTTATTATTGTTCAATCAGCTCCTATTTTAATGTCTGCAGTCTCAGATCAGCACAGCCCCGCCCTGCAGCACCATCAGCAGCAGCAGCAACATTGTACCCATCAGGTGAAACACAGGCTCCGCCCACACTCGCCTGGATACGTCTGAAAACGCTCCGCGTCCACACTGGTGTTTTCAGTCGTTTTCACAGAGTTGTGCGTCCACGTCGCACTGCACTCTGTCCTCCTGCGACGTAAAACTTTCATGAACTAAGATGAGCTTTAAACAACGGGGCTACGTGCGGTGATGCTAGCGTTAGCCACGTTACCTTCACAGGTGGTCAGGCAGGTGCACACTGGGAGGTCCAGCTCTACGTTTCACTGCACCTTCATTCTTCACATGTCCGCGTGGAGCCCAGTGTAAATCCCGGGGCTGAACGGCCTTTGTACAAACACAATGAGTGGAATCGCCCTTTTAAGTGCCAGAAACCATTTAACTCGTTTCTCTTTTCGTGTTTTAACAAACATCTGTTTTTAATATGTAATTCAAAAACGGTGTTTGAGACGAGGTTTTCAATGTTTAATTCTTCTTTTGTGAAATTCATTTTCAATTTGAAGTATTTATTAATGGATTAATAATTCATTTTAAAAATATATTTAAAAATAATGTTTTTATTTAAAATAAAATTATTAAATAAGAAATTACTTTAGTAATGTTGGAATAAATAATGTAAAAATGAATTCATGAATGAATTTACAAATGCAGAATTTATTGTACAATTCATTATTTAAGCACAGATTTCTTTATTTCGATACGTGTGGCTCTTGTGGTCCTCCATACTCTTACTCGTTGATCTCATCCTCCTCGTCCTCAAAGTTCTCCTCGCCGTCGTTGGCGGTGGCTTCCTGGTACTGCTGGTACTCGGACACCAGGTCGTTCATGTTGCTTTCCGCCTCCGTGAACTCCATCTCGTCCATGCCCTCGCCGGTGAACCAGTGCAGAAACGCCTTTCGGCGGAACATGGCCGAGAACTGCTCAGAGATCCGCTTGAACAGCTCCTGGATGGCGGTGCTGTTGCCGATGAAGGTGGCGGCCATCTTGAGCCCTCGGGGAGCGATGTCGCAGACGGCCACCTTCACGTTGTTGGGGATCCACTCCACGAAGTAGCTGCTGTTCTTGTTCTGGATATTCAGCATCTGCTCGTCCACCTCCTTCATGGACATGGGCCCCCGGAAGACGGTGGCCACGGTCAGATAGCGTCCGTGGCGAGGGTCGCAAGCCGCCATCATGTTCCTGGCGTCAAACATCTGCTGGGTGAGCTCGGGAACAGTGAGCGCTCGATACTGCTGGCTGCCCCGCGCTGTCAGAGGAGCAAACCCCGGCATGAAGAAGTGCAGCCTGGGGAAAGGAACCATGTTCACGGCCAGCTTGCGGAGATCTGCGTTGAGCTGTCCGGGGAAACGGAGCGAGGTCGTCACGCCGCTCATGGTGGCTGACACCAGGTGGTTGAGGTCGCCGTAGGTGGGGGTGGTGAGTTTAAGAGTGCGGAAGCAGATGTCGTAAAGGGCCTCGTTGTCGATGCAGTAGGTCTCATCTGTGTTTTCTACCAGCTGGTGCACCGACAGGGTGGCGTTGTAAGGCTCCACCACTGTGTCCGACACCTGACGGACCAAAGACAGACGGGACGTGAGAAGAGGCGAGTCGGTATTTATGTTTATTAAGCATCCGAACAAACACGTTGGGAAATGTGGGACAGACGGACAAAATTTCCTCCTCCTACCTTCGGTGAGGGCATGACGCTGAAGGTGTTCATGATCCGGTCGGGGTACTCCTCCCGGATCTTGCTGATCAGCAGGGTGCCCATCCCCGAGCCAGTGCCCCCTCCCAGAGAGTGAGTCAGCTGGAAGCCCTGCAAGAGAAGTTTCGTCTTACAGTAAACGGTGAGGAGACAGACAACCGGTGCAAGGATGGAGCTCAGTGTCATGAACAAACATGCTGTTCACAGTTTATCCTAAAGGCACCATCACTAGAAAACTGACATTCTTGAACAACCCCAGAAGTCAGTCCACGTTACCAAAATTTCACTAATGAGACAACGGATGGTGTCCTGGGGGGCGTCCTCGCAGATCAGAGCATCGCTGAACTCCTGCACAGTCTGAGGTGTGACCTGGCAGCGTTGCAACGACCGAAACATAACGTCCCAACGGTCTATACGTTATATTTATGATGAAGAACTGAGACTGGATAAAATATTTCCAACATCATACAACATGAGTCCAAATAGATTTGTTAGCATGTAGCGCTAACGTGAACTAAATTCAGCTGAAATTTGAGTCCAAATCATAAACGTGAATCTGCCGGTGAGGAAAAACACAGTCTCGAGAAAACTTTAATGATCCTGCATCTTGTTGTTCAATGAATCGTAAAAACTAAAGCAGGAACGCTGAAGAAGAAAAGGTTTAGCTCCACCCACTGAGGTTAAACTCAGCCAATAAGGCTGCGTCGGTCACATAAAGATGACTCACCTGGAGACAGTCGCAGTGCTCGCACTCCTTCCTCACTATGTCCAGGACAGAGTCCACAAGCTCCGCCCCTTCCGTGTAGTGACCTTTGGCCCAGTTGTTCCCTGCGCCTGTCTGACCTGCAGACAGCCAATCAGAAAGGGGAAAATGCATCTGTGAAATGTAAACTGATCACTGCGACAGATGGACACACACACAGTTGCTGGTGGTGACCCATTTCTCAGCTAGTGGACAGTAGGAGTGTGTGTGTGTGTGTGTGTGTGTGTGTGTGTGTGTGTGTGTGTGTGTGTGTGTGTGTGTGTGTGTGTGTGTGTCTGAAACCTCTGCTTCATCTTCTGCTCAGACATAGTTTATATAAGAGACGCTGCAGACGTGTCAGTCTGTTTACTCGGACGATTTAATGCTGGAAAGTTTCGCTGCAGCTCGCCGAGCAGGAATTCTGTGCTCGGCCTCGTCAGGTGGGTCAAACACTGCTGCTAAATAAAGACCCGCAGCTCTGCAGGATCAGGATAAAGGATGAGACTAAACTACTTCATAAGTTTAGAGCTGATTGGCGTGTTCTGATCGTGTCTGCTGAGGTTACCAAAGATGAAGTTATCTGGTCTGAAGAGTTGTCCGAAGGCTCCCGAGCGCACGCTGTCCATGGTTCCCGGTTCCAGGTCGACCAGCACGGCCCGGGGGACGTATTTATGCGCTGCACACAGAGGGGAGTGGTTACCTTTGTGCACCAAAGTTGAGCAGGAGTCTAAGTGATCTCATCACCCTGAACGGAAGGTGACTCACTCTCCTCTGCACTTACAGGAGGCCTCGTTGTAGTAGACGTTGACTCTGTCCAGCTGCAGACTTGAGTCACCCACATAGTTCCCTGCGGGGTCGATGCCGTGCTCGTCACTGATCACTTCCCAGAACTGAGCGAGTCACAGAGAGAGAGAGAAGCATTGGTGATTCAGCAACTTCCTGACTCTGTGGTGCGTTCACTGACTCACCGATGTCCAAGGTTAAATGTTTGCTCTAAAACCTTCACAGCTTCCTCCTGAAGGCCAAAAAGTTTAGTTTATAAGAACATAAAAGCTGTAAGAAACAGACTCTCCCACATTTTACTGAAGCCTGAATGCAGCACGCGTCACCCCCTGATTTTAACCATTACTGTAAATTAAACGGACTTGATCTGACACCTCATACTGCAGCGTGTGAAAACCACCGCAGCTAACTCAGAGCTCTGTTCAATGGGAAGAGGGCGGCTAAAGATGTGTCAAGGACTTCAATTTAATTTATACAGCATCAAATCACAACAACAGTCGCCTCAAGGCGCTTTATATTGTAAGGTAGACCCTCCAATAATACATACAGAGAAAAAGCCAACAATCACATGACCCCCTATGAGCAGCACTTTGGCGACAGTGGGAAGGAAAAACTCCCTTTTAACAGGAAGAAACCTCCGGCAGAACCAGGCTCAGGGAGGGGCGGGGCCATCTGCTGTGATTGGTTGGGGTGAGAGAAGGAAGACAGGATAAAGACATGCTGTGGAAGAGAGACAGAGGTTAATAACAGATATGATTCAATGCAGAGAGGTCTGTTAATACATAGTGAGTGAAGAAGAAACACCCAGTGCATCATGGGAATCCCCGGCAGCCTACGTCTATTGCAGCATAACTAAGGGAGGATTCAGGGTCAGCTGGTCCAGCACTAAAAAGGAAAGTTTGAGGCCTAATCTTGAAATTACAAATAAAATTAAAATAAATCTTTACTTATAAATGAGCACAGGCTGTGATACCTCTCACCTAATGAGCTTTGTTTAATCAGTCTGAGGTTCTTCGTAGGTTTTTTTTTAGCTTTCTATGCACTAAAAACCCAAAACAAAACAAAAGAAAGAAGAAAAACACTAAAAAAAACCACTAACTCAATCTGAGGGACGAGTTAGTCCCTCAGATTGAGTTAGTGGGTCTGATGGAGATTCTGATGGAGGCTAAAAGCTCGGATGGCAACAGGGAAGGAAAGTGTGAGAAAATGAAAGAACAAGCCAGTAAATTCTAAGGAAACTGGGAGATTTTAGAGAGTTGAGTGGCTGCACTGAGGTGAGAGCCTCACGCCTTTAATCTGTTGTTTTCAGTGATTATTTTTGAAAGATTTTCTGAGGTTGCTGTCAGAGCTGCAATCGTTGAATTGAAACTAGTTCAGAGTGCTGTAATCCTGCTGTACTCCACTGGGTACCAATCCAACTGGGACAGTTTATCTTGTTCAAAGTGTCAGACACGTTCTAGCGTCTCCGACTCGATGAACGAAGCTGCCGTTCTTTGAGTTACAACCTAACCTGGACACCTTGTCAGTAAGCTTACACAGAGGTGGAGGCTTTGCTCCGTTATTGCACCAACACCACCCTGTTACACATCAGTGTCTGTGCTAACAGGAAGGAGGCACCGGCTTGTTGCAATAAACGAACAAAATAACCAGGAAGAACCACAAAAACTCCACAATTTACCCTTCACAGTTTTAACGAACTCAAAAAGATTAACAATCTGTGCGTGTTCATCTCTGACTTCCAGCCGAGAGAAGAGTGTGTGTCTGTGTGTAAGTGTGTGTCTGTGTGTAAGTGTGTGTCTGTGTGTGTCTGTGTGTGTAAGTGTGTGTCTGTGTGTAAGTGTGTGTCTGTGTGTGTCTGTGTGTAAGTGTGTGTCTGTGTGTGTAAGTGTGTGTCTGTGTGTAAGTGTGTGTCTGTGTGTGTCTGTGTGTAAGTGTGTGTCTGTGTGTGTAAGTGTGTGTCTGTGTGTAAGTGTGTGTCTGTGTGTGTCTGTGTGTAAGTGTGTGTGTCTGTGTGTAAGTGTGTGTCTGTGTGTGTAAGTGTGTGTCTGTGTGTAAGTGTGTGTCTGTGTGTGTAAGTGTGTGTCTGTGTGTAAGTGTGTGTCTGTGTGTAAGTGTGTGTCTGTGTGTGTAAGTGTGTGTCTGTGTGTAAGTGTGTGTCTGTGTGTCTGTGGATTCCTTGAATAGTCTCTGGGTGGCTCACAGAGTTCACTTCTCTCTCCCTCACCACATGTACTCTAGATGAACTTTTATTATTCCCTCTGTATTCTACTCTGTACTCTACTCTGTATTCTACTCTGCACTCTACTCTGTACTCTACTCTGTACTCTACTGCAGCGGGTTCCAGAGGCGCATCCCACTCGCTGCTACGTTTGAAAGATTTTACTTAAATAAAAAGTAACGAGTGTGATTCACGTCTCCTCTGCTGTTCCCGCACTAACCCCACGGTAGTGATAATGTACGTGAAGCCCTCGCGGTGTCTCTGATTGGTTTGTTCACAGTCGTTTCATGACGCCCCGCAGGTGCGAAGCTGTGAATCAGCGTGGCGTGGTCCCTACCTTGGTCCCGATCTGGTTCCCGCACTGTCCCGCTTGGATGTGAACGATCTCCCTCATGGTTCCTCCGCGTGTGTCCGCTGAAGCTCTGCTGTGAGTCTGCGGAGCGGGAGCGCGCGTCCTGCTTCATCTTCTCCTCCTGTCAGGCGCGTTCACGTCACCACGCCCTGGGGGGGAGGAGTGGGGGTCACGGTCCAGTTTGTCCCAGTCAGCATGAACCTGTGTCCAGCAATGAGCTCACACTCACAGCAGAGCCCACTGCGTTTAAAACACCACCTGTCAGGTAAAACACGCGGACGCTCTCGGGCAGGCTGTGATCACTGTGGACAGTCTGCGTGAAACAGCTGGAGTGACGGAGGCTCCTCGTGGTTGTTCAGAAGAACAGCTGATAAAGGGGAAAGAATTTAAACTTACTACGAAATAAATGGCAGGAATTTATTTTGAAAATCTGACACTTTAACGCATCCTTGCGCATCTCTGTAAACTGCGGCTTTTATTTTGTAACTCCTACAATCTGATCACGCCGGTGAAGTACGTGGAGGATTTCATCCGGATATCCTGACATTTAAAATCATTTTTAAAATTCTTTTTATTGTGAAACTCTGACACGGCTGCGCAGATGAATTATCGTATAATTATTTTGAAAATCTGATACATGTTCAACTTTAACATATATCAGATTTTCAAAATAATTGCTTTGACAGTTAAAGCAAACACTCATGAGTAAACAGGTGTCCGCGGAGCTGGAAGCTGATTGAGCATGCGCAGACCGTCTCTCAGAGTGGGATGATGATGATGAAGCACGGTCAGCTGTTGCTGAGGCCAGCAGCAGTGTCAGTTTACAGCAAAGGCTGTAAAACAGGAGCTTTGCTCCGTGACCGATCCTCCTTCAGACACAGTGGGGGGAGGAAGAGGAGGCGTGACCTACGTCACTCAGGAACCTGCAGCCGCATATGAAACAAAGAAAAGTGTCTGCACCACAGCCTCCACACATCCAACTCTGAAGGTCTCCTCCAGCCAACATGAGGCGCTGAGAGGTTTGGGTGTGCTGCCCCCTGCTGGAAGACTCGGAGAAACACAGGGAGCAGAATTAGCAACAGGAGACATTTTCTACATCCTGTCTGAAAAAAACCAAAGTAAAGCTGTAAAAATGAACATAAAGCCAAGACAAAAACGGGAGTTCCTCTGATGTCCAGCAGAGGCAGCAGTGAGCCAGTCCTCAGACTGCCACGTTAAAACTTTACAGCAGAATTAAACATGTTTACAGCCTGATACACAAACTGTCCCCTTTATAACACCTGTGCAGTACGAATGCTTTAATAACTCACCTGTTTCAATTGGAGTTTGCATTATTAGGGGCGTGGCAGCTCGATAACCAGGTTCACCAGTGTTACCATCACCTCGGAGTCTTTGTGGAGGGTAAAGTTCTCCTTCTGAAATGCGTCTGGTGAGATTCGAGGCTCTGTGGACTTTGGAACAAACCTGATCAGGGACAAGCAGATTTCTCCTGGACCCACTGATACACTTAAAACAAGCCAAACTGTGACAGAATGATGGAGGGTGGTTTCAGAAACCGTCCCATCCATCACAGCTTCAGAGGGTTTCAGGACATCCAGACCTGCAGCTGCAGCAGACAAAATGTTTATACTTCAGTTTTTATTTTATTGTCACTTTTTAAAAAAGGAACTTACATATTCAAACGTTTTTATTTTCAAACACTTTTAATCAAAAACCGTCGAAACGTCTCCCAAACACAGACTCTTTATCTCAGCGGTCCAAAGCTCCTCCGTCCTGCGTCGCCTCCAACACCATCACAGGTCAGAGAGGAGAGCCTCCGTCAGACGGAGCACAGGCGCGCTCAGCTTTGTGTCCATGTGATGAAACACCTGAAACCGTTTAGTCCAGCTTTACTTCCTCAGACTGGCGCCGAGCAGAGCGTCTACGCCACGGCGGGGATAAAGTACTGCAGCGACATGTCTTCATGCAGCAGAATCAGGTGGAGGACGCTCTGATGGACGATGTCTGAGGAGGACGAGAGAGAAATGTGTTAAACTGTGACGTGGATTAGACCCCGGTGGGTTTTGTCCTGAGTGCGAACATGTGAGGGGAGACTCACTGCACATGGCCTTGCTGGGGTTGACCTGCTGCCCCACGAGGAACTGCTGCAGCCTCCTGATGTCCACCCTGGCCTCCACCATGCTCTCCGGGTCCCTGCTCTGAGACGGGCCGCCATCCTGGGAGGCGTCATCGCCTGGAGGGACGGAGGAGCAATGTATGAAAAGTATGGCCCACAGCTGATACACTGACAATCAGTAATTATTAAATATAAACGAGGCTCTCAGCAGCAGGTGGAGGGTGAGACTTTAGGCCCCGCCACCCAGAATTAACTGGTTATCAGGGATGTGACGTGATGACTGAGCTCATCCGTCAGCAGGTCTGAGCTGCTCGTGGAGCTAAAGCGTGTTTTTACCCCACGGAGGGTTTCCCAGGTCTCTGAAGTGAGTCGTCACGGAAACCAGATCCGTCTCAATCTTCAGGTTCATCTCGCCGTTCAGGTTGGCTTCGATTACCTGACACACACACACACACACACACACACACACACACACACACACACACACACACACACAGACACACACACACACACACACACACACACACACACACAATAATGTTCAGGCGTTGGTTCTCCTGAAGATTCAGACGTTAAGGTCTCTTTAAAGTTGATTTTTCATGTCTTTGAAGGTCATCCAGTTTTGGAAGAAAGAAAGTGACTCTGTTGATCTGATTGATTTGGTTTCATTCTATAATGATGGACTTAGTTTTCTATGAAGGTTTGAACTTTGTTTAAACAAGAGAGAAAATGTTGATGCCTGCTGGAGAAAAGTGTATAAAGTGTGCAGTGAAACATCTATAATAATTCACTGCTACTTCACGGATTTCACCTGTCACGGGTTATTTTTAGATCGTAACTCCCGCGATAAACGAGGGGCTGCTGTATTTCACTAATTCAGCGCACAAACACTAGGTGGCAGTGGTGTTTTCCTCTTGGAGTTGACTCAGTGTCAGAGTCACTGCTGGAGGTGTTTATGAAAGCTGAAATGAGGCTTCTTGAAAAGTTCCCATTGGTCACAGCGAGGATTTAACACAGAGCTGTAACGCCTGCTGACGTCTTAACACCTTCACTTCCTGTCCGACTGCAGGTAAAGAGATGAAAACGCTCCAAATATTTCAGCATATTTCATCTAAACATCTAAAGCGACATAAGGCTTCAGGTTCTGTGTGATCACCTGTCGCAGGTAACACGAGGTTTAAATATGTAATTATTTTCATCTGACATCTTGGCTTCTCGGGAAAAGATGACATAAACATCGTGTTCACATTCAGTTCAATATTTCTACATCGAGCCGGGCGGAGGGCTGACATACAGGAAGACGCCTTTTCACGTATTTCAAAATAAAGGAGTTTACCGTTATGCTAAAAACATGCCGGACAGTTTGTTACACAAACGCGGCGACAAATGTGACTGAAATGACCCAAATCCAGAGAAATAAAGCTGCAGCTCCTCTCTGCATGAGTCCGTGTTTGATCTGAACATGTTTAACCTCCTACCAGGAAGTTGGAGAGGTTCTTCATCCTGTCCACGATGTTCTTCATGGTCTTCAGGGGAGGGAGGTAGATGCTGACCTGCAGTGACACAACCGTGATGAAAAGGCAGCTCTCATAAAAAGGATGATTTGGTGTTCGGCAGCTTCACTTACATCAAAGTCCGGCATGCTCGGCTCTTTGAACTCGTGCCACAGTCTCCGGGGGATGACGTCAACGGGGACGTCGTGAGTGACGACTCGACTGACGCTGGACAGGGTGGGCTGGGCGGCACAGAGGAAGAGGGCTCAAGTTTCTCAGATTAAAGGTTCAAATGAGTTTTAAAAGCAGCTAAAAATGACGCAGCGCATCTCCTGATGTTATGAATAATAGGCTAAAATTAAACGTATGATTCGAGCTGTGGCAGAGACAAAGACGTCTCAGGTGAACTTGTTGCTGACTGTGAGTTGTTCTCAGGCGCTCTCACCAGCTCGGCGGCGATGGTGAGGCAGGGGCAGTGCTTCTTGGTCAGTTTGACTTTGACCGCCTTGGCGTTCTGGACCGTCTTCAGGGCTCTGGACAGATTCTCCGGAGTCACCTCCAGACAGATCTCGTTGTCCTCGGAGGACACGCCCTCCATCTGGTACTCGTCGAAGAAGTTGGCCTGCGCGAGGAAGGACGGGATCAGGGTCATTTATTACGGTCCTGATCATCTCAGACTCGTTCCTGAGTTTATTTTCTTAGCAGCCGGAAGCCGAAGCGTCGGCTCTCACCTGTGACAGCTCACACCACATGCTGACGCCGCCGTTGGCCACTTTACCGGACAGAACGAAGAACAGGTTGTCCGGCGTCAGCCGCAGGACGCACATCTTTGTCAGCTTTGAGATGGTGGTGACGACTCCTGGTGAGAAAGATCAGAGGTGTGAATCGGGAGAAATATTTAATCAGTCACACGCAGACTCGGTTAGTTTTAATAATAGTTTACTTCAATCAGATCTCTGATCTGCACTTCTGAAAAACTTGATCGCGATAAACACACTAAAAACAATAAATCTACAGTTAATATTACAACTGTTGAAAACTAAGTAAAACTAAACATTTCAACAGTAAAACTGACTTTAAACAACAAAAATTAGCTGAAAACTTGAAGTGGAAAACTTTTTACAGAGCCGGTAAATAACAGATTACTCACGCAGCATAAACATATAGCTGATATTTTTGTGGTAATTAATCATGACTCATTAGGCCTGCACCAGACTCCATGTAGATTTTGTTAAATTTAGATAACAGTAACCAGTCTGCGGCTCTTTGAGCACATGCTGTAAGCCGAACTACAGACTTTTCCTATTATGTCAGAAACGCTAAAGAAAGAACAAAGTCCCGCATCGGGAACTTTTAATTAGATGTAATTTTATTTTTTACAGTTTGTGTGCAGCATTTGGAGGGAAGCTAACAGCTTAGCTTCGGCTCTCGGCACAAACAGATGTTTCACACTCACGGGTGAAGTGGTTCAAACAGGCGATGTCGATGATTTTCCCCCGAAACTTCATTTTTTCGTCCCGACAGCAGAATTTAATCTTCCGTTTTGACTTCAGGCGGGGAACTTTTTGATTTGTTTGGTCCGTCTGTGTCTACGGTCCGGCGGAAACAATAGCCACCTGGAAGCTGTTAATTGTTCCGCCCAACGAAAGAAGAAAACAACCAGCAGTGGCCCGGGGACCACAACAGGACCCCTTAAATGGTCTGTACAGAGGCAGAAAACTGTAGCAGAGTCACCGGTTCCTGGTGCGCTTTATATTTTTACTTACATACTGAAATCAGACATTTTACGCTGTTCATCATCTTTTTGTAACTGAGCTACAAAATAACTTCACAGGCATGTTTGGCAGCTTTCACTTAATTTCAGCTTTTTGGTGAAAACTTTCAGAATGTTTTTCACACAAAGATATGATGTCTCGTTTTTATATGTAACATTTATACACCCTCGTTGTAGACCAAATAAAACACAAAAAACCCTCAGAAATAGCAGCCTGTGCATGCTGCGGCTCCTTTTTACTTTGTGATGTAATATTAGGATCTTATCAAAAAATTATACTCAGACAATCCTGTAAAAAACAGGCTTTAGAAGTTTAGGTTCCAGAGAAAAAAGTCAACAACTTTTAAAAACCTTATTGTGGGCCAAAAAAACAAAACAAACATTATATATATATGGAGTGCTGCCAGACACTCCACGAGCGTCTGGCAGCACAAATGAACCAGCTGCTAGTTAACGAGAGACACCCGGAATGGCTAACCGAAGGTCGAACGGTCCTGATCCCCAAGGACCCCAAGAAGGGACCGGTCCCCTCCAACTACCGACCAATAACCTGCCTCAGTACTACATGGAAGCTCCTGTCAGGCATCATATCGGCTAAGATGAACAGGGACATGGGTCAATACATGAGCGGGACACAGAAAGGAATTGGCAAGAACACCAGAGGCGCAAAACACCAGCTACTGGTAGACAGAACAGTCAGCCGAGACTGCAAGACCAGACTGACCAACCTGTGCACTGCCTGGATTGATTACAAGAAGGCCTATGACTCAATGCCCCACAGCTGGATACTGGAATGCCTAGAATTGTACAAGATCAATGGGACCCTAAGAGCCTTCATCAGGAACTCAATGGGGATGTGGCGTACAACACTAGAAGCCAACTCCAAGCCCATAGCACAAGTCACCATCAAGTGCGGGATCTACCAAGGAGATGCTCTGTCCCCACTGCTGTTCTGCATAGGCCTGAACCCCCTCAGTGAGATCATTAACAAGACTGGCTACGGATACCGACTACGGAACGGAGCAGTTGTCAGCCATAGGGATGGGTATCGAAAACCGGTTCTTGTTGAGAACCGGTTCCCACTGTTTCAATTCCTTGGAAGTGTTTGCCATTTTTGCAAACGATTCCCTTATCGATTCCAGTCGCCCCGAATGACGTCACCACGTTGCGGAGCGTCATTTACCTGGCAGGAAACACGGCGCCTAAGCGGCTCAAACGCTCAAAAGTTTGGTTATACTTTACGAAATCGGATGACAACAGGGCAACTTGCAATACTTGCAAAGTAGATACTTCATTTAAGGGAGGAAACACTACGAATATGCAAAAGCATTTGCTCACAAAACGCGTGATAACCTTAAATGAATGTCGTGTTTTTAATTCCGCTCCGGACTCGTGAATCTCAACCCAGCAGCAGCGGTAACGTTTGCACGTCCTCTTCCGTTAATGCGGCAGGTAAATAAGATAAGATAGATAAGATAAGATAAGATAAGATAACCTTTATTAGTCCCACACGTGGGAAATTTGTTTTGTCACAGCAGGAAGTGGACAGTGCAAAAGTTATGACGCAAAAATTAGAATACAATAAGAATAAATACAGTACACAGCTGTACAGAATAGAATAAAATAATATACTATATACAGTAGAATAAAATAGAATAAAAATATACAATAAGATAAAAATAGAATACGAATGCTATATACAACTGAGTAAAAATACAACGATGCCAGAAAGGATTATTGCACTTAGTGTTATTGCACATGTGTGGATGTGTGTGTTTGTTCAGTTAAAGTCTTTGTTGTGGAGTCTGACAGCAGTGGGGAGGAAAGACCTGCGAAATCTCTCCGTCCCACACCGTGGGTGCCGCAGTCTCCCACTGAAGGAGCTGCTCAGTGCTGTCACAGTCTGCTGCATGGGGTGGGAGATGTTGTCCAACAGGGATGACAGCTTAGCCGCCGTTCTCCTGTCACTCACCACCTCCACTGGGTCCAGAGGGCATCCTAGAACAGAGCTGGCCCTTCGGATCACCTAATCAACTAACAGTGCATATTATGTTAGCGCAATCTGCCTTATTACAAACCTGCCATTACTGTGCATTTAGTGACCATGATGAGAGAGGCAGACAGAGTCTGGCTCAGATGCTGGCAGCTCTCGCTGCAGTCTACCGTTAGCGTCTCCTTTCAGGCCAGGATAGACGAACGTCACCGAGCAGTGACTCAGTTTGTGGTAAAAGGCTTGAACCCATTTGCCACAGCAGATGCCCCCGATTTTAGGTAAGTGAATGTGTTAAATTGTAGGCAGGGACATTACTGGATATTCTTGTGTAATTGCTACAGAATAATTTATGTTATACTTTGTTATTGCTACAGAAGAATATTTATTTTATTATTTTACATTTACAATGTTTTTCCTGGGGACCCTGTGACACCCCATTGAAGAGCCGTAGGCTGGATCTCTTAAGATCTCACTGTTGGGTTTGTAAGGCCATGTTACTCCTAAATTTCTATCTTGTTCAAAGAGAAGATATAAAACAAAGTTCTAAGCTAATTGAACTTAGTGTTCTCCTTTTTTAAAAAGAATCGATAAAGAATCGAATCGTTAAACAGAATCGAAAATGGAATCGGAATCGTGAAAATCTTATCAATACCCATCCCTAGTCAGCCACCTCCTGTACATGGATGACATCAAGCTGTATGCCAAGAGTGAACGAGACATCGATTCACTGATCCACACTACCAGGCTATACAGCAATGACATTGGAATGTCGTTCGGACTGGAGAAGTGTAGTCGGATGGTAACAAAGAGAGGGAAGGTAGTCAGAACTGAGGGGATTGAACTACCAGAAGGCAACATTGCAGACATAGAGGACAGTTACAAGTACCTGGGGATCTCGCAGGCAAATGGGAACCATGAAGAGGCCGCTAGAAAGGCTGCAACCACCAAGTACCTGCAGAGGGTCAGGCAAGTCCTGAGGAGTCAGCTGAATGGTAAGAACAAGATCCGGGCCATCAACACGTACGCCCTGCCCGTGATCAGGTACCCTGCTGGGGTAATAGGCTGGCCAAAGGAGGAGATAGAAGCCACTGACATAAAGACAAGAAAGCTCCTTACCATGCATGGAGGGTTTCACCCCAAGTCCAGCACCCTGAGGCTGTACGCTAAGCGGAAGGAAGGGGGCCGGGGACTGGTGAGTGTCAGCACCACAGTCCAGGATGAGACAACGAACATCCAAGAATACATTGGGAAGATGGCCCCAACTGACCGAGTGCTCAGTGAATACCTCAGGCAGCAGAAACCCAAGAAAGAGGAGGGAGACGAGGAACCATCATGGAAGGACAGGCCCCTGCACGGTATGTACCACCGGCAGATAGAGGAGGTGGCTGATATCCAGAAATCCTACCAGTGGCTGGACAAAGCTGGACTGAAAGACAGCACAGAGGCACTAATCATGGCAGCACAAGAACAAGCTCTGAGTACAAGATCCATAGAGGCTGGGGTCTATCACACCAGGCAAGACCCCAGGTGCAGGCTGTGTAAAGATGCCCCAGAGACAATCCAGCACATAACAGCAGGGTGCAAGATGAAAAAAAAAAAAAAAAAAAAAAAAAAAATTGACAGCGTCTCTACCACCTCAGACGCTTGAGAGACTTCCAACTGCCCTCCAAGGTGCTCAGGAACTTTTACTCGTGCACCATAGAGAGCATCCTGGCGGGAAACATCTTAACCTGGTTCGGGAACAGCACCATGCAGGACAGACGAGCTCTACAGAGGGTTGTGCGGTCAGCTGAGCGCACCATCCGCTCCGAGCTCCCTGACCTGCACTCAATCTACAGCAGGCGGTGCTGGACCAAGGCCAGGAAGATCGTGAAGGACCTCAGCCATCCCAACAACAGACTGTTCTCTCTGTTGAGGTCAGGAAAGCGATTCCGCTCCCTGAAGACCAACACAGAGAGACTGAGGAGGAGCTTCTTCCCGCAGGCGATACGGTCTCTCAATCACACCACCACACAGTACTGACCCACACATATGGTTCTTACACACACACTGGACTTTCTGGACATTGGTTTTGCACAACACTGGTCACTATATTCTTCATTTCCGGTTAATACTTGTACAGCTGCTGTTATTGTGTATATATTTATTTATATTTAGATTCCTTCATACATTCTTATATAGTTCTATATTGTGTATTGTGTATTTTGTTGTACAGTTATTTTATTTTCAACTTTAATTTATATATTTTATCTTATTCTCCCAGTTAAATTTACCCTTCATTCTAATTTGTGTTGTACAGTTATTTCATTTTTAACCTTAATTTATATTCTATTCCTTCCTAGTTAAATTTACCCTTTTTAATTTTTCATATTTATTTCCTATCTTATTCATAGCCTTTTCCTTTTTTGTTCTCTTTAGGTCACGAGCAGTTGTCCAAGCATTTCACTACATATCGTACTGTGTATGACTGTGTACGTGACAAATAAAATTTGAATTTGAATTTGAATTTGAATTTGATGCTAGCAGGCAAGGCATACATGGAACGCCATAACCAAGTGGCCGGCATAGTGTACAGGAACATCTGTGCCGAGTATAACCTGGAAGTCCCGAGGTCAAAATGGGAGATGCCCCCAAGGGTGGTGGAGAATGACCGAGCTAAGATCCTGTGGGACTTCCAGATACAGACGGACAAAATGGTGGTGGCTAACCAACCGGACATAGTGGTGGTAGACAAACAGAAGAAGACGGCCGTAGTGATCGATGTAGCGGTTCCGAATGTTTCTAAAAATAAGCAACTAAAATATTTGTGTCTCTTTACCAGCTGAGAAAAAAACACCTCAGTCAATCACAGTCGGCTGCAAACACACTTCCTTCCTTCCGTCCTGTGTGTTTGCTGACCTTTCTTTGTGTCAAAGTTCATTATTTTCTGTTAGAAAAATAAAGGCTTGATTCTTGTTTATTCTCTCACCAAATTAAAATGATCTCCTGTAATCTGCAGGCTCATTTGTTGTGAAACAAAAGCATTCCAGCTCTACAAGCTGCTTACGGATCTGGATTGGAGTCAGTTTGGAGATTTTCTCTGAGCACAGACGCTGAGAGGGCAGAAGCACTTCAGGTCATCTCATAGAAGTGTGAATAAAACAACTGATTTTCACTCCAAATGTTGTTTAAATGAATCAGCAATTGAAGGGCCAACAGAGACAGCGATGCGTAATAGGAGGAAAACCCATCAGACTTGCATTTAAGAACTGGCTTCGTATTTTACACAGGTTGCTATTTGCCCTTTTTAAAAAACAAAACAAAGCTTTAACCCCGACTTGTCCCTTCCTCATCACTTTAGACCAATTTAAAAATTTCCTTTTATCTCCAAAATTTTAGAAAAAGTGTTGGCCAACCAGCTTCCAGTGTTTCTACCTGCTTATTGCATTTGAGATGAGTTTCTGTCAGTTACTCAAACAGCCCTGCTCAGAGTTTATGAGCATAATTTAATTCACAGATATGCAGGTGAATATTTGGTTCTTGCTCTGTTGGGTCTTTCTGTTGTCTTTAAGCAATGGCTTGCGTATCTCTTGACCCATTTAAGGGGCCCAAGCCCCAGTTTAGGAACCCGCTGACTCTACATAAAGTACGTAAATCTTCTCTGAAATGTGGCTGAGGTTTCACAGTAACGTTCACACTTGATCTTGATTTGCATACCCTTGGTATGTTGTTCTTTGTTTGTAATTATGGGTCAGATGTGAAGCTAAAACCCTTCTTGTCTCATTGATATCAGTTTTGTTTTGAGAATAAAGTTATTCCATTTGATCCCTGCTATTTATTCGTCTCTGTCTATCTTTTTTTTTACCCTTTTTAAATTATTTTTGCAGCATTCATTCGTTTTAATTGGATGCCTACATGATCCTTCATCCTATTGGCTCTCTGCTCTTTATTGGTGACCAATCACAGGCTGTCATTCTTCATGGATTCTCCGTAGTTCCTCTCAGCTGCCTCTGGCTGCAGCAGCTTTGCTTCAGCGTGCTGTCTGACTGTTTGAATCTTTGACTTCACGATGGCACCGCTGTCCATCCAGGCCGGAGTGAAATACGCCAAAACGCTGCTGCCAGAGACTCTGATGAGGTGAGTTTTTTAAATGTTATCAAAACTTAAAGTTGAGTTTTATAAATTCAGTTTAGTTATTGTAAATCTGGGGATTAGACAAATATTGGCAATTTCACTCAAACCAGCTGTGCGTCAAATTGTATCCAGGACATTTTTAGACTTTGCAGAGGAAGCTGTGTGTGTGCAGAACTGCAGAAGAACAATGGAAGCCACTCAGTAAATAGGATTGCTGAACCTTTGAAATAGTGAAAGCAGCTGAGAGGGTTTTTATAGATGTAAGTCTGAGGTTATTAAAACCTCCGACTTGACTATAAGATTTCAAACTGTAATGCAGTGAACTTTGAATGACCTGCAGGTCCGTGTCCACAGTCCAGACCATCTCTCGACACATGCTGCCCCTAAATCAGCCTCGCTGTTTCAGAGTGTGCACATACAGCCGGATGCGGCGGCGAAGTTTGACTGCGTCTTCTCTAGATGAGCTCCTGGAGCAGGTAAAAACAACCTGTAAACGCTCTTAGACAATAAGCAGTAGTGTGCATAAGTCTTGAGCCAGCTCTCATTTCTTCATATTTTGTTAAGAAAAGGAGAAACAGGTGCAAACATGGAAAAATATTAAATAAGGCAAAAACAGTTTGTACAATTTAAACACACTTTAAATTCAATATTTGGTATGATTACCTTTATTCGTCATTACAACCTGAACCCCTTTGGTCACCTTTTTAGTTTCTTTAAGCAGTCTTTAGGAACAGTGCAGCGTTCGATACTATTGACCTTAATATTTTACTACGGAGATTAAACAGGATGTAGGTATTAAAAGGTGTTTGAATAACTTTGATCATGAAAATCTTCTTCAAACACCAAAGTTATTTTTAACTTACACGCTTGGACCAGTTCTGTTCACATTATACATCCTTCCCTTGGGCACTATTATTAGAAGGCATAGCGTACATTCTCACTGCTATCCAGAAATATCCTGTCTCAGAGTGACGCGGAAAAACTAGTTCATGCATTTATTACTTCCAGGCTGGACGACTGTAATTCATTATTATCAGGATGTCCTAAAAACTCCCTGAAAAGCCTTCAGCTGATCCAAAATGCTGCAGCAAGAGTCCTGACAGGGACTAGAAACTAGGGACTAGAAACAGCAGATTTCTCCTGTAGTGGCTTCCCTTCATTGGCTTCCTGTTTATTAAAGAATAAAATTTAAAATCATTATTCTTACATACAAGGTCTTGAATAAGCAGGCCCTTGAACACCTCACAGCTTATTTATGAATCTGTACCATCAACATCGTCCTGATGCATGCTTTTTTTTTTTTTTTTTTTTGCCTGTCCCGTTTGGATCTTTAGCCGTCAGAATTGGTGTCTGAAGGCCAAGAAAGATGCCAAGCGGATTTACTTTACCAAGTGGATCATCATGGCCATATTGGTCCATTTGATTGACCTTTATTATAATTATGTATTTATTTTATTTTCATTTTTTAAAGACGGGACAGACATGACTGGGGGATAGGACAGGGAGAAAGAATGAAAGAAAGAGAGGGAGAGAAAGAAAAATAGAGGAGAGAGAAGAGACGGTGAGAAAGGGGGGAAGAAAGAAAAACAAACAAAACACCTGGATCACCTGTATGGAGAAAAAAACCCAGAAGAGAAAACAAACAACAAAGAGCAACATAATAAAAACAACACCATCACAATAAACTAGCTAACAATAGATAACAGTAGATACTTTAATAATTTCACCTGTTGAGAAAGAAAAAAGAAAACAAGCAGAAGAGAACAAGAGTAATAGAATAAACAACATCACAATGATATATGGGAATATGACAGTAAATACTAAATATTAAACATTATTGTGCAGCACATAAGATCAACAGAACACAGTGTGCTTTGAGGTAGGAGCCAAAAAGGGTGTAGTTTGTGGGTGTGATCACCCGTGTGTACACCTGTGAGCATGGACGCGCTTGTTTTTTTAAAAGGTTCCTTCATGTAATGATCTGCTAGAGGGTGTGGGGGGGCCACAGCCCCGTCCTCCAGTGGTTGTTGATCAGTGGTCATGAGAATTTGCATAATTAAGATTAAGGAACTGACCTCACAGCCCATTGTTCCTTCAGTGGGCTGGTTTCAGTCATTATGCAAATGTCCTGTTTATAAGAATGAAACCTGCAGTCAGCTGAGACTGAAGACGTCACCTGATGATGACAAAACGTTTCTCCCACTAAAAACGCTACGTCCAGATGAACAGATTTAATTTTTTGCGATACCATCAACATCTGTATAATGAGTGAATTGCTAAAAGAGATGACATACCATGCATCCAAAAGAGAAAGTGGGAGGGTAGGTAAGGGAATTTTGAGGACTTCAAATTCTACTACAAGGCATGAGTTCAGGTTGAAATGGCACTGGAATTATAGTGGAAAGCCTAATGATCAATGGTAACTTTATTTTTCTCAGTGGGAAACTTCAGTATGTCCACACAGCAAACAACATAAAGATTAAGAGCAGCCAAACCTTTAAACAGATCTGTTTACCCTAACCTCCTAACCCTAACACCTTCAGACAAATTACCATGTTATCATGTATTGTAGTGGCGTAATGGCAATGCAGATTGTTTATTTACTTGGGAGTTCACCTTGTAATCGGAAGGTTGCCGGTTCGAGCCCCGGCTCGGACAGTCTCGGTCGTTGTGCCCTTGGGCAAGACACTTCACCAGTTGCCTACTGATGGTGGTCAGAGGGCCCGGTGGCGCCAGTGTCCGGCAGCCTCGCCTCTGTCAGTGCGCCCCAGGGTGGCTGTGGCTACAATGTAGCTCCATCACCAGTGTGTGAATGTGTGGACGACTGGTTGTGTAAAGTGCTTGGGGGTCTTTAGGGACTAGTAAAGCTATACAAATACAGGCCATTTACTTGTCTGGAGATTGAACAAGTAACACAAAAAATGATTCTGTCCTACACCTCCAGCCTCCAACATCTCCTTCTCATAATGGACGTGTGTCTTGATCTGGAAGAGAAGAGAAGACCCTACTTGACCCAGGGTTTTCAAATCAAGTGGTGGTCTAAGGAGCTTGGAAAGAAAAGTGTGAATACGTTTCACCTGTCATCCGAAAAGCTTCTTCAGTTCTGAAGATGCTTGAATTGAGGAAGCTGAAGAAGCTTCTGGAATGAGAGGTGAAACATCTTCAAGCAACTTAAAGAAGTTCAGACGCTTTTCTTTTTAAGCTCCTTAGACTGCGATGACCTGGATGACTGAAGACCTTCACAGACATATTAAGTGGTGGCAGTTACTAAGTATAAAGAGCAGCTTGTAAACATTGTCATTATAATAGAAGTGGGTAAGAATAAATCAGCAGAAGATATATGGAATGATGTGGTCACCCAGATTCATAAAGCCCTCCAAAGAACAAAACCAGGTAGAAAGTTTATGGACAAGCAAGGTAGTGAGTGACACTGAGAGAAGAACATAGCATTCCTGGAGACAGGAAATCATTCAACAAAGTGCCTCACGAACTCATCTGACCTGCACCTTGTCCCTGACATGTGTCACCATGCACCTGTTAATCAAAGTGGCCACAACCCTACTAATGGTAGCTTTAGGCCTTAATTGAATTTGAACAGGTGAATCATAAAAACATTGTCATCCTGTACAGTTGTTATGAAGAGACGAAGAAATCATCAGATTCTGACTCTTTGAATTGATTCTCCTGTTTTGTGTCCCAGGCAGCGAGGGTGTTCATGATGTCCTACCAGTTCCTGACTCTGGTCCTGGAGGAGGATGGGACTGTGGTGGACTCAGAGGAGTTCTTCCAGTCACTGCCCAATAGCACACTGCTGATGGTGCTGGAGAAGGGGGAGATGTGGACAGAGAGCAAGGTGAGAGCAGAGATGATGTTCATCACTGCGGCTGAGTGTCTGTGTGCATATATGAAGTGAGATGATCTCTCTTCACTGAGCCCAGGAGGGAAGTTCACACACTTCAGCAGCATGAAGAACAGACAGGAAACAGACAGGAAATGGATCAGAACTTAAATAAATAATTCTTCTTAAATACGTGTTTTGTTGCCCAGAATAATGTAGCTTGTTTTTAAAAACACATAAAGTTAAAAAGCCGTTTACCCAAATCAAAATTTTCTGAACATGTTGGTGTTTCAGATTATTCCATGCTTTCGTCAGCCAAAGAAGAGTGGGATTGCCAAAGTGACCTTTGACCTCTACAAACTGCAGCCTAAAGACTTCCTGTGCTGCCTCGCCATCAGGGCCACAGTGTATGAGATGTACACACTCTCATACGACTTCAGATTCACCAGGATCAAACGCATCCTCAAGTAAGCCGAGCCTGATCACAGTAACAGTCTCAGCAGTGTTGTGCAAAGCCTGACTTTTTTCGTCTTTTCTAGTTATATGTAGTTCATATTTTCAGTTTCCAGTCTGAATTGTTCAAAGCTTTCAAATTCATAACTGGCTAAGTTAACTTCTTGTGTACGTTTATATTTCTTACCTTTTCTCCAATTTTGACACAGAACTTTATGAACACTTTGCAGAAACTATCCAGTTATTACGAGGTACTTGCAAATAAAATTTGACATGGAAAATGTTAGGGTGTGCAGAACTTCTAATCCAGCTCCAACACAGGAGAACAGTTAGTGTCAGCACCACCTCCACAAGTGACTGTGGAGGTCTATTGTGTGGGGTGGAAGTCCTCTGCATCGCTGCTGCAAATCAAGGAAGATGGTGGTTCCTTTTTCTTTGTTTATTGGCCCTCCTGACTCTTCTTAACTCGCTGGTCATGCCTGGTACATAGACTTAAACTAATAACGCACTCAGGAACAATCCAGAATGGCACTCTGGCAGCTTCAGTGCAGATAAATCTGTTTCATGCATATAACTATGCATGGAGTTCATGTTTAATGTGGTGCACTCTGGCGGTGCTTCCAGATACTTGCTGTGTAGCAACACAATAATGACTTCACACAGCTTGCGTGAAGTCAAAAAAAGCTGTGGTTACGGCACTTCAGCATGTAGCCAGTGCTACAGTATCGAGCATACATAAAGTAAATTCAAATCCAACAATTCATAGAAAGATGTAAAAAAAGAGAACGAAAAGTAGATGAGTTAATTTTCAAAAGTAAGGACTGATCAGTCAGTGACATTTAATAAAGTGGAAATGTATCTTTAATATTGTCTTGAAAATTAATTAAAGTATAAATACTTCAATAAGTACTACATAGTTTAGTGCAGTCTACTTTAAACTGGTCAGTGTGCAGTGATGTGTTAAAATATACAGTAATAAGCAATGTTGGACTGGTACAGAGCAGCTGTGGCGTTCATGGTCAGTGTTTGGTTACATCAAGGGTAGCAGACCTCACTTTAAATTTAAGGTGATGATGCTGATCAGAGTCACTGAATTCCAACTTTATGCTAGCTTTATTCAGTGTAGGCACTGGAAAACAGCCATAGTACCTCATGTAACATTGCTTATTATGAGTTTATTTGACTAAATTTTTCTGTCTCTATCTTCAGCTCGCTGTTGTGCTGCGTCACCTCTCTGACCAGACTAGCCGGACAACTGCTGCTCTGCACATCCTCCTCACTACTGCAGTTCACCGGAAATGCCTGCCGCTAAAGCCATGTCTCTTTGTGTTCAGCTGTTCATTCAGGCGGGTGTACTACAAAGGTGTTTAACACGCCCAGGCTTTCTTTGCGTTACCTCCCTCGACAAATCTTAGGGCCAAGACGCGGGGCAGCCCAAGCAGAGGAGCCTAGACATCCCTCTCTCCAGCCTCCAGTCTGGGGTGAGATTCAGGCATGTCCCCCAAGAAGGACATGCCTGGAATACCTCACTTAGGAGGTGCCCAGGAGGCATCCTAGTGAGATGTCCAAACCACCTCAATTGGATCCTTTCGTTGTGGTGAAGTAGCAGCTCTACTCAGAGCCCCCCCCAGAATGACCGAAATCCTCTCCCTATCTCTAAGGCCTGCTATATTCAAAACATATTTTCCCAGAACAGAATCTAAAATGACTTTAAACATGTAAATAAAATAATCAGTGAAAATGTAGCCATCCAGCTGAATTTGAAACCAATGCTCTGAGCATAACCTGCTCCCAACCAGGGTACGTGTTCATCATCAGTTACCATGGTGATTTAGCCAGGTAAAAAAAGAGCCAATTTCATGACACAGGAAACTCTGACTTTTGAGCTCCAGATAGCTCAAAAGAACATTAATCTGGCTTTGTAGTACACCCCTCTGCTGAGGTGGGACTGACTGTAATAAATGATCAGACCCTCAGTTTGTGTGTTTGAGACAAACTAGAGAAAACTTGTGTTTGATTTCCTCTGCCTGAATAAAGATCGTGTTTGAATTGTCTACATATGGATCACTTATGTGTGTGTTTCCATGGAAAGCTGAGAGCATTTCTAGTCTTTCTATCAGATCAGCGTTTTTTAAGAATGTTTCGTCTGATTTCAGCTGGAAAGATTTTTGTATTGAATGAGATTAAATTTGTTTTTGTAAATCAAATATCTGACTAATAAATCAACAACTCTGTGCCTGTTTGTGTTTTTCCATAGCACTTCATCCCCACAGACTGGAGTTCTGTATAGTGCCTCATCACTAAAGGGACAACTCCACTAGAGTTTAAATATCTGGGACGCTCCACCGTTTAATTTTAGAACTGAAGACGTTTCTTGGATGAAATCAACTGGTCCTAGCTAAAGATCCAACTGCTGTATTTCACAGGGAGGGAGAAGACGGAGTTCCTGTTCCCATTTAGAGGCAGAGTCGCCCTCTACAATGTACGCAACAGACAATAGAGGCATTTTTTTATTTTCCTTCTTTTTCTCTACTCTTGTTCTGCTTAACTGATTCAAGCTGAGTGCAAACAGGAGATGTATCACTGCTGTAACACCTGTAACATTCAGAAGTTGCCTCATTGTTCTGACACACACAACAAAACTATTAACTACACCACACACTAACTACACAAGATTTGCGCTAAACGTCGCAAATCTCTCACATCTCAAACACGCTGTCACTCCTAAAATTTCCCCCCATTTCTTAACAACTAGATGCCACGTTGCCATACCATTTTTTGATTGGTCGACATGGTACTTTTTTGGACGAATAGGAAAGGAAGAGGGGGGTGGGGGTTTGTTTTTGCTCACATACAGGGAGCGCTTTCGAGTCTTTATTTCTTATAAAACGCTGTTTTTACCGTTTCTTCCCACAGTAAATATAAACAACGACAGTATTCAGGAAGAAAACCAAATACTGCAGATATTTTTATCATAACTCTGGTTTTACGTGGCCGATCAACACAATTTAAAAACTGGTATAAAGTCCACACTTTTTCCGTCAATTGTTCCATCTGTCCTGCTCACATCTCCAGTGGTTGTACACGTTGTCATTAACGTGGCTTCACTCCACATCAGCCGCTTTGCTAGCTAAAACACCGGTGTCGGCACATAAGGACACTGTCATAGCCTGTCAATGACGTTGATTGGCTGCGTACATGAATGTGAATTGCATTTTTGACTGGACTATGGGATAAGGTGGCATCGTCTAATCCCATACGGGAGCAGCCAGTCACTCACTGAGTAACACTGCAGAACAGAATTGTTAAAGTATTAATTTTAATTTCAATTCAGGTTAGATTTTTTTTTTGTGCGCAGAGACCTGCCAGCAGTGCGCAATTGCACACGTGCGCAGTTTAGAGGGAACATTGGTGACAAGGCGTCTGGTTTCGTGTTCCAGGACCCGGGCCTGTAGGTAATGGTTAGGTTAAACCGTGCAAAAAACAATGCCCACCTGGCCTGTCTGACGTTCAGGCGCTTAGCCGCTTGGAGGTAGGCCAGGTTCTTGTGGTCCATCCACACGACAACAGGATGTTCGCTCCCCTCCAACCAGTGCCGCCACGCCTCCAGCCCCAACTTGATGGCAAGAAGCTCCCGGTCGCCCACGTCATAATTCCTTTCGGCCTGAGTGAGACGATGGGAGAAAAAGGCACAGGGGTGTAATTTACATTCCTGGCGTTGAGAGAGAACCGCCCCAACTCCCGAATCAGAAGCGTCCACTTCCACCACGAATGGCAGGGCGAGGTCAGCCTGGGCCAGGATGGGGGCCGAGGCGAACAGGCTCTTGAGACGGTCGAATGCTTGCTGAGCTGCCGGAGACCACAGGTACGGTTGTTTGGGCAATGTGAGTTGTGTGAGAGGCAATGCTACCTTATTGAAGTCCCGGATGAAACGTCTGCAGAAGTTGCTGAATCCCAGAAAACTTTGCAACTTCTTACGGGTGCCGGGAACAGGCCACTCCAACACAGCTTTGACCTTAGCCGGGTCCGCTCGCAACCGGCCCTGTTCAGTGATAAAACCCAGAAAAGAGACAGTTGAGGCATGAAATTCACATTTCTCCGCTTTACAAAACAGCCGATTCTCCAGCAGGCGGCGCAACACCAGTCTTACATGCTTAACATGCTCAGCTCTGGATCTGCAGAAAATCAGAATGTCGTCAAGATAAACAAACACGAAGTGGTTCAAAAAATCTCGTAGAACATCATTTACCAGGGCTTGGAAGACGGCAGGGGCGTTAGTGAGTCCAAACGGCATTACCAGGTACTCGAAGTGGCCCAGATGGGTGTTGAAGGCCGTCTTCCACTCGTCCCCCTCGCGGATGCGGACCAGGTGATAAGCATTGCGGAAATCAAGTTTGGTGAAATGGGTGGCCCCTTTAAGGAGTTCAAAAGCTGAGGCGTTCAGAGGTAGGGGATATTTGTTTTTGATAGTGATTTTGTTTAGTCCCCGATAGTCAATGCAGGGGCATAGGGTCTTATCCCTTTTTGTCAACAAAAAAGAAGCCTGCGCCCAAGGGAGCAGTGGAGGGGCGGATGATGCCAGCTGCCAGGGAGTCCGTAATGTAGCGCTCCATAGACCCGCACTCAGGTTTCGAGATACTATAGAGTCGGCTAGTGGGCAAGGGGGTGCCTGGGAGCAAATCAATCCCACAGTCGTACGGACGAGGGGGGGGGGGGGGGGGGGGCAGCGATTGGGCCCCGTCTTTGCTAAAGACTTGTCCTAGATCGTGATATTCGGCGGGCACGGTTGACAAGTCGGGGCGAGTGGGCGGCCCCGCAGGATCGTCTGACATGCAACCCGGCACTGCAGAGCGTAAACACTGCTCATGGCAACGGGTGCTCCACCCCACGATACATCCCTTGGCCCAATCAATCTGTGGATTGTGTCGCTGGAGCTGGGGGAATCCCAAAACTAAGGGTGCGTCAGGTGCCTTGAAGAGAAACAGGAACATCTGCTCAGTGTGATTGCCGGAGAGAGTGAGTGTGATTTCTTGAGTGCGGTGAGTGAGAGCAGCTAAGGGTCTGCCATTAAGCACTGACACTTGGAGCGCTTCAGGGAGAAGAACAACAGGCAAACCCATTTTGTGGGCAAAGCCTCATCCAAAAAACTTTGTTCAGGTCCTGAGTCTATTAGTGCATCACAAGAACGGGTGTGGGAAAGAAACCGTAATTTAGCGGGGCAGCTGAGGTGGAGGAATGTATTAACCGGTGCACCCGTCAGTATCCCCACCTTTACTGACGGGCTGAGTCTTTTAGCTGTGAGGGACAGGCGTCCGCGAAATGCCCCTTCTTCCCGCACGCAAAACACTCACCCACCAGTTGTCTTCTGCTCTGGGTGAATTTAGTCCGTCCCAGCTGCGGTTCCTCCTCTCTCCACTCGAGAGACGGGAGTCCAGTCGGAACTCCTACGCCCCCTACTGACCATCGCCCATCTCCAGTCCGCCTGCCAAACTCCCGCATATGGTCGTCTAGACTGATACACATGTTAACCAGGGCGCTTAACAATTTAGGAAGCTCTTTAGTGGCCAACTCACGTTTGACATTCTCATTTAAGCTGTTTAGGAATGCTCCTCGGAGCGCCCTCTCCTCCCAGCCAGTCTCCTCGGCCAAGATCCAAAAGTAATAATAATAATAATGGATTGGATTTATATAGCGCTTTTCAAGGCACCCAAAGCACTTTACAATGCCACTATTCATTCACTCTCACATTCACACACTGGTGGAGGCAGCTACGGTTGTAGCCACAGCTGCCCTGGGGCAGACTGACAGAAGCGAGGCTGCCATGTCGCGCCATCGGCTCCACTGGCCAACACCAGTAGGCGGTAGGTGAAGTGTCTTGCCCAAGGACACAACGACCAGTACAGAGAGCCCAGGGATCGAACCAGCGACCTTCCGGTTACAGATATGCTTCCCAACCCCTTGAGCCACGGTCGCCCAAAAAGTCCACAGAGAAGTCTGCCACGCTCCACCGGCCCTGCTTTAAAGTAAACATGCGATGAGCAGCGCTGTCAGGGTTAGATCCTTTGTCAAACACACACCAAAATTTGCTCAAAAAAATCACTATATGAGATGGAGGGCTGGGCACTCAGGGCTGCTTGAGCCCACAGCAGAGCTCGTCTGGTCATGAGCTCAACCATGAGGGTGATTTTGGCAATATCAGAGGCATAAGCTCGAGTCTGCTGCCTAAAAATCAGAGAGCATTGAGTCAAAAATCCCTGGCTTTTGTCCAAATCTCCACTGAATTTTTCAGGTACAGGTAATGTGTGTACCTACATTTAGAAGCTCTACTGGTGGTTGTGGTTGTGTAGGGGGCTCTAGGTGTAGCAAGCAACATACCTTTCAGTTCAGATACCACTTGTAGTAGCGCGGACTGCTCCTCGGCAACATGCTGCAGCATCTTTTCATGTTGTTCCAACCGTACAGTTTGAAGCACGAGCTCGCGCTGGATGGGAATTGAGTCCGCTGAGTCCATTGCTGGCTGGATTGTTCTGTCACGGGTAATGGGAAAATACGGACTCAGTCACGGAGCTCTGGATGCGAAGCACACAGTGCGTTTATTTACAGTGCCCAAAAACAGTCTCAAAACACAAAGTGAAGTGCAAACTCCAACAGTGATCCTCTCCAAACTTCCAGTGGTGCGCAGGTGAGTTTCCAAAGTGATTATCCGAATGCGTGTCCTCCTCCGAGAGCTTAATTCCACGGGCTCCTCCTCTCCAACCTCCTGCTCTGTGTCTCTTCCTCCTATAAACGAGCGACAACAACATGTGAGAAGGCTAGCCGGCTAAAGCTAAGTTGCAAGTAACAAACACTTTTAACTACCGAGCTTCAAGTACAATCCAGCGTCAACTGCCGTCTGGACACACAGTTAAATGCCTCAGCCCACGACGAAGGATGATTAGTGACAGCTGGGTGGCAAATTAGGTGCAGGTGTGTCAGCCGCTGGGTGGAGACTGTCGTGTTATTCAATTATACGCGGGTCCACTGTACGATTGATAACCACACTTTATTTTCTTGTTCTTGCTCTGCCCCCACATAACATAACATTCTATACAAAAACACACCGGTCTCGCCCTCTAGCTGCCATCAGCCTAACTACACTGACCGGCTGCATTAACATCTACTGTACAATGCAATTACACCACATCTCCCCTTTCTAGAATCAATGGGTAGACTACCATTGACTCACCAGAACTTAGAGGGTTATTCTGCCTCTGTGGCTGGAAGGTCTGGTCCTGCGCTTACCTGTAAGGAATACTATATAACAAAAATCTTAACTCTAATTAACCCGTTAAGTAACACAAAGTCTTACATGCTAACACGTCACACCACCTGCATTTCCCAACTTCTGAACATGCATATTTGAAAATGACAACCTTTTAGCTTTTACACTTTTACCCATATTGTGCAAACAATACTACGAAAGAGGGGTATTCTTGTGTAAAACTGTCCTTTCCATCTTATCCGTCACAAGTCCAATCTGGTTGGTCTCACAACCACTCTTCCGGATCTGGTTCTGGGTGTAGATGGAAGCTCTGGAGAAACTGGCTCTGGCATGTCCGTGGAGCACTGCTCCCCGGCTTCTGCAGATTCTGGCTCCCCATTATTGCTCTCAGTTTGGTCTGGAGAGTGTTTCATGGGAACAAGATGCCGACGATTCCGCCTAATTGTCCCACGAGGTCCCTCCACGAGATATGATCGTGGTGTGGAGTGGCTGCCAATAACGGTGCCGCTGGCTCTCTGGTCTGTTATCCACACTTCTTGGCCTGGAGTGAGCCTATCGAGGCTGCGTGCGCGATGATGAAGGTTATATGACTGTGCCTCTTTAGTCCTCCTCTCCTTTTCCCTCCGGGCGACAACCACACTATCAGGAAGTGCGGGGTCAAGCAGAGATGGCAGTATTGGCACTGTGGTGCGAAGCCGTCTCCCCATCAAGAGTTGGGCTGGACTATAGTCATTCTGCAGTGGGGTGGCTCTGTAAGCGAGCAGAGCCAAGTGTGGATCAGCAGCTTTCCGCAATAGATTCTTGACAGTCTTAACTGCTCGTTCGGCTTCACCATTGCTTTGGGGATATTTCGGGCTGCTTGTGATGTGACGGAAGCCATACACTTTTGCAAATGTCTCAAAAGCTGCCCCCGAAAACTGTGGCCCATTATCTGTTACCAGCTGCTCGGGGATCCCGTGACGAGCAAAAATCCCTTTGAGATGATGGATCGCGTCCTCTGACCTTGAAGGTGTGAGAGGGGCAATCTCAACAAATCTTGAGGCATAATCCACAACAAGAAGGTAGGTTTTCCCTCTCAGCATAAACAGATCGGCTCCTAGCTTTTGCCACAGCCGCCCCGGATACTGTGATGGCATCAGCGGTTTTGTGTGGTTTTCTCTCACTTGGCAACATGTCCGACAGTTAAGGACAAGCTCATTTATCTGCTGGCTTAGCCCTGGCCACCAAACCGACTGTCGTGCTCGCTGTCTGCACTTAACCACTCCCTGGTGACCTTCGTGTAGTCTGGTGAGCACATCATTTCTCATAGTTGCAGGTATAACCAACCTGTCCCCTTTGATTAGCAGACCATCATGTACGGTGAGGAACGCCCGTTCTGCCCAGTACAGTCTTAGCGCTGGTTCGCTGTTGAAATGTGTGGGCCATCCTTCCTCACACAGCTGCATCACGCGAGCACATACGCTGTCCCTCTTCAGCTCTTCTCTCAGCTGCTCCAAGAAATTGTTGCTAGCTGGCAGATTGTCCATCAACATGTCCACGTAAATATTTGTGCTCTCCAACAACTCCTTGTCTTGAAGTGTTTCTTTTGCTTTCACGGGAGATCGTGAAAGCGTGTCAGCTGTCCACAGGTGTTTGCCTGGTACATGCGAAATCGAGTAGGAATATCGCATGAGGCGCATCCTAAAGCGTTGAATTCTGGGAGGGAGCGCATCCAGAGTTTGTGCCCCCAGCAGACTTAGCAGCGGCTTATGGTCTGTCTCCATTTGAAAGTGTTTGCCAATAAGAAAGTTGCGGAACCGCTCACAAGCCCAGGTCAGACCTAAAGCTTCCTTTCAACCTGAGCGTATCTCTGTTCTGTTGCAGTGAGGGAGCGTGACGTGTAGGCAACGGGTCTCCACTCCTCATCCCGTCTTTGAAGCAACACACCCCCTAAGCCATACGATGATGCGTCTGCTGACACCTTGCAGTCACGGCTTGGGTCATACATGGCCAACACTGGCGGTGATGTGAGTGCATCTTTCAGGTTCTGAAATGCTCTAGCCTGGTCAATGTCCCATCTCCAGCAGTTTTTCTTAGACAGTAAGTCTCTTAGAGGTTTGTCTCTCTCTGCGAGCTGTGGGGTAAACTTTCCAAGCTTGTTAACCATTCCCAGAAAGCTCCTTAACTCACTCACACTTTGTGGCTCCTTCATCTCCCTCACAGCCTGGGTCTTGCTTGGGTCAGGGCTGATACCGCTGGCTGAGAGAACATGCCCTAAAAACGTCACCTGCTGTTTCGCGATGTCGCACTTGTTATTGTTTAGGGTGATGCCAGCTTTTTGGATCCTGCCCAGCACAGCGTGTTGGCAAGAGTCATGCTCCTCCTGCGTTCTGCCCCAGACCAGCACGTCGTCCATGTGGCAAACTACCCCTTCCATACCATCTGTGACCTCTGTGACCATCCTGTTCTGGAAATGCTCCGGTGCTGAAGCAATCCCGAAGGGCAGTCTCTTGAAGTAATAACGCCCAAACGGTGTGATGAAAGTGGTGTATTTGGCTGAGCTTTCCATCAGAGGTATCTGCCAAAACCCCATGTTAGCGTCCAGCTTGCTGAATATGCTGGCACCAGCCAATCTGCCCAATGTTTCGTCCATCGATGGCAGTATGTACTTCTCTCGACACACAGACTCATTGAGGTGTGTAAGGTCGACACATATGCATACATCTTCTGTCTTCTTTGGTACCACCACCTGTCATGGTCCTGGGTCGGTGACCCAGCGCTTTTAGTTTGTTATCATTTTCTAGTTGATGATGATGGTTTGAGTTCTATGTTATATTCGGTCTGCCCTTGAGTCTGCGTCTGTGTCTCTGTCTGTCTATGATGTCACCCCGTCTGTTTGTGAAGCTGTCTGTTTAGTTCTGTGTCTTGTTTGGTTCCCCGTGTCTGAGTTTCCTGTTTTATTGTGAAGGTCTCTGTCTGATGTGAGTGTGTTCAGTTTACATTTCCCCTGTCCCGTCAGCTCTGATTCCTCCCAGCTGTGTTGCCCTCCTGTCTCTCATCCCCTGATTACTGGTGTGTGTATTTAAGCCCTGTGTGTTCTCCTGCCTGTTGCCGGTTCGTCTGTGTTACTTCATGTCAGTCTGTGTCCCACAGTGTCCCACAGTGTCCCACAGTGTCCCACAGTGTCCCACAGTGTCCTGGTCCTCGTCTGCGCCTCTCTGCTTCTCATCCCCTTTGTCGTATGCTCCCAGGTCTGTTATTTTTTAGTTCTCCCAGTTTAGGTGTCTTCAGTTATTTGTTATGCCCCACTGCTTGTTTGCCACTACACCTCTGTAAATAAACCTCACCAGCATCTCGTCCACTGCCTGCATCTTGGGCCCTTCTTCTAACTCCACACGGCTTGCCTCGGCAGCCGTGACAGTACAAACCGGCCAAACATGGACCCAGCGGCATTCGCACCTTCCAAGGAGCTTCGGGAGGAATTAATCGATTCAGTTTCAAGATGGACTAATCTGTGGCTAGAGCATGAGGGGGAGGAATTTCGTCATGCTCTGGAGGCCCGACTACAGCGGCTAGTTTCCAATCACCCCTGGCTGCTGGATTCAGTTCACACACTCCTACAGGACTTCATCCTCAACACGCTTCACCTTAACCCCCCAACTGCGACAGCTGACCTGTCTGGCTTACCGGAAGATTCTCTCCCCAGTCCACCAGAGGACTCTCAGTCGGACAAAATGCCGCCCGATCAGTCGGCTTCTCCCTCCTTCCGGGCTAAACGGCGGTCACGCCGCCGTCATCCTTCGCTCGCCAAGCAAGCTCTCGGGGTCAGTGAGAGTGACGGTTTCATGTACATGCAGCCCCCCAGTGGCCAGCTCACACCAGCCCAGGCTTTTTACAAAGCACTGGGAATCATCCTCATTCCACCCAGCCCATCCACCCCACAGCAGGAGCAGCCACTTCAGAGCTGCCTCATATCACCGCCCGCTTCCCCTGCCGCTCTCGCCCCTTCTCCCAGGCGGAAGCGACGTCCACGCGGCCGGCAGTTACCGACAGATTCTGTGAGTCAGGAACGCAGTGTTTTTTCTGCTCCATCTGAGCCTGCATGAACACTCTGTCAGTTATTCCTGAGTCTAGTAATTCAATGCCAGTTAACTCAGGGTTATTCAAATGTGAAAAGAGTAATTCAGAAACGGTTAATTATTTGTCAGATACTCCAAGGTCCGTTAACACCTGCTCTGAGGATTTAAAGGACTGCTTTCATTCTGCCTCTTCCAAGTCCTGTGTTATGCTAACCAGGGCTTTTAATCTGAAAGCCCTAGCCCTGCATTGTACAGTAGATGTTAATGCAGCCGGTCAGTGTAGTTAGGCTGATGGCAGCTAGAGGGCGAGACCGGTGTGTTTTTGTATAGAATGTTATGTTATGTGGGGGCAGAGACAACAAGGGTGGGGAGGAGGAGAGAGAGAGAAACACACACACAGGCAGGTCGCCCGGGAAGGACCGTCCGACCATGACACTATTTCTCCAGGCTAAATGATGATCCTCTAAATTTGTGACACGCCATTTCCTCTCCAGATTACGAGTCATCTGCTTTAGGCTACGTGTTTGAGAATTATACCACGGAGTCAGGTACTTCTGATTAGAGACCTTAGTTTTCACAGGAGCTACAGTATCCAGAGTCGTACGTAGTGAGGAGGTGAAATTATTAACAAGATAATCGACCTCTGTTGGGGTAGCGTTCAGATAGCTGCTCTGCTCTGCGTTGGTACAGGGCATTGAAGATGATAACAGTGGGTGGATTATATTCTTAAACTTAGTTACAGCGCTTTCAGAAAGACATCTACTGTGATAAAGTCTACTCTCCACCGCTGTGTAATCAATTATTGTAAATGTAAATGTTATCAGGAAATGATCAGACAGCAGAGGGTTTTCAGGAAACACTGTTAAATGTTCAGTTTCTATGCCATATGTTAAAACAAGATCTAGAGTGTGATTAAAGTGGTGGGTGGGTTCTTTTACATTTTGAGAGAAGCCAATTGAGTCTAATAACAGATTAAATGCCATGTTGAGGCTGTCATTTTTACCATCTACATGGATGTTAAAATCACCCACAATAATTATTTTATCTGAGCTCAGAACTAAATTAGATATAAAGTCTGAGAAATCAGACAGAAACTCTGTGTAAGGCCCAGGTGGACGATAGATGATAACAAGTAAGACTGGTTTCTGAGTTTCACAGCTGGGGTGGACAATGTTAAGCATCAGGCTTTCAAATGAACTAAAAGTCTGTCTGGGTCTTTGGTTGATTAATAGGCTGGTGTGAAAAATTGCTGCCACACCTCCCCCTCGGCCTGTGCTTCGAGGTTTCTGGTAGTTAGAATGACTCGGGGGTGTTGATTCATTTAAACTAACATAATCATCCTGCTGCAACCAGGTTTCTGTAAGGCAGAGTAAATCAATTTGTTGATCAATTATTAAGTCATGTACTAACAGAGACTTGGAGGAGAGAGACCTAATATTTAATAATCCACATTTCACTGTTTTACTCTTTGGTTCAGATGTGGATACTGTATTGTTCTTTCTTTGTGATTGTTTATGTTTAAGTTGTTTGTTGCTGGTTTTTAGTTTGTTTTTTGTCTGTTTGGGAGCTGACACAGTCTCTGTGGAGATGTTTTTTTTTTTTTTTTTGGGGGGGGGGTAGCAGGAGGAGAGAAGCTGCAGAGAGGCGTGTAAGACTGCAACTCTGCTTCCTGGTCCCAACTCTGGATAGTCATATTTTGGGGGGTTTAATACATTTGTCCATATTTCTAGAAATGAGAGCTGCTCCATCCAAAGTGGGATGGATGCCGTCTCTCCTAACAAGACCAGGTTTCCTCCAGAAGGTTTGCCAATTATCTATCACCACAAAGAGGTTGTGTGGCTACATCATCTTTCAGATATGGTCTATTTTTGGACACACCTTTGTTTCTTGCTCTATGTAGTTGTTTGTTTTATACCAAGCACAGTGAAGTATTTCAAAAAGCAGTTCAAACCAGTCATGCATCTCTGTCATGCTGCTGACTGTGGAAAATAACTACAGTCACGCTGGCAGCATGTTTGTACCATCTGCCTGCCAACTGACAGTCAACCGAGACATTAACAGTAATTAACAAAGGAAAGAACCAAGAAGAAGGCAAGATAGCAGACCTGCTGTAAATGATGTTAGAGATAAAATTTGCTGTAGAAAGAAAGAACGAGGAGGACTGTGAGACAAGCATCAACATTTTTGCATTAAAACTTCACACGCCACCTTAAAAACTCAAAGTGATCTGACCTAAATTTCTACTGAGTTCAAGATCTTTGAATGAGAACAGGGCTTACACCGATCACTTTACATAAAACTGCTGACAACTTGAGACTAAACCAACTCAGATCTTTATCAAGAGGTGCACATCTCATTATTCTAATTTGTTTTTTTACAAACTGATAATCTTACTTCATCATTAAAATAACATTTGTGGTCTCTGCTTCTCTTTTTAATCTATAATATACTTTTTAAATTATATTTCCAAAGATAAGAAAACATTTATTATTAGATGAAAGATAGACTCTTTCATTTTCGCTCTTTGCTATCTAAGCAGAAGCATTACTCGTCTTCACCCAGCCACACAGATGTTTTACATTTCTCATGTCTATCAAAAGACTAAATCACTGTTAAAGCATCAGTGGCATGTAAGCAAATAATTCTTTGTTGACACGTCTGTTGTTCTAAGTGTTCACTTCATCAGTGTCAGTGTTACCTGAGAATTTCCCATTTAAAGACTGAAAGAGCTTGGCCGACTTCGAATCTCTGTGATGAATGCACTGAAAAGAAACAAAGAAGTTTGTGCAGATATTGGTGTATGTCTTGATCCATGCTGCATCAGGTATGGAAAGGACTCTGTTCATGTTTTCAGTGGGAGAAATGTTTCGTCATCATCCTGGTGACTTCTTCAGTCTCAGCTGACTGCAGGTTACCCCAACCTTATACACAGTACTTTTGCACAATGACTGAAACCAGCGCCACTGACTAACGATAAACTGTGAGCTCAGTTTCATCATCATTAATATTTAAATTTTTCATGGCCATTGATCAGTGGCCATGAGTACCATTCACACAGAGGTGAAGAATTGCTGCAATCACAGCATTGTAAGATCCAAGGTGTTCTGGAGAACACCTTGGATCTTATTGAGAAGGTGAGAGATTGGAACTGTGTCTTCATTCCACCTACTTCACATACAAGGGTCAGTACTACAAGGCAGAAACATGGGTGTGCCATGGGCTCCCCAGTTTCACCCAATTTGTACATGGAAGAAGTGGAAAAGAGGGCTTTGCTATCCTACCCTGGAACAACACCAAGTCATTGGTTCAGGTATGTGGATGACACCTGGGTGAAAATCAAATCTCAGGACGTGCCACATTTCACGGATCACATTAACTCAGTGGACCGACACATCAAATTCACCAGGGAGGATATGAACAGTGGCAGGTTAGCCTTCTTAGACTGTGAGATTGCCATCAGTAATGGGGGACATCTAAAAGCTGACGTGTACCGTAAACCTACACATACGGATCAGTATTTAAGGTTTGACTCTCATCATCCACTGGAGCACAAACTGGGCGTCATCAGGACACTACAACACAGAGCGAACACCATCCCCACAGACACAGCAGCCAGGGAGGCATCCATCCATTTTCTGCTGTTTAACCAGGGCTGGGTCATGCAGTCAGCAGTTAAGGCAGACAAGCCCAGACCTCCCTCATCCTGGCCATTTCCTACTGGGAGCACACCAGACGATTTACTCTATCAAGTGTGTCCTGTGTCTGCTCTGGAGCCTCTTCCCTTTGGGACATGCTGAGAACACCTCAGCTTGGAGATACTCAGGAGAAATCCTGATCAGATGCCCAAACCGCCTCACCGGCTCCTAGTGATGCCCACGAGTAGCAGCTCAACAATGAGCCCCTCATGCTGTCAGCCCAGCCATGGTTTTTGTGAGGTTTCTGGTTATTTTATGAGAGTGTTTAGTTCTTGGCGGGTGAAAGAAGTCCAGGCCCTTGTAGCAGAGGTCAGGGGCACCTGAAGGGTGAGGTGCATGAGTTCAAAATTTACAGCAACTTCTTGGAAAAGCAAGACATTCTGGTAAGAGAAAGATAGGATCAAAAAGCGAAATACCTCTGCTTTGTTTGCACGGCACCATTGTGCAATGAAGCGGTGCCAAAAAGAGCCGTGCTGTTTTTCTGAATGCCATTTGACTGAAGAAACAAAACTATTAAATGTCTGACAACTGATATCACAATAAAAAAAATCCAAAAACTGAAATAAAATCCCAACGGAGAACTTACAAACATAGAAAGGCGCTGCAGAGACTGAAATGCTGTGAGGCAGAGCTAATTACTGAGCCAGGATTCTACACCTATTACTATTACATCCACATGACTGTAAGTTAGTTACAAAGCACAGTGTTTTATCCTGAGGTCATTGTCCATCTGGACTCGCTGATTCTTTATTCTGTTGTGTTTCTATGTAAAACACACAAAGATTCAGAGACCAAACTACGATATGATACATTTGAAATCCTGTGCTATACAAATACAGGTATCTGTACTGTGACACAATAAAAAAATAAGCTGTAGCAACACTGGCCAGTGCAATGGCAGTCTTCATATCCCTGTATGTGATGTGTGTAAGACCTAGGCAGAGGAACAGGAAGTAGCTCAGACTGGAAGGAAAACCAGATGCAGTGTGTGACCTTTGCTGTGGGTGGCACTTGAACATGCTGTGTGGAACTGAGACGGTCCAACGGTTATAAGAATTTGCTGGCAAACCATGAATGATGAATAATGAAGTGGGTGAAGTAAGAGAATGGATGGAGACATGGAGCAGGTAAAAGTGAGAAGCCTAGACAGCTCCCGCATGAAGGCAGTAGACAGGACAAGCTGAGAAAATTAAACTGGGCAGAGCCTCTGTTCGCATTCATTTTTGGTCCCAGCATTAAAGGTTATTAATGTATTAATGTACTAACTTAAACCAAACATTAAAACACTTTCTAAGGCATCTTAAATATTAATTATTAAATATTCCACCAGGTGTTTCTTTTATTTGCTAATTTTATCATTTCTTTTTACATTAAGACCCTGTTCCCTCTTTGTTTAGAAGCTGGGCTGTGCGCCACCCTGTATTTTGGTCATCTGATTTTAAACTGTTCTACATGTATGCATATGATTGAAAAATGAAACTAAAACTATGCAGTGCAACTGCAAACAAAAAGCAAAATACCTCTGCTTTGTTTGCACAGAGCATTGTGTGATCGAAAGATTGTTTACCTGAAGGCCATTTGACTGATCAAACCAAATTATTAAATGTCTGAGAACCAATGTTCCCTCTAATGTTTCCTGTGTCACACACAAACTCCCTGAGCGAACCCTTGGACACTGTGAGCGACATTAGACGTGTGCACTGTGGTCACGCCAGCATCGAATCCATCCAAGTTACATGTTTATTAAAATAATCAAATTACAGCATTTCTGTTAGACTACTTTTCATTAACTGCTTTAGCCCACTCACAATGAAAATCTTTAAAAAAATCTTGTTCATGACCTGTGTAGCATGTTAACACTATTGGAAGTAAAAATAACTTGAACTCCAATTTTGAAAACACAACTTTCTTTCTTTCTTTCTTTCTTTCTTTCTTTCTTTCTTTCTTTCTTTCTTTCTTTCTTTCTTTCTTTCTTTCTTTCTTTCTTTCTTTCTTTTTTATAAAGCTCTGACTGTATTATGAGTCTGTGGTCTGGGAGAGAGTCTGTAACTCTGTCTGCAAAATACAGGATATAATGACCAATGTTGGGCAATTAATTACATAGTTACTTCTTCAAAAAAGTAACTGAGTTTTGCAAACAACAAAGTTTTGCAGCTGTTTACCTAAAAATGCAGCCAAGGCGTTTTTAAACAAACATTTCAAACTATTTACAGAACAATCAGCTGTTCTACATCAAATCTGATGCCACACAAATTATTTGTGCCACTCCAAAAAATATTTCTGTCCACTATGAGATGAAGGAGAACAACAGCCTGATACCTGCAGGCCTGACAGCAGCAGATGTATCACTGCTGTAACACCTGTAACACTCAGCAGGCGCCTCATTGTTCTGACACACACAACAACTACTGACTACACTACACACTAACTACACACTAACTACACACTAACTACACAAGATTTGCGCTAAACGTCGCAAATCTCTCACATCTCAAAACACGCCGTCACTCCTAAAACTTCCCCCTTCCTATAAAACTAAATGCCATGTTGCCATATCATTTTTTGATTGGTCGACATGGTACATTTTTCCACCAATAGGAAAGGCTGGGTTTTTTTTGGTGTTGTTTTTGCTCACAGGCTTTCGAGCGTTTTCCTTATAAAACGCTGTTTGTACCGTTTCTTCCTGCAGTAAATATAAACAACGACAGTATTCAGGAAGAAAAACAAACATTGCAGATATTTTATCATAACTCTGGTTTTACGTGGCCGATCAACACAATTTAAAAACTGATATAAAGTCCACACTTTTCCCGTCAGTTGTTCCGTCTGTCCTGCTCACGTCTCCAATGGTTGTACACGCTGTCATTAACGTGGCTTCACTCCACATCAGCCGCTTTGCTAGCTAGTGATGTGCGGATCGATCCTGAAATATCGATTTCTCCGATACCAGTCATTTATGTTCTAGAATCGATTCTCACATTAAAATATCGATATTTTAGTAATTTAGGGTAAATTTGTAGTTTATCATTAACAGGAACACAGTGGAAAGAAACTATAACATTCGGATTGTCTACATTCAGAATCAGAATCAGAATCAGAATACTTTATTGATCCCTGGGGGAAATTATTTTTTGTTACAGTGCTCCATTTTAAACCAACATTAAGACAAGACAGACAATACGCTAACTAAGAATAGTACAATATATACATATATATACATACATACATACATAAGTCACTCATAAATAAATAGTTGGAAAAGAAACATGTGTAGTTGTAGCAGCAAACAGTGTGTTAAGTGGATGCGTTGTACAGGGAGCCACAGGCAGGAATGATTTCCTGTGTCGTTCAGTGGTGCATCATGGGTAATCTCAGTCTCTCACTGAACGAGCTCCTGTGACTGACCAACATGTCATGGAGTGGGTGGGAGGTGTTATCCAACATTGTCTTTATCTTGGACAGCATCCGCCTCTCCGACACCACCTTGAGGGAGTCCAGCTCCATCCCCACAACATTGCTGGCCTTACGGATCAGTTTATTAAGTCTGTTGGCATCTGCGACCCTCAGCCTGCTCCCCCAGCATGCAACAGCATAGAGGATCGCACTGGCCACCACAGACTCATAGAAAATCCTCAGCATTTTCTGGCAGATGTTGAAGGACCTCAGTCGCCTCAAAAAATAGAGACGACTCTGGCCCTTCCTGTAAAGTGCTGTGGTGTTTTTAGCCCAGTCCAGTTTATTGTCAATGTGTACTCCAAGGTATTTATAGTCCTCCACAATGTCAACACTGACCCCCTGGATTGAAACAGGGGTCAAGTGTTTCCTGGTCTTCCTGAAGTCCACGATCAGTTCCTTGGTCTTTGCCACGTTGAGCTGCAGATGATTCTGCTCACACCACGTGACAAAGGAGTCGACCACAGCCCGGTACTCTGTCTCATCATCCCTGCTGATGCATCCAACCACCGCAGAGTCATCAGAAAACTTCTGAAGATGGCAGGTCTCTGTGCAGTGGCTGAAGTCTGTGGTGTAGAGGGTGAAGAGGAAGGGGGAGAGGACAGTCCCCTGTGGTGCCCCTGTGTTGCTAATCACCTTGTCAGACACACACTGTGGGAGACGTACATATTGTGGTCTTCCTGTCAGGTAATCAACAATCCAGGACACCAGAGAAGCATCCACCTGCATCGCTGCTAACTTATCACCCAGGAGGGTCGGCCTGATGGTGTTGAAAGCACTGGAAAAGTCAAAAAACATGACCCTCACAGTGCTCGCCGGCTGGTCCAGATGGGTGTAGACACGATTGAGCAGGTAGATGATGGCGTCCTCAGTTCCGAGACGAGGCTGATAAGCGAACTGAAGGGGATCCAGGTGTGGTCTTACTATGGGTCGCAGCTGGTCCAGGATGAGCCTTTCCAGGGTCTTCATGATGTGGGAGGTCAGTGCCACGGGCCTGTAATCCTGGGGGCCACTGGGACGTGGCGTCTTTGGTACAGGGACGAGGCATGATGTCTTCCACATCACCGGGACCCTCTGCAGACTCAGACTCAGCATAAACAGTTTATGAAAGACTCCACACAGCTGGGGGGCACAGGCCTTGAGGACAAGGGGACTCACTCCGTCTGGTCCAGCAGACTTGCCTGAGTGAAGTCTCCTCATTTGCATCTCAACCTGGTATTGAGTGAAGGTGATGGGTGGGGGAGGGGTGTCAGGAATCTCACAGGAGGCAACATGTGAAGAGAGAGGCTGGCACAGTGGTGTGGCTCTGGATTCCAGGCTGACTGCAGGTGAGGTTGTGGGGGTGGGAGCAGACACTGTGGTGTCGAATCTATTGAAAAACAGATTCAACTCGTCGGCTCTATTCTCACCTCCCTCAGCTCCCCTGCTGTTGGTTGGCCTGAATCCAGTGATGGTCTTCATGCCCCTCCACACCTCTCTCATGCTGTTCTGCTGGAGTTTCCACTCCAGCTTCCTCCTGTAATTGTCCTTAGCCTCTCTGATCTTGTCCTTTAGTAACACCTGGATCTTCCTCACCTCCTCTTTGTTGCCCCCTCTGAAAGCCCTCTTCTTGTTGTTGAGGAGGGCTTTGATGTCCTTAGTCACCCACGGCTTGTTATTTGGGTAACAATGAACAGTCTGAGCTGGAACAATGGAGTCGGTGCAGAAAGTTATGTAGCCTGTGATACACTCAGTAAGCCCATTGATGTCCTCGGCGTGAGGCTCACAGAGTGTTTCCCAGTCGGTCACCTCGAAACAGCCCTGTAGTTCCGCTATTGCCTCCTCTGACCACCTCCTAACAGTCCTGGTGGTCACAGGTTCCCTCCTCACAATTGGCACATAGCGGGGGGTGAGGTGAATCAGGTTATGATCTGACCTACCAAGTGGGGGGAGGGAGGAGGAGCTGTATGCATCCTTGACGTTAGCATACAGTAAGTCTAAAGTTTTCTCTCCCCTGGTGGGACAGTCCACATATTGTTTGAATGTTGGTGTATTGTCCAGTGATACATGGTTGAAGTCACCCGAGATCACAATAAAGGCACTCGGGTGCTGAGTCTGTAGCCGAGCTATGGCAGAGTGGATAGTGTCACATGCAGCTGTGGGGTTAGCAGAGGGGGGAACATAAACAGCCACCAAGATGACGTGAGAGAATTCCCTGGGTAAATAATATGGCCTGAGTCCAACAGCACACAGTTCAGTGTCCGGGCAACAAATCCTTTCTTTGATTGTTATGTTGGCAGGGTTACACCACCGGTTGTTAACTAGAACAGCAAGCCCACCTCCTTTACGCTTACCGCTAGCGATGCTGTCCCTGTCCGCCCGAACAGTGTGGAAGCCTTCCACGGAAGCATTCTCATCGGGAATGACCTGGTGCAGCCATGATTCGGTGAAACACATCAGGCTACACTCTCGGTATTCCCTCTGACTCCGTACCAGTGCTGAGAGCTCGTCGATTTTCATTGCCAACGATCGCACATTTCCCATCACGATAGACGGCAGACACGGTTTAAACCTCCTCCTCGCTTCGAGCCTCCGCTGTCTCACCGTCACCTTTTTTCTTCTCTTCTGTCCTTGACCTCTGCATCCCCGATGTGTTTTCCTCCAAATTTCAGCTGGTACTTCTGCGGGCCTGGCCAGCGAGCCGGCCGGCATCAGGGCGATCAGCTGATCTCTGGAGTAAACAGTCCGTGCGTGTAGGAGATGTGCCGCGGTCCCGTTCCTTGATAAAAGTAACAGTTCCACGGCCACCAGAAGAACAAAAACTCTCTCAATCCACATGATTGAGTAAGAGATAGAAAACGGAGGAAAATACAAGTCAGAAAAAAAAAGAATACGTAAGAAAAAAGAGCTAAACTAAGAGAAAAGCAGGAGCGACTGTAACAGGCTGCACGCTGGTTGGCGCATGCGCACTAACTCAAAGGAACTACTTCCTCTTCCGCCTTTCATAGTCATGTGCGAAATACGGCTGTGCAAATGTCTCGCAGCCCCTTGGCGTGCGCACTCACAACAATGGCTGAATGTAATTGTGCAGACGTATTTTACCTCCACAAACAGCTGAGACGTGGTTTGCGATACATGTGGCAAAAACGTGAGGTGTTGTAGCCATACTTGCCAACCTTGAGACATCAGAATTAGGGAGACATTAAAAAGGGCTGTTTGGGGGGGGGGTGATAAATACATTTTACAGTGTTTATTTATCGGATAAAATACGTTAAATGTCACCGTTATTATTGGCCGGCCCGGAAACAGCGGGGGTGTCCAAATTCAGAGGCTGCTTCCACCTGAGGACCCGCCTTCGCGGTCTAAAGAAAGCCGGGTAGTACGTCACAAGCTCCCTCAGTGGAGTGAAACTCTGCCGTCTGCTCCTTGCTATCTAAAATATAACAGGACACTGACGTAAACTCTCGACCGTCTCACACTTTGCTTAATTCATTTTCTGTTTGATATTTATTCAGCTGTGTGAATCCCTCGGGAACCCTCCATCGGGATTAATAAAGTTAAATTTAATCTAATCTAATAACTTTAATCTCAGCCAAACAGATCTACTCAAGAACAAATAAAACACTGAAAAAGCCAAACAATAACATTTTTAAGTTATCAAAGTGGCTTATATATCATGTTTAACCCGAGTAGCGAAAGACTGCGGGGGTTTGAAGACGATGTGTCAGTGTCATGAATCGCTGTGCGGCAGGCAGGAGTTGGACCCAAAATGCAGGCACTCAGGTACAAGGTTTAAACACAACGAACTCAGCTTTAGTGCTGGCAGGGGAAAGTCATACAGAAGCAAACTAAAGTAAACTGGAAAATGCCAAACTAAACACACAGGGAGACCCACACAGCATGAGAGACAACACTGACTCAGAGAAACGCAGGGTTTAAATACACTGGGAAGTAACGCGGGGAATGAGACACAGAAGGAGGGCACAGCTGGGAGAAATCAGGACTGACGAGACAAGGAAGCAAAGCAGGACACATTCACATAAGACACAGACCTTCAAAGTAAAACAGGAAGTATAACACAGAGACGCACACTTGACTCGGTGCAGACAGCAATTAAGAAACACAGAGACATAAACCATAAGGCAGAGGACTCTAAGAACCAAAATACACAGAGGGAAATACTAAGCTTGGAACACAAGGAACTAGACTTGAGGGAGTAACGAAAGACCAACCATGAGAACATAATTCACAATACAGAGTGACAGAAAACACGAGAAACTCAAACATGCAAAGACACAGACGTACACTGAACAGAGTGTACATCTGTACAAAATACAAGAATCACAAAGACCTAAAAATGCTGGGTCAGGAGACCCAGGACCCTGACAGTCTGTCGGCTCAGATATTTGAAGTTCACACTTCAAACATTCTTCAAGCATTTTCACCTGAAAATATGTTAAAAGTTATTTTGTGACCCAGAAAGAGAAATAAGAGTAATATTAAAACTAAGTCGCTGCCGCCATTGTTGGAAACTGGAATTGGCTGGGCCGCGCTATGAATTCTGCAATATGGTTTTTCAATTTTGTTGTCCAGGTGGAAATTCGGGAGAATGGTGGCTCCGGGAGGGTTGGCATGTATGGTTGTGGCAACATCACTAACCTTGTCAAAAACCTCAGAGTAAATCACATCACAGAATATGAGGCGCGTATGTTGAGGCGAACTGAAGAGGAGGAGAGGGACAGGTGCTGCTAGGGCGAGACAGACGTCTCTCACGGAGTCCTTTAGTGCTGCAGGCAGGCAACGTGTTCAAATAATGCACAACTTCAGGTTTTTATTTCTATATGATGAACTCTGCATTATTACGTGATAAGAACAAGAAACAAGAGAGACGATCAGCTGATCATTGATCAGTTTCATGATTGAAGTAGCAACAGGAGAAGGAGGGGAGAGAATGAGAGAAGAGGCAGCTGTGCAGCAAAGACTGAATAACTCCAGCTTTGTGTCTTTTTCATTGTAGCTGAAGTCTGGGACGAATCGCGTTCCTTTCCCCCTCAATATGGATGTGTTGTAATTGGTCCAGCCCCGAGTTGATCGTGACCAACTGGCTAATCCACCACCTTTCATTGTTTATACCGTTACAAAGACAAACAAACATAAAAATGAAAAATCATCATCGGCCCACCGGGCAAATGTCCGGTATGCCCATCGGCAGGTCCAGCTATGCGGTCAGCTGGTGGGTAACAGGCATCTCCGAAAACGTCAGAGCACTTATGCAAATATGTGATGTCTTGATGAATCGAGCAGATACTTGAAGTTTACGCAGCACCATTCTTGCATGAAAATATCTTTAAAGTTTATTTTGTGACACAGACAGAGTTATATTTCAAACTCCGCCACTCTGTGTTCCTCTGCCACTGCCTCGTTTCATCATTTCGAGCTGATTGGAGACCAGAACAGCCAATCAGATAATTTTGCATCCAGGTCTGTGATTGGCTGGTTTTGTGGCACAAATATAACAGTGTAGAGAAAGAGTTGAGTGCGCACGGGCAGAAATGTTGAGAGCGCGAGCAACACATTGCGAGAGCAAATGAAAAACTGAGCGAGAGGGGCTGCTGTTGTGTGTGGATAATAGCAAACACTGAAATAAATTTTTTGCACGCAGCAATGAATTTTTTTCACTCAAATTTAGCTTTTCTTCGCTCAAAATAAATTTCTCCTCAAAATACAACACTTGTACCTGCAAACTTTTTTTACGTGCGCTCAGAATAGTGGCACAAAAATAACGCCATACGGCTCTAAGAGCCGTTTCGTTTGCGACCGACACATCACTAATAAGGACGCGTCATAGCCTGTCAACGACGTTGATTAGCTGCGTATATATGAATGTGAATCACATTATTGGCTGGACTATGGGATAAGGTGGCATCGTTCTAATCCCATACAGGAGCAGCCAGTCACTCACTGACTAACACTGCAAAACAGAATTGTTAAAGTTTTAATGTTAATTTCAATTCAGGTTAGATTTTTTTTCTGTGCGCAGAGACCTGCCAGCAGCTTAGAGGGAACATTGCTGAGAACACATATGTATTTAACTTTACATCGTCAAACGAAAGGAGAACATTCAAGCTATGCAGAAGGACTCTGCCCAGATTCATGTACTGTGATCACTGTGGAAATTCTCTACATAGGAAATTCTGTAGTGTTAGAACAGATGTATTTGTGCTGTACTGAAACCTGGTGTCATGTGAAACTATCACATGGATTAAACTGGTTTTCAGGCGTAACCCTGTGTTTACGAGATAACAATAACACGGTCTGTGTGCCAGGAATCAGATAAGTTAGGTTTCATTTACTCATTTACAGTATATCTATTTTTTTAAACAGGTGTGTTTTCCTGCTCAGACCAGTTTTGCAGCTCTTATTGTTCTCTCACATAGCGTGCATGCCACTAGACTTGGCAGGACTGTGCCCTGCTTCGTATATAAAGATGCTGCAGGTGGATGTGAGCAGCATCTCTGGAGACAGAGTTGGGTTTGGAGGATCATGGCGTCCACTCTGATGCTCCTGCTTCAGCTGCTCCTGGTCTCACTGGTGTCTGCTTCTCATTTTTTTGGGGGAACCACGACCTACACCTACAAAGGAAGAAACCCTGATGGCTCATTTAATGTGAGATACACAACGTTTAACTGTACTTAATAATAATGACAGATAATAAGTGAAGCTGTGACAGAACAGGAATCTCCTCTTTTCACACTGATTATTCTGACTTTTATTTCCTTCTGTGCACAGGTCTGATTATTCTGATAGAAGAAACAGAAAATGAAGTTAAAAATGTAAAAGGTGTCGCTTCTTAACTTATCCATTGAAACACATTATTATTTTTAAACGCACGAGTGCACACATGTTGTCTTTTATAAAAGTTTAAACAAATAGTTAACTTTAAAAAAAAAACTGAATAAAACTAATAAAAGTCCGTTGTCACATAGTTGTTACTGAAAGATGCTCCTCAAAAATGTATTATTTATTAGTAGTAGTATTAGTAGTTGTAGTAGTTGTAGTAGTATGTCTCACTTTCTTCACCTCTAAATCCAGAGTGCTTTGACTAATCAATGGCTGCAGACGTGGCTTCCATGACCTACACTTGTTATTGATTGTGTTAAAATTGTGATCACATGATCAAACACAGATACAGAACCTTCTTCTTGCAGATAACATGGAGTGACAAACTAAAATCTGACTGAGTTGCTTGTATGTTTTAAAGGTGGAAATTCGGGACAGAGACACCTATGATGGATGTTACTACTCCCTCTACTGGTATTGTTCCAGTGGATACTGTGGCTACACCTCCAGAAGTCAGAGAGGCAGACTGGACAGCAGCACCAGTGCTCCACTCTATAACAGACAATGGTGTGAAACTGAAACCGTCACCACGCGGGTCGTCCCGAGCAACAGACCTTTTGAAATGCGGTGAGCATTTTTCATTTTAAGTATGAAGATACTGTTGATGTGCTTCATTGTGTGTAATTATTGGTTATTAATTTTTATTAATTATTATTCATCTAAAGTCACCACAGTCATTAAATCTGTCTGATATTATGATAAAACAAGAGCTTGGTGGGTGGATGACTTTGTTATTTCTAAACAAACCAGGGCAGCCAGCTGCTGCTGGATCCCCACACGGACCTATTACTGGAGCCATTATTGGTACTTGAACACTCTTGTGGATTTAGGAGAAAGATCCGACACTGGAAAACCAAACAGAGCACCAGAAGTTGCCATCCTACCTTTCCTCAGGTAAGCTTCCTGAAGTTTGATTTCTCTCACTGGGCCCACGTCCTCATTTCAGATTTGACAGCATTTTTAGTAGATAAAGGCGAAAACATGAGCTGAGCTGCGGTTTGGGGAAGGCCTCGAAGGGGACTGGTGGCGGCTACCAGGCCTGGCAGATCCCCGTGTACTAAGCAGAAGTGAAGAATGGAAAGAATTGAAAGAATTAAAAAAGGAGAGGTAGGGTGGGGCACAAAAACAAACATGCATTAGAACTGGAAGGGGTGTGTTTGGAGGCGAGGTCCAGCTCCTGAAATTCAGATAATTTATCTCCAATTAAACTATGAGCCTCTGAACAGCAGAATTTGAAAATGTCATCATGTGGCAAAACCTGCTTCTCTGAAAAAGGAAAACAAGAAGTTCTTGTTTTTTATCAACTAGCAGACAAATTAATTTTAGTTTTCATTCTATTGTCTACATATTTTTCTTTCTACCTTCTTGATCAGTTTTACAAGATAATACAAGATAATCATGCCAGTGCTTGACTCATGTTACTGTGTGAGACACTGAGAGAGACTTTGTTAATGTGTTTATTGAAGAGTTCCTGAAAACTGCCCACGGACATACAAGCTGATGTCCTTTGATCCTGATGGAGACAAAGTCAGATGCAGATATGGAAATCCAGGAAGTGCAGAGTGCTACGGCTGCACCCAACATTCAGGCTTCCACTTACACCAGGTTAGCTGATGTTCTAATGCACTGTACAATAACTCACTTGTGGTTTTTCCCTTTTAACTCCAAAATGTCCCACTGTCAGGACTCCTGCACGTTACATTACCAATACACTAATGCTAACCCGTTAGTGAATGCATTTGAGTTGGTGGTGGAGGATTTCCCACAAGGACACATCAGTCTGAGATACTCCGATGGATCCCAGTCCTCCAGGTCTCCTCTGTCCGCAAGAAGGAAACGATCTGCCGCCATGTATCCAACAACTACATACCCCCCCACTACCACATCATGGTGGTGGTGGACAACTACAGCCGCTCCTACTACAACTACATACCCCCCCACTACCACATCATGGTGGTGGTGGACAACTACAGCCGCTCCTACTACAACTACAGCTGCACCCACTACAACTACAACAGCCGCTCCTACTACAACTACAGCTGCACCCACAACAACTACAGCCGCTCCTACTACAACTACAGCCGTTCCTACTACAACTACAGCCGCACCCACTACAACTACAACAGCCGCTCCTACTACAACTACAGCTGCACCCACAACAACTACAGCCGCTCCTACTACAACTACAGCCGCACCCACTACAACTACAACAGCCGCTCCTACTACAACTACAGCCGCACCCACTACAACTACAACAGCCGCTCCTACTACAACTACAGCCGCTCCTACTACAACTACAGCTGCCCCCACTACAACTACAACAGCCCGCACTACCACACCATGGTGGTGGACTACGGGCAGACCGCTGCAGGCGACCTCTCCTCCCCTCAGTAAACTACCGTTGCAGTTCTCTTTCGTTGGTAAGGCCCATTGTTGTCTCAGTGTTTGATGATGTGATGATGCAGCACACTCCGCTCTGCTCCGTTCTCAGCATGTTGCTGCTTTCATGACTCTGCACATGAAGACAGTGGTAACTGTGGTAGAAACAGCTGATTGCAGCAGACCTATTTACTCATGTGACCCACAGTTTATCTTAAAAACTTAATATTAGTTTTACCTGTTTGCACTGAATTCTTCAGCAGCCCAAGAACCAAACTCCACTTCACGTGTTTGTTTAAAGCCTTAAACTTTTGCTATGCAGACAGCTGCTTCTTCCTGTTTGGTAACGGATGCTTATTTGTTACTACTCTAACTGTACTCCAGTGGATCCACCTGCTCCTTCATGCCAGGAGGGACTATACTTGCCCCAGTTTGTGCACCCAACACCTGCACACGGACAGCGCATTCATGCAGAGGTCAACAAAGAGGTGGAGATCAGAATCAAAGCACAGGCTTCATATGCAGCGTGAGTGAGACAAAGCTTGATTAAGGAGGCCTGATGGCAGCGAAGCATTATTATCACTTCAGCAGGAAAGCTCAGCTCAGCATTAATGAGCTAATCCTTGTTTCCTTCTGTGGTTTTCTTACAGAATACAAGATATCATCATGAGCGGGCCAATGAATATGACCCAGCACAGAACCACACATAATGAGTTTGTGCTTCGGTGGACGCCGTTCTCCAGCGATCTGGGAGATTATTTCCCAGTGTGCTTTGCTGTTGAATCGGCGACAGGGTTAGCCTCGGTTTCATTCCTTTAAACACAGAAATAGTTTGGGAGAGCAAAGTCATGATTGGACTCTTTGTGGGTTTTTCAGGTCAGCAGTGACCAGTTTTCCAGGCAATACCCACTCTCATAACCACGGCACCCCGACTTCACAGTAAGTGACTTTTTGTTGTTTTTAGTGCTTTAAAAAAATGGATTTTCTGCCTAGGTGTGAGAAGTTTAAATAAATGTGCTTTTGGAATAAATAATGCCACTATGAACAAATTATAAAATGAAGCTCTCCTCATTTGACCTTAAGCTTTACAATTTCAAGAGTATTTGAAGAAATAATAAAAAGGAAAATTATTTAAGTCACACATTAAGTCAACTTATCATCGTTCTGTCTCTTCAGGTCCGGCGTCTATCAGTCCGAGATGAGGTGTGTCATCTTGAAAGTTGGAACAGAGGAAAGTGAGTCTAAAGTTGTCTTTGATATCAAAATTAAAAAAATAAAAAATAAATAAAAAACAAAATAAATAACTAAAAATAAAAATAGAAAATATGTCAACTTTTTGGACATATTCTCAATTTTCTATTGTCAATATTTTTTTTTTAGACTTAACTCATTCTTTTTATAGTTAATATTCTAACTTTTTGACAATTGAAGTTGGAGAATTTTGACATATTTCTGGCAACATTAAAATAAACTGAAATTGTAAATCTTTAAATCTGTTGTGTTGGATTGCATTAGGTTTAGCTTAATGAAGTGTCATGGTCTGCGAGGGCAGACCGTGTGGAGTGAGTTGAGGACCCAAGAGCAGACAGAGGCGAGGAGACAAAACTGAACTTAACAAAAAGCGAGCCTTTATTTAGGGCCAAAAACTCACGGAAAAAACAACAAGAAAGTAACTGAGGGAAAACCTGAACATATACTAGGAAACTATGACTCTTACTGAGAATTTAGACTATGACTAAACAATATACAAACTATGACAAGGGATAGGGGAGACACACAGACAACACAACGGCAAACAAAGGAAGACTGAGGACTTAAATACACACATGAGGTGATCAGGGGAAGTGGAGACACATGAGGACACAGCTGACTCGAATGAAACATAATGACAATACAGAGGAGAGCAACATTAACTACAATGAACAAAGGACACCAGACTCTTCCAAAATAAAACAGGAAACACGGAGACATAGACATGAACTTAACATAACCGACAAGAAACATGACACGTAGACGCAGGAACCAGGGAGACTGAGGACAGGGGGAGATGACAGAAACAACTAAGAAATAAGGACTAACCAGCAACCTAGAAATTAACTAGATCGAAAATGAATACAAAAATACCTAAAACTCAAACACTGGGTCACACGACCCAGTACCGTGACATGAAGAGTCCTTTGAATGGGTATCATAAGGTAAATTCTAAGTCTGTATGTTTTCTTACATCATATTTTATATGTTTTTAACTTGTTTCAGTTAAAACCAACGTGATCTGCACTGAGTCTGAAATGAGAGTAGAGGTGGAGAAATCGTCCCTCCGTGGACTCCGTGAGGATCACCTGCGTCTCAGTGAGCCCAGCAACACCCTCTGCAGCCTGGAGAGATACTCCAACAGCACTCACATCATCGGCGTCATCCCTCTCAATGCTTGTGGCACTCAGATCGAGGTAACCAGAGCTCCTTTGTATCTATTCTGTTGTTGTTGGTTTAGATATCAGAACGAGGACTGACAGAGTGATGTTTGACTCTGCAGGAGGACGAGGAACATCTCATTTTCAAGAATGAAATCACCACAGTGGATGACAGCGGAGCTCTGATCACCAGGAAACATAACCTGGAAGTAGAGTTCTACTGTCAGTACCCCAAAAAGGGGAACGTGTCACTGGGCTTCACAGCACACAGGACGATGGTGGAAGTGTTTGATAAAGGCTTCGGCACGTTCACCTACCAGTTTGAGTTTTACCCCAACAACCAGTTCAGAAGCATCATTGATCCCAGTTCGTACCCTCTGGAGTACGACGTAGGGCAGAAGATTTACATGGAGATAGATGCGTCCTCCATAGTCAACGACACCGAGATGTTTGTGGAGTCCTGCAGAGCCTCACCGTACGACAACCCCAATTCCCAGCCAACCTACTCCATCATTGAAGACGGGTACGCATGTGCTGATGGAAGTGAAGTGTATATTATTTACGGCACATCAGTTACCTCAACATTTGATAATTTGGCCAAGTTTGATACGAAAACCCACCATTGGATCAATATATAAAAGAAAAGAAGGAAACCCAGAGTTTTACCAAAGTTTTCTCTTTTCTTTGATTCTGAAATGCTGTAGAAACCCTGTGATGTCTCTGCTTCTGTAGCAGCTTTGATTGTAAGACATGGAGTTACAGCAGCTGTGTCGTCTTTGTGCTCGGCTCTGATTAGGTGCCCCGTGGACCCAACTGTGATGATCCATGAGACCGACAACAAGAGACAGTTTAGATTCTGCATCGAGGCCTTCAAGTTCATCGGTTTGCACGATCAGGTAAAGAACTGTAGATATCTAGAAGCTACAATTTCTAAAAGCACTAATAAATATGCCCAATTTGTGCTTTCTCCTTGGCTGGGATGGAGAAGCAAAGGTTTGACTGCAGCTCTGCTCTTGTTCCACTAGAGGGGGCAACTGTACGTCTGCTGATATACTGACAGTGTGTCCTGTTTCACTCAGGTATACATCAGCTGTTCAGTAATGATGTGTGAAGCAGGGAATCCCAACAGCAGGTGCTCACAGGGATGCATCAACTCAAACCATCACCACCACTCCCACCGCCGAAAGAGGGACTCTGCCATCCAGACTGCAGCGCACTTCGTTTCCCAGGGTCCTCTGCGTTTGAAGAGGTCAGCAGACACCAGCATGAGTGCAGGTATGGAAACACAAAGTGCTTCTTAACATTAGCTTCTTTGTTTGACTTTCACTAAAGTGTGAACAATGCTGAGGTTCTATTGTGGTCTTCAGGGAACAACCTGAACCTGAACCTGAACCTGGTCTTCATCGCTGGATGTCTTCTTGCTGCTGTTGCCATGATCTGTGGAGTGCTCCTGTACAGGGCCAAAATGTCAAAGGTCAAATACCAGCGTTTGGCCTCGAGTGAAAATTAAGACAGCAGTGTAATCAGAATACCAGTTCCTGCATTACTTTTCAATGAACCTCATTTTGCTGTCAGAGTTTCGGTGTTTGTGTATCTGCTCATGTTTAAATCAATCATGAATTTAATTCTTTATAATTCAGCTTCATTTGTGTAGCGTGAACTCACAACAACAGTCACCTCAATTAGCTTTATGATGTAGGGCACAGTCCCAGCTGTTACAGCTGTGTTTGTGTTTGCCAGCTTTAAGAGAAAACAGACATAAAACAAGACTTTGAAAGATGAATCTTTGGCTTGTTGTTCAGTCGTGCAGCTTTACAGCAGCTTTTCTTTTTATATGTTAGAGTGTGATTCACAGAAAGTGTTACTGTTGATGTGTGCTCCTCTTTCCTCATCATTTTTGCTTTGAATATCTATGGCTATCATTGGACTGGTTACTATACATCTTTGTTATTAATCAATAAAAACATACGTGTTAGTGCTTCCTCAGTCAAAGTGTTACTCTTCATCACATCATATGGCGCATATACAGTGCCTTGAAAAAGTATTCATACCCCTTGAACTTTGACACATTTTGTCACCTTACATCCACAAACTTTGATGTTTTTTATTGAGGTTTTCTGTGACAAACCAACACAAAGAGCACAAAATTGTGAAGTGGTACCAAAACGATACATGGTTTTCAAAATTTTAAGCAAATAAAAATTTGAAAAGTGTGGCGTGCAATTGCACTCAGATCCCCCTGCGTCAATATTTTCACTGCAATTCACTGCGAGTCTTTTGGGGTATGTCTCTACCAGCGTTGCAAATGTAGAGACCAAAGTTTTTGCCTATTTTTCGTTGCAAAATAGCTCAAGCTCAGCCAGATTGGATGCAGAGCGTCTGTGAATAGCAATTTTCGAGTCTTGCCACAGATGCTCAGTGGGATTTCTGGACTTTTAATGGGCCATTTTAACACATTAATATTCTTTATATTTCCACACCATGTTTCACAGTGGGAATTGTGTGTTCAGGGTGATGAGCAGTGTTACTTTCCCGCCTCATGTAGCGCTTGGCATTTAGGCTCAAAAGCTCAACTCTGGTCTTGTCTTACCAGAACATCTTCCACCTGATTGCTGTGTCCCCTTCATGGCTCCTGCCAAATTGCATGTGGCATACTTTTTCCATTTTTGGATGATGGATTGAACTAGTGATGGCCTGCTTGAAGCTTGAAGCTTCATTCAGTGTGACTGTCCGACTGATATATTGTAGGAATGACTTAGAGTGCAGAGTGGGATTGCAAACATGCTTACATACAAGGATAATGGTTAGAATAAGTCTCTGGGTCAGAGAGTCCCGAACATGATATTCTAAATCAACTTTGAATCACTAGAAGAACAATGGATAATAACATTAGATTATCAAGGCTAGGCAGGGAAGTGTTTTCCTTTTCTGTGTCTTACAGAGGAAGGGGCAGACACCAGACCCCTTGTGGGGGTTTGAAACAGCCGATTCCGCTTTCTTAATTCTTCGATAAGCCAGGGCCTAGCCAGCTCCAATCAGCAAGAACCCTGTTATCATGGTTCCGAATAGGTAGATATCTTCAGCGTCCTCGATCGACAGTCCCGCCAGGCACACGACCCTCCAGTTATACCACCCGTCCATCGTGTATCCGGCAGGGAAAGTACCTCCAGGACACTCGGGCTCTCCCGAGCCCAGACTTCTCATTAAGAAAAGGGTGTCAATTGCATTCAGAGACCAGTTGATCAAATCCATAATTCCTCTTTTAGGTTTTAGAGAACAGACTGTGAGAGAGTGTTCCAGGGAAAAGTACTACAAAAAAACCCCACGAGACTAGACAAGGACACAAGAGGCTAAGCAGGGAAACTAAGGGAGAGGAGGAGGAGGAGAGGAGCCAAGAGCCAGAACAGTAACAGTAGCAGAAACAGGAAAAGCACTCTCGTGACTCACCGAATTTCTCTGTAATCCCGGAAAAGGGCTGAGGAGAGGATTGGCGAGGGCGACGTTTCCTTCTGGAAGAGGGAACCAGTGGAGAAATGGAGTCGACCTCCTCATCCTCCGACCGCATAGCCGTTGGCGTGGTGAGAGACAGGGCAAGCTCACGTGCCCTGACCTGCCCCCTCCGAAGCAAACTGCTGAAGCCAGGGGCTGGTTTTCACCATTGCTTCCACTGTGCTCAGTCCCACAGACATAGCCCATAAGCTGTTGGACTGGGATATGCGGTCCAGCAATTTAACCAGTCCTTCCATCTCAGCGTCCAACTCTGAAGTGAAAAAGTGCGATCTTCTGTCATGTGAAGGCTGCGTGCAGGCAGGAGTGGTGAAATGGAGAACCCAAAGTGCAGACTCCGGAGACAAACATGAACTCAAACAGAACAAAACTAAGAATCCAAATAACTTAAAAGGGCACAGACCACACAGCATATATGAGGGTAGAATATAATGAAATAATCAAAATCAAAGAACCAAAAACACAAAACACTGGGTCGACGACCCAGGCACCATAACAACAGTGGAACAAATTCTCTTCTAAAATAAAAACAGGATGACCTTAAATACATCGAGTTTTTACTTTACAAGGTTATAAGCATTCACCCTTTCCAGTTCACAATCAATTCTACCCCCAGGTCAAAAATATGTCTAGGAAAATTGGCCTAATATAATATTACTTATAAACATACCTGTCCAGCTGTCCAGTGATTAATTCCAAAAGTACGTGGAGGCAGGACCTCACAGCAGAAGCATCCTCCATAATGTGTTGTACATTATTATATGAATTTTTCATCTATTGTATTTACCAACATCAAGAAGTCACAAGCAAAGAAAGACCACATCATGGCACATGTTTAAATAAGGAAAGTTTATTGATCACATTTATTTATTAAATAAATAGACATGACAGTTTTTTCACCCCCCCAAAAAATACATGTTCAAAGCAACACAATGGTGGCCCACCGTACTGAGAATTCCACTCTGCAGAGTGGGCAATCATAATGAAGCAGTACATTTTATTTTGTAGATTCAAGCTGCTCTTCATATTTTTGGCCACCAGATGTCACCTCACAGTGGTTGCGTGCTTTGCCCCACACAGTGGCAAAGTCTTGCACTTTCATATTCAATTCAGCTTCTCCATCATGTACCTTTAGATGTTTCATACAGGGTTCAACATATTAGTTGTTTTCACAGGTGTGCTCTATATCTCAACCATGGCTCATAATAAGACGACAGTCTTTCAAACAGGTCAAATGCCTCTGAGCACGTCATTAGTTTAAATATTTACCTATTTTACTTCATCTCATATGTCATTAAACTGAATTTGAGCAACCCTAAGCTTAATGCAGATTACTATTAACAACTGGTTAAATTAATGGTCTGGAGCACCGGCTGTTGTTGATCAGGGCAATCTAAAGAATCTGCTTTTTTTTTTTTTGCTTTTTGTGGATTTCTCCACCTATTTGCACTTATTTTACCTGCTCCGGTTTGGTGTTTTTCTAACCATTCCTCATCAGGTGTTAATTTTACTTGTTTATTCCCCATTTTCAAAGATTTTGCTGGGCCGTCGCTGGCACGCTTGACTTCAGAGTGGTTTACTGATACGGCCTTCGACTTCACCCTAACGGTGAAGCGGTATCAGTTTTATGAGATGAAACTCAACCGTTCTCCTTTGTCACCAGTACGTGAGCCTCAGCAAAGAAAACAAAAATAGAAGTAGTTCAGCAGCGTATTGTGCTGTAAAATCAACTTACTTCCAGACACACACACACACACACACACACACAGACATTTGCGCGCTAATTTGTCACAAAGTAATTTCAGCTGCCTCTAAAACTAGTCTAAACACAGTTCCTTTTAGCGAACTTAAACCTATTTTATCACATTTCTTTAAACCTTTGCGGCCGTTTTATACACCAAAATAGTGTTTCTCCCCCTCCGACTTCTCACTGGTGGTTCAGATCATCGGACTGAATCCCAGCGCCGTGGACCAGATTTAAAAACACCGGCCCAGACCCGAATTTGACGTCCTGGGGCTCTCTCCTTGTCCAAGAGGGCTGTGCACAGGCTTCGGTGCTGGCTCCCCACGGCGTCAGGAATCAGTGCTGGATCCTGGAACAGAGTCACAGATAACAGTTCAGATATTTTCTGCTCCGGCTACGAAGGACCAAATAATGTTAAGAAATATACTCTAAAACACTTCTTCAGTAAAGACTCAGAGAAGAGAAACACACGGAACTTCTTGCTAGCAAGGGCAGCCTCCAGAACTGAGACTCGCACTGAGAAACTGCCCCGGTCTTTATTTATACTTCAGTGGGTGCTTGTGTGTGTGTGTGTGTGGTCTTGCTGATCAAAGGGTCATATAACATTACAGCACAAAAGGAACATCCTTGGTCAGGAAGAGGGTAGTCTCCCCCTCACCCTAGATGGTTCACCCTAGATAACACAGTGAGGAAGTCCAGCAGTTCATCTAAACAAAAGGCACTTAGACTAAAACAGACATAGCTACGTTAAAACAATAAAACAAGGTATGACCTCTTCCCATGCTCCCAGGATGTGGGGGTGGACGCTAGAACACCTTGAAGAGTTACAGGCCCCCTAGGATGAGACATTCTTTCAATATGCCACCAACTATATACTTCTACACACAAATGATTACATGCAGCATTCTACCATATGCAAACTTATATCATTAAAAGATTATACTGACTACTAAGTACAATTTTCCTATTATCAATTAGCTTAGAACTTTGTTTTATATCTTCTCTTTGAATAAGACAGAAATTTAGGAGTAACATGGCCTTACAAACCCAACAGTGAGATCTTAAGAGATCCAGCCTACGGCTCTTCAATGGGGTGTCACAGGGTCCCCAGGAAAAAAAATTGTAAATGTAAAATAATAAAATAAATATTCTCCTGTAGCAATAACAAAGTGTAACATAAATTATTCTGTAGCAATTACACAAGAATATCCAGTAATGTCCCTGCCTACAATTAAACACATTCACTTACCAAAGTGAAATCGGGGGCATCTGCTGTGGCAAACGGGTTCAAGCCTTTGACCACAAACTGAGTCACTGCTCGGTGACATTCGTCTATCCTGGCCTGAAAGGAGACGCTGCCGGCAGACTGCAGCGAGAACTGCCAGCATCTGAGCCAGACTCTGTCTCATCATGGTCACTAAATGCACAGTAATGGCAGGTTTGTAATAAGGCAGATCGCGCTAACATAATATGCACTGTAGTTGATTATTTACCTGCCGCATTAACGGGAGAGGACGTGCAAACGTTACCGCTGCTGCTGGGTTGAGATTCACGAGTCCGGAGCGGAATTAAGAACACGACATTCATTTAAGGGCATCGCGTGTTTTGTGAGCAAATGCTTTTGCATATTCGTAGTGTTTCCTCCCTTAAATGAAATATCTGCTTTGCAAGTATTGCAAGTTGCCCTGTTGTCATCCGTTCTCGTAAAGTATAACCAAACGTTTGAGTGTTTGAGCCGCTTAGGCGCCGCGTTTCCTGCCAGGTAAATGACGCTCCGCAACGTGGTGACGTCATTCGGGCGACTGGAATCGATAAGGGAATCGTTTGCAAAAATGGCAAACAATTCCACGGAAGAGAAACAGTGGGAAACAGTTTTCGATACCCATCCCTATTCCCAGGTGTGTCGAGCTGTAGCCGTGTAAAGGAGCGTTCAGGAGTATGGGGGCAATGGGCCAGACACCCCATATATAAGCTATATAAGCATTCAAAGCTTATATAACCTTTGCAAGAGCTTGGTCCGCATAACTGAGAATAACTCGGACTCATTCCCGGTGGGTGTTGGACTCTGCCAGGTCTGCCCTTGGTCACGGATTCTGTTCTCATCTCTGCGTTTTGTGGATGATGTGACTCTTTCCTTTTGTCTGTGTGTTGCACTCTGGTTTCCCACAAATACATTGACTACTGTTGTGCAAACTACAAACTCTATAGAGTGCAATGCTACTTTAATGGCACACAGTCCTACTAGGCAGTCGCCATTGATCACTAAGTTACCTTATAACACTCAAGAATTGTCTTTGATATTAAACCACAAAAATTTCTTTTTAACCACAACATTAACTAGAAAAATAACACATGGTATAAAACCCGTTTCACAGAGTGCATAATACATTAAAGGCTCAGAGTTCAGCAGTCTCTCAGTGGTTTAGGTTAGCTTCACAACACACTATTCCACATTAGCCAAGTCCCCTAACATGTAGCCTTAACTCACAATTTACACACAATTCTCAAAAGAAACCACTTCCTTCCATTCTCAAATAAACAACATACTCTACTTGTAGGCTGTGCAATGTACATTCATTTTAATGCACATTTACTAACCCGTGGTAAAGAGTAGAAGTGGCACACACATAGAGCTGGTGTTAGCTTCACAACAGGAAGGTTTATTCTTCCTTTGTGCTGCAAAACACTGCTGGATACCACCAGCATGCTGGAGGAGCGGCTATCAGCCACAACCGGTTGGGGTGAGAGGAGTGAGACAGGATAAAGACATGCTGTGGAAGACAGCCAGAGATTAATAACAAGTATGATTCAATGCAGAGAGGTCGCTTCACATGCCACTATGTCAAAGTAACTGAGGATCAAGCACAGAAAAACATGAAGGATTTTTTCCTGGCTTCATTTTTTTTTGTCTTTTACAGCACATAAGCACTTTGAAAATATGCTGCAGCAAATCAAAAATGGAAGAAAACCATGAATCACCACACGGATGTTTCCTGTGCAAAGATCGATGCTGCTGAAGTGAAGCAGGGCAAAGTTAAAGAGGTTTTATCAGAGACTGAAAAATGATCTTATGACGTGAGACACAGAGTAGCGAGTTGCACCGCGTTTATTTTACAAGGAAACAAAAGCATGCACGGTGAGTGTCTATGCGAGTGCTAGTCAGAGCAATTCTGTGAAACTTCATTTATACTGATTATTCAGTAATGAACTAAGAAATTAAGAAATCAATCTCCTTATGAATTATAAATTTTTTGATGGTGAAAGTTGAAGTTTTACATTAAATATATATATAACAATTTGTATTTTTTTTCTCATTGCTCATCCGTGTTGGTATAAACGTCAAGTCAAAAATCAAATGGTGAAAGTGTTTTGGGGAAAAAATTTGAAAACTCAAGGTTAAGGTATTTTTTAGAGAACATTTTTAAAAATGCTGAGTTAAAGGCCCTCTTGAGTGCTTAAAAGAACAGGATCCGATAAACTGCATGTTTGAAATCAGTGAGTACTCACTGCATTTAAAGTGCTTTAATCAAAGAAGATTATAAAAAGCAGAATAGTGAAGATTCTGTGGAACCACATGTGTTTAAAGCTTTTTGGGATATTGTACTTCCCATAAAAGCACCAAAGTGGGGTAAATGTATGTCTTTGTTTGTAGTAGTTATTTGTTCTTTCCTCCTGTCTTTCTTCTTTTTGTCTTTGTCAAAAGAATTGCACAACCGGAAAAACCAGAACGCTGAGAGAACGTGAAGAAGAAGAAGAAGCAAGCATAAGTCTATTCAACAGTGTGCAACACCATGTGTGTGCCAAAGAGGGTAGCACAGCTATAATAGCACTGCAGGTCACTCCCCAGCGCTGGGTGGATGCAGGTGGAACTGATACTAGATATTAGAAGGAATAAACTAAAAAAACAAGAACAATTAATTAATTCAAAAATAGAAAAAAATAGAAATATAATTTGAGGATTGTAAAAAAGTGATCAATTGATTGATTAACATAAAGACCAGAGTATTAAAGCATAGACAAACACTGACAATTTTTATATCTTCTCCATTTTCACCCCAAGCACTTTCTTCTAAGCTCTTCAGTGCTTCCTAGCTGACATCCACACACTCACCAGAGAGCAACTTGGGGTTAGTGTCTTGCCCAAGGACGCTTGGCATGCAGATCAAAACACCAACCCTCTGATGAGTAGATGACCTGCTCTACCTCCTGAACTACAGCTACCCCACAAACCCTTCACAGCCACCAAACAAGCTCCAACTCAACTCACAGCTCTCGCCCCTCATGATTTTGCTGAATTATTTTAGTTGAATGTTTCTTAAAAAGTTGGCATTGTGTCCTTTTTTCAGAAGAAGGAGGGAGGACAACAACTACTGATGTACTACATTTAAAGCCTGGATCATTAGTAATAGAGACTGTGAGACATACAAATATGAAAACGTAAAACACAGACTTACACTAAATGCAAAACAAAAAAACAACAACATCGATGCATAATCTTTTCTTATTTAGAAAGACTCAATATACAAGATAAGATTTTTTTACTCTTTTTACAGTTTTTCATTTGAAATACAGAATAGGAATAGGAAGGTCTTAGAAATGCGTGTGGTGGAGAGGGGAGCTGTGTGATTGTAGCAGAATGGTTTAAGCCTGCTTTCAATAAGCAACATTAAGCATGCCTGTTTTGAATATGCTAACCTATTACTAGCAGGGACTCTGTGTATATGTCCTTCACTGTCCACTTTTAAATCACGTCTTAAAACCCATTTCTATTCTTTGGCCTTTATCCTCAGTGAGACTTACAGGGAGTGCAGAATTATTAGGCAAGGTGTATTTTTGAGGAATAATTTTATTATTGAACAACAACCATGTTCTCAATGAACCCAAAAAACTCATTAATATCAAAGCTGAATGTTTGTGGAAGTAGTTTTTAGTTTGTTCTTAGTTTGAGCTATTTTAGGGGGATATCTGTGTGTGCAGGTGACTATTACTGTGCAGAATTATTAGGCAACTTAACAAAAAACAAATATATACCCCCTCCCTTTCCAAACGCCTTCGATGCTTGTGCCCTACCGGGGAAGATGGCAATTGACTGGACCAGCGCAGACATGCTGCAGGACCGGATGCGCTGTCTACACCGGCTCTCTCTTACCCTTTACCCGCCCCTGTTGCTTGTCTTGTGTTTCTATGGTGTATTGATAGTCATGTGCTTTTTGCGCTGAGGTGTTTTTTCTGTTATCAAACTGTTCTCCCACTAGGAGCTCAGTCTGAGTGGAGTTTTTTTTTCTCCTCCTCTTACCTCATGTTATGTATTTTCGTTGTTTTTTTCCTATCAGCCTACCTTTCTGACGTGTCTCCCCAATATGATGTTTGTGTAAAGTTGGTCAGAAGGTTCCTTTGTAAGTGCGCATTCGCCATTAGAGTGCTGCCTGCTGTAACCCTAATTTCCTTCGGGATTAATAAAGTATTCTGATTCTGATTCTGATTTCAATGATTTATTTTTACCAGTGAAACCAATATAACATCTCCACATTCACAAATATACATTTCTGACATTCAAAAACAAAACAAAAACAAATCAGCGACCAATATAGCCACCTTTCTTTGCAAGGACACTCAAAAGCCTGCCATCCATGGATTCTGTCAGTGTTTTGATCTGTTCACCATCAACATTGCGTGCAGCAGCAACCACAGCCTCCCAGACACTGTTCAGAGAGGTGTACTGTTTTCCCTCCTTGTAAATCTCACATTTGATGATGGACCACAGGTTCTCAATGGGGTTCAGATCAGGTGAACAAGGAGGCCATGTCATTAGTTTTTCTTCTTTTAGACCCTTTCTTGCCAGCCACGCTGTGGAGTACTTGGACGCGTGTGATGGAGCATTGTCCTGCATGAAAATCATGTTTTTCTTGAAGGATGCAGACTTCTTCCTGTACCACTGCTTGAAGAAGGTGTCTTCCAGAAACTGGCAGTAGGACTGGGAGTTGAGCTTGACTCCATCCTCAACCCGAAAAGGCCCCACAAGCTCATCTTTGATGATACCAGCCCAAACCAGTACTCCACCTCCACCTTGCTGGCGTCTGAGTGGGACTGGAGCTCTCTGCCCTTTACCAATCCAGCCACGGGCCCATCCATCTGGCCCATCAAGACTCACTCTCATTTCATCAGTCCATAAAACCTTAGAAAAACCAGTCTTGAGATATTTCTTGGCCCAGTCTTGACGTTTCAGCTTGTGTGTCTTGTTCAGTGATGGTCGTCTTTCAGCGTTTCTTACCTTGGCCATGTCTCTGAGTATTGCACACCTTGTGCTTTTGGGCACTCCAGTGATGTTGCAGCTCTGAAATATGGCCAAACTGGTGGCAAGTGGCATCTTGGCAGCTGCACGCTTGACTTTTCTCAGTTCATGGGCAGTTATTTTGCGCCTTGGTTTTTCCACACGCTTCTTGCGACCCTGTTGACTATTTTGAATGAAACGCTTGATTGTTCGATGATCACGCTTCAGAAGCTTTGCAATTTTGAGACTGCTGCATCCCTCTGCAAGATATCTCACTGTTTTTGACTTTTCTGAGCCTGTCAAGTCCTTCTTTTGACCCATTTTGCCAAAGGAAAGGACGTTGCCTAATAATTATGCACACCTGATATAGGGTGTTGATGTCATTAGACCACACCCCTTCTCATTACAGAGATGCACATCACCTAATATGCTTAATTGGTAGTAGGCTTTCGAGCCTATACAGCTTGGAGTAAGACAACATGCATGAAGAGGATGATGTGGACAAAATACTCATTTGCCTAATAATTCTGCACTCCCTGTAGTTTCTCTTTTAATTGAATTAGTTATTTAATAAATTATTTTACTTTTCTTTTATTTGGTTTTTATTTATATCTCATGTAATTTTATTTTATAGTTCCAGTGTGCAGCACTTTGTGTCAGCTGTGGTTGTTTTAAAGTGCTTTATAAATAAAGGTGAAGATGATGATGTAAGGAGGCTCTGTCACCTGCCTCTCAATGTTCATTGACGGTTGAATTGCGTCTGTTGTTGCTCGCTGTTTGGTCGGCTTTATGTGAACAGGTGCTTTGATGTGGTATGTATGTGGTGCCTGTTGCACAGAAGTTGTGGATGTTTTGCTTAATCTGACTTGGTTGTCTACTTAAAGGCCTTTTGCTGTGGCATCTCCTGTTGCTGTTGGGCTGGGAAACTTACCACTCCCTTCCTGGCATGCACAATACAATAGAAGAGGTATGTATCGCGTTGTTCGCAGTATTGTTAGCTTTGGGCCTAAACTATTCTGACGTGGGCTCTTTGCAGGGTAGAAATCACTGGCATGTGATGCTGGGTCGGGAAAAGCTCATCTCATGTCTAAGTAGAGCAGCCTAGCAGGCCAGCTATGTATAAGCTGCCCTTGTCCTATTTGCCGCTCTGCAGGATACAATGCTGCTTTGCTTTTGTTTTGTTTTATTTCTTTTCATGTTATTTTTTGTTTGTTCCTCGTTGTGGTGTTTTATTTGATAGATTGATGTTTATTTGATGAAGCACTGTTTAATGTTTGTAATTTTTTTTGTTCTGAATGGTTGCTTGATTAGTTGGTAAAGGATATTGTTTGTGTAGAATTTAAAGTATAAGTTAATCCTTTTTTGTGCGTGTACAACACTTCTGAGTTCATCCCCTTTGCTTTTGTTTGTGTCCAGCACGAGAGCTGACGGTGGTGGAGGGTCTTTTGGGTGACTGTTCCTCTGTGTGTGGTTGTTTCCAGGTTCTCTTTACAATTGCATGTGTTGCCTCCCTAAGATGATGACCAGAGGGGCAACTGGTTTCCTGTTCAACAACGTGTGGCGCTGTGATAAAGAATAGGAAAAGGGACACACGTTGAGCTGATGTCAGTTTCACAACAGGAAGGTTTATTCTTCACAACAGCTTAGAACAGCTTCAGGTATCACCACACTAACTGCAAAGAAATGCCCTTGTGTTTCAGTCCAGTTCACCATACATGGCCACAGTTCCCTGAGCTAGAGACTGTATAAATCTCTCAATACAACTTTGACAAAACATAAACAAAATATTGCTTAAATCCATTGATAATATCAGATCTACAATGTATCACAATAAACACATTTGTTTTACAAAGATAAACAAAACACAATAGTGTACTCTGTACTTCATTTTTAACTACATTTACAAACATCATGTCTTTGACATAAAACAAACATATTCACTGTTCTTATACAACCTACAACTATCTAGAGTGCAATGCTCCTTTAACAGCGTTCACTACTACTGTGCAGCCAGCAGTGATCAAACAGTTTCCTTATAACACTTTATAAATGTCTTTGTATTAAACCACAAACTTGTTCTTGTAACCACAAGATCAACCAGAAGAATAAAACATAGTATGAAGCCCATTTATCAGAGTGCATAATACATTAAGAGTTCACAGTCCAGAAGTCTCCCACAGGTCAGATTAGCTTCCCCACACACACTCAGTATTCCACATTAGCCAAGTCCGCTAGCATTAGCATCACTTAGCCTGCAGCCTTAACCCACAATTCAGACACAACTCAGAATGAATCCATTTCTTTAGCGAGTTGCGCTCATTACCCACATAAACAACATGGTCCGTTTGTAAGGTCTGCAGTATACATTCATTTAAATGCATTTACTAACCTGTGATAAAGAATAGGAAAAGGGACACACGTTGAGCTGATGTCAGTTTCACAACAGGAAGGTTTATTCTTCCTCTGTGCCCCAAAACGCTACTCGATACCACTGCGCGTAATGCGCCCTCTAGCGGCTGGATGTAGAATAGCATTTTAAATGACAGGTACAAAAATACAATCACAACAAAACACAACAACAACTGGGCTGTTTTCCCCAGTTTAATTCTGATACTAGATTTTACTAGAAAGCTATTTTCAACTCTCTACACTCTCCCCCACTTAAAAGAATGTCTCCTGACATTTGTTTCTTCATGTGTGGACCCATCAGTGTATGAGTGTGCAGTCATTGTGGTAGTACGGCTGAGAATAGATGGGGTGAAAGAATGATGGGACGCTGTGTGTCCACATCCAGGGTTGGCTAGCTGAAAGGGTGTTCATATCTGCCCTCCAGTGACAGTATGATGGCTGACCCAGTGCATTGTACGTGAGTCTTTCTGCTGGTCTCCCCCTCCTCTGTGATCTCCTTACAAAGTCATTTTCTCTATTTTCTCCATCCATTTCCTCCATGTCTTTTTCTGCTAACTCCTCGGTCTCCACAACATCTTGTTCTCCCCCATATTCTGGCCTGTCAAGAGGACAGAACTCTCTTGCTGCTGCACGTAGCTTGGGCTGACTTTGAGAATCCTGCTTTGGAATGACAGTTTCCTGTTGCTGAGGGTGCTCCTGTTGAATAGCAGGTCCTTGTTGTTGAGTGTTCACGAGTCTGTAGCATGGAATCTTCCTCCGGAGGTCATGGTGGTAGGTATAACTATCTTCCTCATCCGAGCTACTGGTCGCCGTTTCGTTGACATCTCTTTCAGGTTGTCTTTGCCTTTTTGCTTTTGTCTTTTCTTCCACAGGAAGTTCTTCCTCAAAAGGTAAGTCGTTTACTGGTAGTAGGAGGTTTCTATGAAGAACCCACATGGCTTTACTACCTCTCTCTGGCTGTACCTTATAGACTGGTCCATCTCCCAATCTCTCCACCACGCGATGTACTACCTTCTCCCAATAGGCGCGCAGTTTTCCTGGCCCTCCTCTCTCTGACAAACTTTTCACCAGTACTCTGTCACCTGGCTGGAGAGTGATACCTCTTACATGTCTGTCATACTGCTTTTTGCTTTTGGCTGAGGACTGTCGGCTATTATTTGCAGCTATTTGGTAAGCGACTCGCATCCTCTCGGCCCACTTTTGGACAAACGTTTGGTGGTTTTGTGCCTCAGTGTCTTTCCCTTGGTGAAAAAGTAGGTCAACTGGTAGCCGTGGAGCCCTGCCATACAAGAGAAAAAATGGAGAGTACCTGTTGCGTCATGTCTTGTGCAATTATAGGCATGCACGATCTGCGGCAGGTGATCTTTCCATTCACTCTTTTTCTCTTCTTGTAGGGTGCGCAGCATTTGGAGAAGTGTGCGATTTAATCGCTCCACTGGATTGCACTGAGGATGATAAGGAGTGGTGCGTGAGTGTGCAATTCCTGATAGTTGTTGCAGTCTTTGGAACAGGCTGTTTTCAAACTCACGTCCTTGGTCGTGATGCAACTTCTCTGGATACCCAAAGCGAGGAATAAAGTCCTGAAATATCTTTTCAGCAGCTGTCTTTCCTGATTTGTTTCTCGTTGGGTATGCCTGCGCAAAGCGCGTGAAGTGATCAACGAGGACAAGGATATACTCATATCCTCCTTTGCTTGGCTCCAAGTGCAAATAGTCAATAGAGACCAACTCAAAAGGTGCACTGGTGGTGAGGGATCCCATTGGAGCTCTCTGCTGGATGTTGGGGTGCTTCTGTTTAATACACTGGCATTTTTTTGTCACGTATTCTTCCACATCTTGCTGCATGTACGGCCAATAGAACCGTTCTCGGGCCAGATGGATCACCTTTTCAGAACCTACATGCCCCATGTCGTCATGTAAGCTTTTCAGTACCACTGATTTGAGTTGTTCAGGGAGGACAAGTTGTCGGTTTTGGTTTGTTTTTCGGTACAGTAGTCCATTTTCTACTTCTAACTTGTTCCACTCATAGAGCAGTCTCCTTGTCTGTTTTTTGTCATTGTTTTTTTTTCTTTTTCATTTGGAGTCCAAGCTCTCAGTTTCAAAGACATAACTTCTTTAATAGCTGGATCTGCTTTTTGTGCAGCTCTAATATCTCTGGGAATGATGCCTGAAACGCTATTGTGTGGTACAGCATTTCCATCATCAACATTTAGTTGCAATGCAGCCACCCAGGGAACATCATCGTTTTGTACCATTTTTGTCCCCTGCCACACAGCAGAGACCACCTCCGGTGACACTGTCTCTGTATGGTCACTCATCTGCTGCTGCAGGTTCACGGGATACCTGGACAACATATCGGCATCAGCGTTCCTCTTTCCTGGTCTATACTTAATGTCAAAATGGAAATCCGCCAACTCCCCAACCCATCTGTGACCCACAGCATTTAGTCTTGCTGAACTCAGGATGTAGGTCAAGGGGTTATTATCGGTATAGACTGTGAAAGTTGGTGCATAATACAGGTAATCCCGGAACTTGTCGCAAATAGCCCATTTAAGTGCCAGGAACTCAAGTTTGCCCGAGTGCAGATGATAGTTCCTCTCTGCAGGTGTTAAGGTCCTGGAGCCGTACCCAATAACACGCAGTTTGTTGTGTTGGCGTTGGTATAATACAGCTCCCAGACCTTCATTTGAGGCGTCCGTGTGTAACACAAATGGAAGATCAAAATCTGGGTAGGCCAGGATGGGGGGGTTTGTCAACATGTCCACCAACCTGGACACCACGTTCTGATGTTCAGTAGTCCAAGTGACAGGTGAGCGAGAGGGAAGTTGCCCCTTGTTCCCTTTGGTCGCTGGACTTTTTCCCTTAACAGTCTGAGGCTTGATGGCATGACCTGTCTCAGCTGGGCTTTGGAGAATTTCAAACAAGGGCCTTGCCAGTCGTGAAAAGTCTTGGAAAAAGGATCGGTAGTAGCTGAGAAATCCAAGCAATGTCCGGACCTCTCCAACTGTGCGAGGCTTCTTGTCTTTCAGGGCTAGAACTGCTTCCAAATCCTTTGGATCGATCTGAATCCCTTCTCCTGACACCACTCGCCCGATGTACCAAATTTGTCTCTTAAAGAGCTCACATTTGGCTGGGCGAAGCTTAATGCCGTGTTGTCGCATCCGGTGGAACACTTGTCTTAGATGGTCTACATGTTCGTCAAACGTTTTGGAATAGCAAAGGACATCATCCAAATACGGTACGCAACACTCGTCTCTGATGCCATCTAACACTCCCTCCATGCACCTCTGAAAGGCAGCTGGTGCATTCGTCAGTCCAAAGGGTATTCGTACCCATTCGTAGAGTCCCCAGGGTGTGCTAAAGGCAGTTAGATGTCTTGACTCCTCACTCACAAACCCTTGATGGTACGCACTCCCTTGGTCCAAGATGGAGAACCATGAATTGCCTCCTAGGCTGTCCAACAAATCCTGGATCCGTGGGAGTGGATGGCGATCTGGGACGGTTTTGCGGTTAAGCTCACGGAAGTCAACACACAGGCGAAGACTGTTGTCTTTTTTTCGCACACACACTGTCACGGCGGGGTGCGCCGATGTGCGTGGAAACAGGACCCAAAAGCAGATGACGACGAGGAGTAGTAAGGTTTCAACAGAAAGGTGATGCTTTATTAAGATGACGGCAGGGATAAACCAGGAAACCAAAACAAACTGGCAAAACACTAAGAAACAAAACACTAAAGGTACTAAGATCAAAAACTATAACTATGACTGTGGTGAAAACAAGCAAAGACAGAAACTAAGACTAAGGTCAAAATAACCAACGACCCGACAATGGCATGAAGAAAACAAAAGGCTTAAATACAGACATGAGGTGATCAGGGGAAGTGGAGACATATGGGGAAACAGCTGACAGACATAAACCTAATGACAGGACCAGGAGAGGAAAGCTAAATACAATTAACAAAGAACACATGACATTGTCAGAATAAAACAGGAAATACTAAAACTAAACATGACAACACAACACAGCTAATCCAAAATGCTGCAGCAAGAGTCCTGACAGGGACTAGAAAGAGAGAGCATATTTCTCCTGTTTTGGCTTCCCTTCATTGGCTTCCTGTTAAATCCAGAATTGAATTCAAAATCCTGCTCCTCACATACAAGGTCTTAAATAATCAGGCCCCATCTTATCTTAATGACCTTGTAGTACCATATCACCCTATTAGAGCGCTCCGCTCTCGCTCTGCAGGCCTACTTGTTGTTCCTAGAGTATTTAAAAGTAGAATGGGAGGGAGAGCCTTCAGTTTTCAGGCCCCTCTTCTGTGGAACCAGCTTCCAGTTTGGATTCGGGAGACAGACACTATCTCTACTTTTAAGATTAGGCTTAAAACTTTCCTTTTTTCTAAAGCATATAGTTAGGGCTGGACCAGGTGACCCTGAATCCTCCCTTTGTTATGCTGCAATAGATGTAGGCTGCCGGGGGATTCCCATGATGCATTGAGTTTTTCCTTTCCAGTCACCTTTCTCACTCACTATGTATTAATAGACCTCTCTGCATTGAATCATATCTGTTATTAACCTCTGTCTCTCTTCCACAGCATGTCTTTATCCTGTCTTCCTTCTCTCACCCCAACCGGTCGCAGCAGATGGCCGCCCCTCCCTGAGCCTGGTTCTGCCGGAGGTTTCTTCCTGTTAAAAGGGAGTTTTTCCTTCCCACTGTCGCCAAAGTGCTTGCTCATAGGGGGTCATATGATTGTTGGGTTTTTCTCTGTATCTATGAAGCGCCTTGAGGCGACTTTTGTTGTGATTTGGCGCTATATAAATAAAATTGAATTGAATTGAATTGAACTTAACAGACCTAATACGTGATGAATAAATACCAAACCCCAAAACATAGAAAACCCAGGAACAATAACCAATAACTGCCTAAACTAAAGGCAAAATAGGAAATGACACAAAAACTAATAACATATCAAAAAACAAGAAAAATACAAAGAAAACTCAGAGTGCTGGGTCGGAGACCCAGCCTGTGACAGAGCCCCCCCCTTAAGGGCGGATTCCAGACGCCCGAAAACACCCAGAAAACCAACACAAAAACAAAACCACAACAACCCACCCAGGGCGGGCGGAGGGGGACCAGGAAGGAGGGCCAGAAACAAAACAAAAAAACAAAAAACAAAACACCAGAAGCACACAGGCCAAAAACAACAAGGGCACAAGAGTCCGAGACCCAGCTTCAGGAGGGCGACCATGAACCTGGCAGAACAGGAGCGAATGGCGAAGCGGTTCAGGCGGCCGCCAGGAGGTCGACAGCAAAACACAAGAAAGTTCAAAAGTTCAGGAGGCCGACCAGGAGGCCAACGGTCCAGCAGTCCAAAATCCAAGAGTTCCGGGGGCCGACCCGGAGGTCGAGAGCACAGCAGGCCAGAGATCAAAAGTTCAGGAGGCCGACCAGGAGGCCAACGGTCCAGCAGTCCAAAATCCAAGAGTTCCGGGGGCCGACCCGGAGGTCGAGAGCACAGCAGGCCAGAGATCAAAAGTTCAGGGGGCCGACCCGGAGGCCAACGGTCCAGTAGTCCATAGTCCATGAGTTCAGGGGGCCGACCCGGAGGCCAACGGTCCAGTAGTCCATAGTCCATGAGCTCAGGGGGCCGACCTGGAGGTCGAGAGCACAGCAGGTCACAGGTCAAAGATACAGTGGGCCGACCCAGACGGCAATGATGTCCAGCAGACGGCCCGGAAAGCGGCCGGCGATCCCGAGGGACAAAACGAGGCTTGGGCGACAGCAACACAACCGCAGAACCAGGCGAGGCCGACACAGAAACAGAGGCCGAAGCTGGACCAGGCGGAGGCGAAGCAGGAACAAAAGCCGAGGCTGGAACTGACGACAGCGAAACAGGAGTCGAGGCCGAAGCCGGACCAGGCGAAACACAGGCTGAAGCCGGACCAGACGAACCAGAAGCAGAAGCCGAGGCTGGACCAGGTGACAGCGAAGCAGGAGCAGGACCAGGCGAGGCAGAAGCAGAGGCCGGACCAGTCGAGGCAGAAGCAGAGGCCGGACCAGTCGAGGCAGAAGCAGAGGCCGGACCAGGCGAGGCAGCAACAGAGGCCGGACCAGGCGAGGCAGAAGCAGAGGCCGGACCAGGCAAGGCAGCAACAGAGGCCGGACCAGGCGAGGCAGCAACAGAGGCCGGACTAGGCGAGGCAGAAGCAGAGGCCGGACCAGGCGAGGCAGCGACAGAGGCCGGACTAGGTGAGGCAAAAGCAGAGGCCGGACCAGGCGAGGCAGCAGCAGAGGCCGGACCAGGTGACGGCGAAGCAGGAGCAGGACCAGGCGAGGCAGAAGCAGAGGCCGGAACAGGCAAGGCAGCAGCAGAGGCTGGACCAGGAGAGACAGCAGCAGAGGCTGGACCAGGCGAGGCAGCAGCAGAGGCTGGACCAGGCGAGGCAGAAACAGAGACTGGAACAGGCAAGGCAGTAGCAGAGGTTGGACCAGGCGAAGCAGAAGCCGAGGCTGGACCAGGCGAGGCCGAAGCAGAGGCTGGACCAGGCGAAGCAGAAGCAGAGGCTGGACCAGGCGAAGCAGAAGCTGAGGCTGAAGCTGAACCAGGCGAAGCACAGGCTGAAGCTGGACCAGGCGAAGCAGAGGCTGAGGCTGAAGCTGGACCAGGCGAAGCACAGGCTGAAGCTGGACCAGGCGAAGCAGAAGCCGAGACTGAAGCTGAACCAGGCGAAGCAGAAGCTGAGGCTGAAGCTGGACCAGGCGAAGCAGAAGCAGAAGCCGAGGCTGAAGCTGGACCAGGCGAAGCAGAAGCAGAAGCCGAGGCTGAGGCTGAACCAGGCGAAGCACAGGCTGAAGCTGAACCAGGCAAAGCACAGGTTGAAGCTGAACCAGGCGAAGCAGAAGCCGAGGCTGAAACTGAACCAGGCGAAACAGAAGCTGAGGCTGAAACTGAACCAGCCGAAACAGAAGCTGAGGCTGAAGTTGGACCAGGCGAAGCACAGGCTGAAGCTGAACCAGGCGAAGCTGAGGCTGAGGCTGGAACAGGCGAAACAGAAGCTGAGGCTGAGGCTGGAACAGGCGAAGCAGAAGCAGAACCAGGTGACAGTGAGGCAGCCGCAGGTGGTGGCTGGACGGGCTCCTCGGGCCCCCCAGCTGACGTGGCAGGAGGCTGTGTAAGTTGCAGCAACACACAGTCCATAGTGGGTGAAATGAGTTTGTATGAGTTCTCAGACTGAGGTGTGGCAGAACCAGGCGAGGCGTCGTCCTCAGGCTGAGGCACAGAAGCAGCAAGCGGTAGCGCAGCAGGTGGTGGTCCTGCAGGCGGCGGCACGAGAGCCGCAGGTGGTGGCGCTGCAGCCACAGGTGGTGAAGCAGAAGATGGCCAGACGGGCTCCTTGGGCCCGCCAGCTGACGAGGTGTGAAACTGGACGGGCTCCTCAGGCCCTCCAGCTGACGAGGCATGAGGCTGACCGGGCTCCTCGGGCCCTCCAGCTGACGTGGCGTGAGGCTGGACGGGCTCCTCGGGCCCACCAGCTGACGAGGCGTGAGGCTGAACGGGCTCCTCGGGCCCTCCAGCTGACGAGGCGTGAGGCTGAACGGGCTCCTCGGGCCCTCCAGCTGACGTTGCGTGAGGCTGGACGGGCTCCTCGGGCCCTTCAGCTGACGAGGCGTGAGGCTGGACGGGCTCCTCGGGCCCTCCAGCTGATGAAACATGAAGCTGGCTGGGTTCTCCCGAACCTCCAGCAGACGAGACGTGAGGCCGGACGGGCTCCCCGGGCCCTCCAGCTGACACTGAAATAGGCTGCACAAGCTGCACCTCCGTCTCCGGCTCCAACACGGCCTGGTTAGCAGTCCCACAGCAGCTTAGCTGAGCCTGATGGCTAGCATTTCCAGTGAAAACAGTCTCATCATAGCCGGGCTCATAACCCGGAAAGGCAGTGTCCATTCCAATTATCTCCGGAGAAAAAACATGAGGAGCCAAGATATAGTCACTCACTTTTGTTCGTGGTGTGGAGCGCCGATGGCGCGCACGCCGCTTTTTCTTGAGAGTGGAAGACAGCGGTGCAATAGGTGGAAGTCCCTGGTAACTCTGAGGTCCCCCGAGAGCCAGTCGAGTACCCCGGAAAAAGGGCTCGTGCTCTGGAATGAGCCATGGCTTCCACCGGAGCTCCTCCTCCAATAGAGCGCAGTATATCGACTGACGCTCGTCGTGATCTAAATCAATGGTGTCCAGCGCTTCCTCGCGCTGGACCGTGGCAGGAGTATGGCAAGACTGTGATAAGGGCGTGGAAACTGGTGAGCTGAGAGGTGGTGACGCTGCGGCGAATCTCAGCGAACCGACACGAACACACTCGGGTTCCGGAGGCAGCAATGGAGATGACTGATTGTGGGGTTGTTGTGACTGGTAGGTGCTGGAAGCCATTTCCTGATTCGACAGTTCCTGGGCCCGCAGCATCTCTTTTACCCTTGTAAAAGCATCCACTATAGCCGGTGAGTCCGGGAGCTGAAGGAGGCGGGGATCCCTCTCCATAATAGCTTCAGCAACGTTGATCATCACACGCTTGCTCTTCAAATCGGGCGCTGTAAAGATGCGTTCGAGGATTGCTTGGATCCGAGCCGTCTCCTCCAGACACTCGGTGAGAGCTGAATCCGCTGGGTCCATGACTGTCGGGTCGTTCTGTCACGGCGGGGTGCGCCGATGTGCGTGGAAACAGGACCCAAAAGCAGATGACGACGAGGAGTAGTAAGGTTTCAACAGAAAGGTGATGCTTTATTAAGATGACGGCAGGGATAAACCAGGAAACCAAAACAAACTGGCAAAACACTAAGAAACAAAACACTAAAGGTACTAAGATCAAAAACTATAACTATGACTGTGGTGAAAACAAGCAAAGACAGAAACTAAGACTAAGGTCAAAATAACCAACGACCCGACAATGGCATGAAGAAAACAAAAGGCTTAAATACAGACATGAGGTGATCAGGGGAAGTGGAGACATATGGGGAAACAGCTGACAGACATAAACCTAATGACAGGACCAGGAGAGGAAAGCCAAATACAATTAACAAAGAACACATGACATTGTCAGAATAAAACAGGAAATACTAAAACTAAACATGACAACACAACTTAACAGACCTAATACGTGATGAATAAATACCAAACCCCAAAACATAGAAAACCCAGGAACAATAACCAATAACTGCCTAAACTAAAGGCAAAATAGGAAATGACACAAAAACTAATAACATATCAAAAAACAAGAAAAATACAAAGAAAACTCAGAGTGCTGGGTCGGAGACCCAGCCTGTGACACACACTACAGGTGAGGAATGGGCAGAAACAGACTTCCTAATCCACCCCCTGTTTAGGAGATTTTGGATATACTCCTTCACCTCCTTAAACAGTGGCCGTGGAATGGAATTGTAGCTTTTTTGAACTGGAGTGTCATCAATTGTATTGATTTTGAGCTGTAAGCCAGGGACACACCCAATGTCTCCTTCTTCACGAGCAAACACGTCTGATTCCTCATAAAGCATTTGCCGTACCGTGCTCTGGTCAGGCTCCCGCAGGTGATCTAAATCCACATTTGGATGCCATCTTTCCTCCACACTGCAAGCCTGACGATTTTCCTTCCCATTACTTTGTTTTTCACTGGTCGGACTTGTTTGGGTAGCGCACAGAAGGGTGTCATTGTGTGGTTCTCCAGACCCCTGCATAGTTGGATGGATGTTTACAGGTGTGCTTTCAATAATTTCTTCAATGAATCCTAAGACTGCTTTTGGAGGTAAAAAAACATCATGCCTTGTTGAATTCTGGATTGGTATTCTCACTATTTTTGAGGCACCAGCCGGCACTTCAACGAGCGCAGGAAATAACTCCAACCCATCTGGCAAGTGACAGTCTACATTCGGCTCAAACAACATGACTCCTCCTCCAGGAAAAGCTCTCATGCGGCATTTCACCTGACAGATCTGACTGCGGGGGATCGTGAGTCCCTTCTTTCCAACTCTTAATACTGGACATCCTGACTCTTCCAGGGGTTGCTTTGTGTGAACCACCGAAACAAGACTTTCAGCATTACTCTTCTGTCTGCTACTTGTGATCTCAAGACAAACTTCTATCCACCCTTCAAACGGCACATCTGTCCCATTAGCTGCAGTGACTTTGAGTGGGTGATCTGAGAGTAGGCTTTCCAGTGGCCTAATTGTCACATTTGGCAAGGCTTTTTGCACCCAAGACTTCTCCACAATGCTTACTTGGGCCCCACTATCCAACAACATTTGAAGTTTGACCCCATCTAGATAACAAGTTACCATACATCTGCCCCCAATCAGCTGGGCAACACGCTCCCTTTTGGACACTTGACATGATTTGGAGGTCTTGGTTGAAAATGGAATTTTCTCTTTGGGGTGCAGCTTCTCTGGGATTGGGGACTCTGCATTCTCCAAGGTCACTGGTGGTCCCTCCCCAGCGACCTCACCCGGTTTCCCGACAGAGTTCCCTTTTGTAAGCAGCCAATAGCTCTGTGTCCCTCTTTTCCACATCGGAAGCAGTGTGAGCAGGTGTCATTTCCTTGGGATACACATTGGTGACATTTCCCTTTAACTTCAGGCTTGGCTGACTGTTTTATGTGTGGCAAAGGGTTGTAGGTGTTTTCTGTTGCCACATTCACTACCGGTGTGATGGCTTTCTCCAAACTTTTGGCCAAAGATGACACTTGGGCTGTTAACTCCTGTATAGCACTGCGATTGGCCTGCACCTCTGCCTGTACTTGAATGGCATTCTGTTTGTCACTGTCCAGCTGGGCTGTATTGATACTGATTGCTTTTTGTTTGCATACCTGTCCCAACCTGGTTTTCCTCTCAGTGTCCTCCCTCAGTGATCTTGTGATCACGTCGAGTATAAAGTCATCAGTCACATTCATGTCTGAAATATGTGGTTGAAGATCTCGTCTGATGTGTGAGCATTTTTCGTTCATCCCCTGGTAAAGCGAATGAAGAAACACTCCCTGCACCAGTTTGCTATCATACTGGAAGTCTGTACCTTGTTTAGAAGCAAACATTATACGCTGCTTGACCCCCATTAGTCTATACATGAACTGTTGTGGGTTTTCTTTGTCATGTTGCTTTGCGTTACTTAGTTCCTGGAACAATTCAGTACTGCTCTTATCCCTAAGGTGTGCTTTAAGGAACCTTTTTAACTCAGCAAGGGTCAGGGTGTCTTTGGTCATGAGCATGTCTTTAAAGGTACCAGGCTTAATTATCTTGAGCACCGTTCTTAAGACCTCAGCTTCTGAGAACCCCTCAGCCAGACCTTCATCAATTTGTTTACATAGACAGTTAAAACTCAAATCAGAAGCTGAGTCTGAGATTTGACCACCATGTATCTTAAATTCTCTATGTGGTAACAATGCAGCAACATCTGTCAGTTTTACTAAACCAGTTACAGGATCAGCAATCACTGATGTTGGGATACTCTTTTTCACTACTGATGCTACTACTGCTGGTTCAGTCTCTGATACAGAAACAGCATCCCCTTCATCAGATGCTTGACCAAAAGCAGTTACCTGGGGTGCTTGCAGGTCATCAATGAGGTCACAAAATGCAAGCAGACGAGACATGCCCTGATCTTCGAGGCTCTTCAGTCGTTTACTTCTCAGAAAGTCAACAATAAAGTCAAAGAGCTGATGTCAGTTTCACAACAGGAAGGTTTATTCTTCCTCTGTGCCCCAAAACGCTACTCGATACCACTGTGCGTAATGCGCCCTCTAGCGGCTGGATGTAGAATAGCATTTTAAATGACAGGTACAAAAATACAATCACAACAAAACACAACAACAACTGGGCTGTTTTCCCCAGTTTAATTCTGATACTAGATTTTACTAGAAAGCTATTTTCAACTCTCTACACATGCATGTTCATAAGTGTCTGAGGTCATCTATTTATCTTAAGTAATATAAATGCTGCAGCATCGTGTCTGTGAAGGTTCTCAGTCATCCAGGTCATCATAGTCTAAGGAGCTTGCAAAGAAAAGCGTCTGGACTTCTTTAAGTTGCTTGAAGATGTTTCACCTCTCATCCGAGAAGCTTCTTCAGTTCTAAGGTCAAATGGTGGAGAGTCCCAGATATAAGCCTAGTGGGAGTTTCCCCCCACAGAGGGACAAAAGGACCCCCTGATGATCCTCTACCTAATCACATGAGCCAAGGCAAAATGCGTGTGGGTCACAATCACGCCATCGGCCAGAGGGGCCGATGGCAGCCTGGCTTCTGTCAGTCTGCCCCAGGGCAGCTGTGGCTACAACTGTAGCTGCCTCCACCAGTGTGTGAGTGTGAGAGTGAATGAATAGTGGCATTGTAAAGTGCTTTGGGTGCCTTGAAAAGCGCTATATAAATCTAATTATTATTATTATTATTATTATTATTATTATTATTATTATTATTATCAGCCAGGGATTCAGGTGCGCTCCTTGTGAAACATTAGCCCCACCCTATCATGTGATTTCCTGAGGTCAGATGGACCATTGTGTGAGTGGGCGTTAAGGCGTCTGGGAAGGGATCTCAAAACTGGATTATAGATGGCAGACAGTTGGTGTCATAAGCATTCCTCGCTTATGGACTGGACATACACACACCCACAACCACCTACACACACAATGAACAACTGTACCCTCAAACACAATAATAACATGGAGTGAACCACCACTCACAACCACTAGCACTTTATATAGCCTCTGTAGAAATTATCCACATATCTCACTTATCTTAACTGCACTACTGTATAGCTCTGTGTAAATAATCATTCTGTACATACGATAGTTTTTAATTCTACAACTGTTTACAACTTGCATAGTTCCCATTTCTGTATAGCTGTATATCTCAGATTCTGTAAAGTTATTTATTTCATATTCTGTATAGTTTTTCATATTTATATCCTGTTCATATCCTGTACATAGCTTGTACTCACTACAGCCTGTACATACTTATAGTTATAGCATTTTCACAACATACTTCATACTGTGTACACTATAACATACCATAATAGACCCATTTCTGTAATATACTTACATATCTATATTATTGCTAAGGTGAGCCAAGGCATGAAAATGCGTGTGGGTCACACACAACAGGACCCTCTCCACACGCTCCCTGTTGATGTAGAGGGGGGCTAAGTCAGTGCTGTGTCTCCTGAAGTCAACAATGAGCTCTTTGGTTTTCTTAGTGTTCAGTGCCAGGTTGTTCTCTGAACACCAGAATGCCAGCTTCAGGACCTCCTCCTTCCTGTAGGCTGCCTCGTCTCCCTTTGAGATGAGTCCGACTACCGTGGTTTCATCAGCAACTTGATGATGAGATTGTTGTTGTGGGTTAAACTGCAGTCGTGGGTATAGAGAGAATACAGGAGAGGGCTCAGCACACAGCCCTGTGGGGTTCTCAGTGTGCGAGTGGAGGAGAGATGAGGGCGGAGCCTTACAGTCTGGGGCCGGTTTGTGACAATTTCCTTTATCCAGGCACATGTGGGGGGATGGAGGCCAAGAGTGACCAGTTTGGTGATGAGGATGTCCGGGATGATTGTATTAAAGGCTGAGCTGTAGTCCACGAAGAGCATTCGGATGTAGCTCTGCCACTGCTCTAGGTGACTCAGCACAGCGTGGAGGGCTGTGGCGATGGCGTCTTCTGTGGATCTGTTTGCGCAGTATGCGAACTGGTGGGGGTCGAACGCTCTCTGGTGGGGGACTAGTCTCTCGAAGCATTTCATGATTGCCAGCGTGAGGGCCACAGGGTGGTAATCATTCAGCTGGGTCCAAGCTCCAACAAAATAACAGCCACTTATAAATTTACAAAACACTTTACAAATATTAATGAGGTCATTTACATTTTCCCACTGTAACATTTCACAGTTCCCAACAATGCATTGTGATACTGTAAACAAAAAGCAGCCAGTAAAACACAGTTTCCTTCACACAAAATCAGTAACACAGAAAAGTAGCAGCTAAAGGTCTGCAAGGCCCGCACACAGTCCTACAGTCTGCCCTTCTCTGGGCTTTGTCATCCTCCTGCCCTGCAAAAACAAACAAAAAACCCCACAGACATCCACCCTTTCTCACTGTTTGTGTGGATCAGGCATTAGAAGTGATTAATCCTAAAATAGTTACCGTCTTCTCAATTTCAAGTCAGTCACACTTAGTCCACATCATCAGTCCAGTCACAGTCCAGTCACATGCATTCATACCAATCACTGGTGATAGTGGAAAACTGCGCACTAATTTAAGTATCCACTGACAGCAATTTTACGTCATTCCAAAAATAAAAACAATTCTTACTGCTTTTGAAATGGATTGAATCGCTACAATCCTTTTAAACACAGGACTTAGCATCTAATATGGTCAGCATCCAAAACCCATCTAATCTAGAGAAGCTCACCTCTCACCTCTCAATTAAATGTTTTATAACATCTCACTATTTACTGTGTTAACAACTAAATTTATTGTCTGATCACTGGTTGGTCAAACTGGTCTCTTTTACAAAAGTTAAACTCTTTTCCTGCAATCTGGAGAGTTAATTGGCAGCAGAGGATACACTCAGCATTTGATAACAGGTGTCTGTTAAATTTACACAATTTTAACATTGATGAGAGATAACAAGCTGATCTTCATTGCATGTGTGTGTGTTAGTAGGCAGGTTTAATGCATGTGTGTGCAGTGGAGCTGCAGATTCAGCAGGGCATGTCCTTAAAGCTGCCTTTCCTTCACATTTCTCTGTTTATGTGTGTTTGTGTGCATTTTATTTTACCTTTGTTGCGATCTTACGGACTCTTTCTCAAATCTCCACAAGACAGTCGGCCACAGTTTTCCAATGTAATTTTCATGTGCTCTCACATTATCAACAACAGCCTTCATTTCTCCTCCATGCTCCCACTTCTCACAGCTTCTGTCTCTCATTTGTACATGCTGCTGAACACTTTACGGTTTAAGGTTTAGGGCAGCGTTGCTGTCTGTTCACCTTGTTGACTCTTGAAGTCGACGCCGTTGCTCTCGAACAGCATTTTGTCTTCAGGGAGAGATTGATTGTCCTCGAAGCTTGTTCTTCATTGTGAGGTCTACATGAAGGTGAAGCTGTGAAATATTCAGCCAAAACACGGCTGGTGTGGTTCCAATTATGTTAAACTATCATTTTGTTGTGTGCTTGTGGAGGACGTTGATCCAGTTCCGTAGCCACCTGTACAAACACACTAAGACATATATTTGATATCATTTTCATCACTGCTCATTAACACTTTCCCTCTCTTATTCTTCTACATTGTAACACATCTCTTTCCATCACTCTTTGTTATACACACACCCACAGCACTTCTTACCAGAGGTGTGCACTCGAGTCCTTAATTTTATGATTTTAGACTTGACTTGAAAAAATGTTGTAAGACTTGTGACTTGACTTGGACTTTTACACCAATGACTTGGGACTTGAATTGGACTTGAACCTGTTTACATGAAAAGACTTGATATTTTACCCAAATCTAAAATTTAACGTACATATTTTATAAAAAGTGCGGACCATTAATTCATTTTATTCATTCATTCTTACCTCCATGTGTATGTGAGCGTGAGCTGTAGCACAGCCAATCAAATTAACCAGATTTTAAAAACAAAAAACAAAAACGCTCAAACCAAAAATGCTGCCAAGAGTAATTTCTTTCGGTACATAAACTATGAAGTAGTCAACAAAAAACGTGCAAGAAGAGAATCACAGACGGAGATGGAACAACTTCCAACTTTGTCCGACATTTGAAGTTGCATAAAGAACCGTAGGTGGTGCTTTTTTTTTGCTACGATGACATAGCTGACTTAGCTAACTTCACCTTATTAGCAAATGTTCTCCGGGCTACGTTGATTAAACTGTTTGGCTTTAACGTGTATTATATTATTGTCAGGCTATTTTAAATCCGGTCCTGGCCCACCTTGGTGTGTAACTGAGTAGTCATGCTATACATGGCCTTTTTCTTCTGTCATTTATGTCCATACATCACATAAAATACTTTGATCTCATCTTATTAGCTGTTGTTTATTTGCAAAGGTCAGTTATTCTTAACGGGGATGCTAAACATTGCTTAATGGATCCAGTGTGTGCGTCTGATGCCCCAAAGCTGACTCAGAACCGTAACACCATCCACAGCTGCAGTATGGAACAGATGTGGGTGTGTCCTCATCTCCCAGAGGAGTCCAAATCGCCATCAAACAGCCCTACAGACACAAAAACATGTGAAAATATAAACAACCTCAGCAGACCTCTGTGAAAATCATTTACAGTATATATCACAGAATTCAAGGCCTTTATAATCACAGAATATACAGAGTACTGAAGTACTGAATCAAATTCAGCTTTTGTTTTTCATGATGTATATCGTATTAATAATTAAATTTCATTATCTGTGTCTTTACCACACATTTGCCACACAGGTGTAGATACTGTGGGTTCAGTGAATGCTGAAATTGCACCGTTGCCAGTTCACAAAATGTAACACTGAACACTCCTTAACTGAAAATAAATTGTGTAATCTCTAATTATCCAGCCAGAGGCAAAGGCTTTATCACGTTGACCTGAACTTCCTGAAGTAAGTCATAGAACAAAGCAGATGAAAGAAGCACAGCATCGTCTCAGTCTCTTGGAATGAGGCACTCCCCATATCGTCGACTAATTACAGTTCCATTATTCAATAAAGAAAGTGGAAAATTATACATTATACAGGCATTGTTTTACATGAAACTGCCTTCAACGTGACACCAATTCAGATCTTTATAAAGAGGAATGTAGGTCGTTATGTGATTTTTTTTCTTACAGCCTGACCTTACTCTTAAATCTCATCTTACATCTTACACTGTGGTTCCTGCTTCCTCCTTTTTTTTAAAATGAATCCTTCTTTTTATCTTTTCATCTATCTTAATTTTAAATTATATTTCTAAACATAAGAAAACATGTATTATTAGATGAACGATAGACTCTTTCACTTTCCCTCTCTGGTGCTTAAGCAGAAGCACTCGGCCTCACCCAGCCTAACAGATGTTGAGATTTCTTGTGGCTTTCAAAACACACACTAAATCACTGTTAAAGCCACAGCGGTATGTAAGCAGATACTTCCTTGTTGACACATCTGACAGTGATGAAGTGAACACTTAGAACAACAGTGTTACCTGATGCTTTGTATTTAAAGGCTGAAAGAGCTCAGCAGACTTCAAATCTCCGTGATGAATGCACTGAAAAGAAACAAAGATCTTTTGTCAACGTAAAGACTTGTTCTTCATTTTCTCACAGGTTCAATGAAGCATCTAGTTTGTCTTGAATTTACCTTTAAACTCTGACCCAGACTCAAGAAATGAACAAAGAGAAAATGTGACTGTATTTCATAGATAAAATATATGTTAGAATTGTAAAAAAGCTAAAGAAAATTTGTTTTCATAGTCTTCACTACTTTCCAGAAAGGTACGCCATGCAGTGATAAACACAGATTTAACCAATAGCAAAGTTCATGCATAATCCTCAGCATTTTTTTCTGTATAGTACAAATAACACACCAGTACAGTGTGTACAGTTTTGCAGTACTTTACTTTGAAGTTTTTGATTTGAGGACAGTTCTCCTTCAAAATAACAACTTTTCACTTCAGAAATCATTCAGAGCTTCACAGACTGTCCTGTTTTCAAAGGTTGTTCTGCATGAAATCTAAACAATGAAAGCTATGACGTGTTTTTATTATGAAGCGATTAGCCTGTGGTGGACTGGTCACATGCCCAGGGTCCACCCAGCCTATTGCTCTCTCACTGCTTTTATCTGAAACTATGTCGTGCCACTGCCCCAGCTGAACAAGTTGAAGTGAACTATAGCAATGGTTTAGAAAAACAAATAGTATTCTGGTAAGAGTAAGAGAGAAACGAAAAGTAAAACACCTCAGCTTTGTTTGCACAGCACCATTGTGCTGTAAAACTTTGACTGTTAACTGTTAAAATCCAGCTATTAACAGAATTAGATCAGTAATGTGCACAATGAAACGCGATGCACACATTTACCCACATGGTCCAACAGTAACTGGGACATCTGTGATCTGACGGTAAATAACATTTTGTGCACATTGTGCATGTCAGCTGTTCCACATGGAGTTCAGTTTTATACAGCAGAGCAGTTTGTAGTAACAGAGAGAGAATAATTTGAGCTGCTCTGAGCAGAACGCTGATTTTTACTAAAGTGAACCGACTGTGTTTTTGTAAATAAATGAAAGCGCCCTCTTAGTAGATCACCCTGTCATTGCAACATCACGATAATTTCCCCTGGTTAATAAATTGATATCATAGCCTATAAAATCCATCTTATTTAGGTAGAATTTCCTCCATCCATTACCCGTTTCCAGCTGTCAACATTGATTCATGATAATCCTGAAGACTGCAATACAACAGTGAACCTTATAGATTTAATTATACAAACAAAAGCAAACTTCAATAACTGATGCAGATCATAATCTTTACATAAATCTGTGCTCTTCATGCAGCGACAACACTGATTCTCCTTTCTTTAGGATTTAGAATTTATTATGGCAGCCATGCAGGTACTTCACATCATGTCTCTCAGCGAAATGGAATATAGGAGCACGCTCTTTATCTCCCCAGAGTCCTTAGTCATGTCTGTTCCCTTCACATGTTTTTCCTTTTTCTGTAGTTCCTACCTCCCTGTGTTTCCCCCACGAGCTTCTATGTTTTATGGATTCTGTTTTCCCTTAAAAACAAGATCGCTTCATTGGACATCTGTCTGCACATGAGTCTGCATTCACTGTCCAACTGGACACAGTTTAAGATCTGTAACCTCCAGACTTTGATATCACATCATTTGAAGACCTGGGGCATAAATTCTGTCTGAATAGAAAACATTTACAAATATCAATTGTAAAAATGTAAAGTTTTGTAAAAGCATTGTAAAGTACAGGAAGATTTAGGACATCATATGGCATTCATACAAGCTTTAAGTGATTGTAGTGATAAAACCTAACAGTTCTCTTCTGTTAAGATTCTGTCAGAATATGTTTGCATCTGAATATACTGAATGAATCTTAATACGATTCTTTGTTGTAAACATATACTGTTAATGTGAATTTAAGTACTGTGAGACTTCAAAACTGTCTTTAAAGGACTGTTTTTTCAGGTGTAACCTTACATTTAATGAATAATAATAATTCAATTAAATTCAATTTTATTTACACAGCGCCAAATCACAACCACAGTTGCCTCAAGGTGCTTTGTATTGTACAGTAGACCGTACAATAATAGATACAGAGAAAAACCCAACAATCATATGACCCCCTATGAGCAGCACTTTGGCGACAGTGGGAAGGAAAAACTCCCTTTTAACAGGAAGAAACCTCCAGCAGAACCAGGCTCAGGGAGGGGCGGGGCCATCTGCTGTGATTGGTTGAGGTGAGAGAAGGAAGACAGGATAAAGACATGCTGTGGAAGAGAGACAGAGGTTAATAACAGATATGATTCAATGCAGAGAGGCCTGTTAACACTCAAATAATTCATTGGTTGAACATAATTTTATCCTCCCACTTATATTCCATCTAAGCAAATCATGTCATATTAATCCATCTTGATTTTGTTGCTTCAACATGATATATGTTTGTAAGTATAACATAATATTCACATTAACATTCAATTAATTTGACTTTTATTCAGTTAACATGTTTGTACCAATTCATGTTATATTGTTTGAACACTTTGGCACGTCAAAAGTCAGTCTTGATACATGAACTAGTAAATATTTGTTTGTTACACCAATGTTAATCTTGTTGAATTAACAAATGTAATGTATGTCTGTGGTACTCACACCAATTGTGTTTCAGTTAGTGTTTGTATTGCTCATGGAAACATTACTTTTAACTCAATTAATGAAACGTACATAAACGATAACTTGCAAAACGAACTCTTTTATTTTGCTTGGACATTCTTAAAACAGTTGGCAGGATCTCAGCTCAGCCCAGCTTTCTCCCCTTCAACCGTCTCATACTAACCTTATTAGCTACCTTCATATGAAGTTATAAAAAAAATAATAATAATAATAAAAAAAAATAATAATAAAAAATAAAAATGTGCCCACATTTGGAGTGGCTCAAAGCTAATAGATCACTGAGCTCACTAGCTGAGTAAATAACGGGTACATTTAGAATCATTCTTTAACAGAAACACATGTAGGAGACCACAGAACAATCAAGACATGCTGACTGAAAGAAAAATAGTCTGTAGAATAGTTTGCCAACAAAGAATAATATCCCCAAAGCAACTCTGGTAAACTGTAGTAAAATATGCATTGCAAGCAAAAGCATGAATTTTAACACAATTTAACATTCAGCATTACTATGTTTCTTGCATACATCCATTAGTGCTCCATGTAATCAGGCTGTATCCATTAATGGTAACTTTAGTCTATTTAACGTGTGGAGAAAACATTTAATAAGTTTGAGAACAACTGCTCCACTCAAACAATTTGGGAAAACCTGTGGGTACATTTCCTTTGTAACAATTGCCCATCTTGCACAAATCAATGTTTAAACTGCAAGTGTATGAGACTTTAACTTATGAACTAACAATCTTTGTCTAATGTCCACTGAGCAAACCACAAAGTCCTTATGAACATTTTATAACTTACAATTTTGAACCCTAACCCTAAACACAAATTTGCATTGCAGAAATATGGAAAAAATATCTGGCTTCCCTGAATCTGAAACCTCTGCCCATCCAGCTTCATGATAATCTTTTGCAAGACTTCAAAAATGCATTTGAGCTCCGGTGGGTAGCTTAGGTTCAGGCAGTATATCAGTCCAAATAAAAGAGCACAAGCAATTGCAATGCTCCTCAAACCAGTGAGAATCTCCACACCTCCAATCCTGACACCGATGTTCTCTGGGTCATCTCCAGGCTCCGCACCCTCCTGCTGTAGGACATACACTCCCATCACAGTTTGTTCCATGGCTTCAGCGTGGCCTCAGTGTTCTGTGATGTGAAATATAATGAGTCTAGATATGCAAAAAAAGAAAGGAAAAAAATGCTGATATGTTTAAATTTGACATTAAACAAAACAAGGAAAAATGACAATATGTTTTAGTTGTACAGGGTGTCACATTTTGCTGTTTCATATATCAAAATTACCCCTGCATTAAATTACATAACACAGAACACCTTGTGAATGTAACTCACCGTATATTCCTTCACAAGTTTGTCGCAGTCTCGTAGTTACACAAGGACTTCAGGATGGATGCTCGTCTTGCATGTATTGTGTCATCCTAGGGAAAAAGGGAATCCATAATGACAATATTTAGCTTTTAGGCAGCAGTTCGAAAAAGGAATACTTTGTTTGGAAAGACCAAAAGGCAAGTACTCATCTATCTCAACAAAATCAGACACAAAATGAGGCAACCAAACAGGTTTGTCTCTTTATTTTGATCAAGATTAGCCATGCGACTTCATCAACTAATATAAGACTGACGCTTATATAATTTGTATAACTGTCACGGGGTGCCGAGGCAGGCCGTGTGGATTAATAACAGACCCAAGATGCAGACTGCTTAAGTGGAGGGTGAGCTTTATTAACAACAGGTGAAGTACAACAAAAAAGGGTGGCGAGAAACAGAACGGTAAAAACTCTAAACTGGGAAAACTAAAACTAAACACAAAGCCAGAACACGAACGAGGGTACCTTGCAGGGAGAATGCCCAGGAAGCCGGAGGAATAAACACAGAATGACGGAGGGGAATAACGCAGACGAACCAGCAACTAACAGAGGCAGACACGAGGTTAAAATACACAGAAGGATAACGAGGGGATGAGACACAAAAGGAGGGCACAGCTGGGAGTAATCCGACCTGATGAGACAGGGGAAAAGTAAACTGAACACACTGAGAACAGACACGGACCTTCAAAGTAAAATAGGAAACACATACACGTAATGACATAACACACCAACTTAACACAGACTGGGGGACACAGAACATAAGAACATGAACCATGAAACAGAAGAGTACAAACACCCAAGGTACCCAAAACCACAGAATACCAATGAACTAAACATAAACACGGAGTCACAGACTCCGGACCATGACAATAACAATATGAAAACAACTTAGGACTTTTGCCTACCATATGTATAGATATTTTTGCTCATAAAATTGGCATGTTATGGGCATAAAAAGTTCTTAAACACAGGTCTAACCATTTTAGCACACACCTTGGAGATGGTCCCCATGATGTGTCTCATTTTTCTTCCAGCCCTCCACCTTTGCCTCTAAAGATCTCCATCATCTAGCTCAGAAAAGAATGTGGATAGCAGTGGTACTGTCAATATGTGCAGGAGTTCCTTGTCAATCTGAAAAACATGAACATGATGCCAAAAACCAAAGAAAAAAACAGATTAATAATAACAACAACAATACTACTACTACTGCTAATAATAATAATAATAATAATAATAATAATAAGTCAAACATATGAAACTTACTGTTATTGTTGAGGAGGTGTAAGAATCTCAGAGCATGGGAATGTGGCTTTATTTTGCGACATATTTCTGAGGAGAGAAATTATTTAATTAAAATAAAATTATTACTCTTGATGAATTTGTGTTAATATCTACATACTGTGAAATGTGAAGACTGTTAGTCAGCCTTAATGAAGAGCACCAGAGAGCAGAGAAACTAGGACCCGAACAAAGATCCACCTGAATCATTCTGAATTCAAAACAAAAAGAAAATGCACATGCAATTATTGTGACAGTTTGGCTCCACACACTCCCTGATATATAAAGCTCCTCTAAGTTACCACACTACATGGGTAAAACATTTAACAAATAGTATTTATCTCTCACACTCCTAACCTAAATAAATATATGAAGAGATATGTGAGCAACTTACCTTACTGTCAAGTATACCAAAGGAGGAACTCCACGTGCGCTCGTTAGCGTCTCAACGGACTCATCTGGTGGGCGTGGAGCATGCGCAATGCATGACACTATCATAGTCGTTGGTTTGATGGACCTCATTCTCATTGGACTGCCATGAATGAATTTAACTCATCAGAATTTTCTTTGACTCATATTCAACAAAAAACAATGAATCATTTAATACCCATAAAAATGATTTCTTCATGCAATGTAAACATATTACTGCTTTGCTAATCAAACACATGCCCTAGTTGATTTTTTTTTTGAGTGCACATAGTGAGTGAGGAAGGTGACTGGAAAGGAAAAACTCAATGCATCATGGTAATCCACGGCAGCCTACGTCTATTGCAGCATAACTAAGGGAGGATTCAGGGTCACCTGGTCCAGCCCTAAATATATGCTTTAGCAAAAAGGAAAGTTTGAAGCCTAATCTTGAAAGTAGCGATAGTGTCTGTCTCCTGAATCCAAACTGGAAGCTGGTTCCACAGAAGAGGGGCCTGAAAACTGAAGGCTCTGCCTCCCATTCTACTTTTAAATACTCTAGGAACAACAAGTAGGCCTGCAGAGCGAGAGCGAAGTGCTCTAATAGGGTGATATGGTACTACAAGGTCATTAAGATAAGATGGGGCCTGATTATTTAAGACCTTGTATGTGAGGAGCAGGATTTTGAATTCAATTCTGGATTTAACAGGAAGCCAAAACAGGAGAAATCTGCTCTCTCTTTCTAGTCCCTGTCAGGACTCTTGCTGCAGCATTTTGGATTAGCTGAAGGCTTTTCAGGGAGTTTTTAGGACTTCCTGATAATAATGAATTACAGTCGTCCAGCCTGGAAGTAATAAATGCATGAACTAGTTTTTCAGCGTCACTCTGAGACAGGATATTTCTCTCCCTTAGAGATAGGGTGAGAGTTTCTGCCATCCGGGAGGGGCTCAGAGTAGAGCCGCTGCTGCTCCACATCGAAAGGAGCCAGCTGAGGTGGTTCAGGCACAAGGATGCCCCCTGGGCGCCTCCTGGGTGAGGTGTTCCAGGCATGTCCCACCGGGAGGAGGCCCCGGGGCAGACCCAGGACACGCTGGAGAGATTATATCTCTCGGCTGGCCTGGGAACGCCTTGGTGTTCCCCCGGATAAGCTGGAGGAGGTGGCTGGAGAGAGGGAGGTCTGGGCCTCTTTGCTTAGGCTGCTGCCCCCGCGACCCGACCCTGGATAAAGCAGAAGAAGACGGATGGATGGATGGAATGATAAAAAAGGAAACATCACAAAAAACACTTAAGGTCATGAAAATTTATTGTTTATTGAAAAGTATGGGTATTGGTACCAGCGATACTGGCCCGTATTTACTTGGTATTGGATCAATGCCAAAATATGCAGTATCGCACTCCGCTACTGTTTGTGGTTCAAGCTGCAGCTGGAACATTTGGCTTGACTTGGAGGAGAGGAAAACGAGGACTGAAATGCACGCTTGTGGGGAGAATGAGAGAAGTCCAGGCCTTTGTAGCAGAGGTCAAGGGCACCTGAAGGGGAGGTGCATGAGTTCACCATTTATAGCAACTTCTTGGAAAAACATACGATATTCTAGTGAGACAAAGAGAGGATCAAAAAGCGAAATACCTCTGCTTTGTTTGCACAGCACCATTGTGCAATGAAGCGGTGCCAAAAAGAGCCGTGCTGTTTTTCTGAATGCCATTTGACTGAAGAAACAAAACTATTAAATGTCTGACAACTGATATCACAATAAAAAAAATCTAAAAACTGAAATAAAATCCCCACGGAGAACTTACAAACATAGAAAGGCGCTGCAGAGACTGAAATGCTGTGAGGCAGAGCTAATTACTGAGCCAGGATTCTACACCTATTATTATTACATCCACATGACTGTGAGTTAGTCACCTTCACAAAGCACAGTGTTTTATCCTGAGGTCATTGTCCATCTGGACTCGCTGATTCTTTATTCTGTTGTGTATCTATGTGAAAGACACAAAAATTCAGAGACCAAACTCTAAATGTAAAACATTTAATTTAAAATTGTAAAACAAAAGAGCAAACAGTTTAACAGTTTTTAAGAACCCATGAAAATGCAAATCAGAATAACTCTGACTATTATCCTCACACTGCAATAATGTGAGTTTGATACACATGAAATCCTGTCATCTAAAAATATAAGAATATGTACTGTGACACAATAAAAAAAAAGCTGTATCAACACCGGCCAGTGCAATGGCAGTCTTCATATCCCTGTATGTGATGGTACAGTTAGTATACGACCTAGGCAGAGGAACAGGAAGTAGCTCAGACTGGAAGGAAAACCAGATCCGGTGTGACCTTTGATGTGGGTGGCACTTGAACATGCTGTGTGGAACTGAGACGGTCCAACGGTTATAAGAATTTGCTGGCAAACCATGAATGATGAATAATGAAGTGGGTGAAGTAAGAGATTGGATGGAGACATGGAGCAGGTAAAAGTGAGAAGCCTAGACAGCTCCCGCATGAAGGCAGTAGACAGGACAAGCTGAGAAAATTAAACTGGGCAGAGCCTCTGTTCGCATTCATTTTTGGTCCCAGCATTAAAGGTTATTAATGTATTAATGTACTAACTTAAACCAAACATTAAAACACTTTCTAAGGCATCTTAAATATCAATTATTAAATATTCCACCAGGTGTTTCTTTTATTTGCTAATTTTATCATTTCTTTTTACATTATGACCCTGTTCCCTCTTTGTTTAGAAGCTGGGCTGTGCGCCACCCTGTATTTTGGTCATCTGATTTTAAACTGTTCTACATGTATGCATATGATTGAAAAATGAAACTAAAACTATGCAGTGCAACTGCAAACAAAAAGCAAAATACCTCTGCTTTGTTTGCACAGAGCATTGTGTGATCGAAAGAGTTGCAAAAAAAGAGCCGTGTTGTTTACCTGAAGGCCATTTGACTGATCAAACCAAATTATTAAATGTCTGAGAACGCACATGTCTTTAGCTTTACATTTTCAAGCACATGGAGAACATCCAAACTACACAGAAGGCCTCTGCAGCGCTAATAACTGAGCCAAAATACTGCACCTATTACTATTGAATTATGTAGTGTCAGTTTAATTCTGGGGTTATTGTTCTTTGTTCTCTCGTTTATTTATGTAAAAGAAACCAAAGAATGAGACAAAACTCTAAATTAAAATGAAAAAAAGAGCGAACCCACTCTGGACATGCTCTGAAAAGGAAAATGTAAATCAGAATAGCTGATTTATTATCCTCACACTCCAGTGATGTGAGTCTGTAATGTAAAAATACATGTATTTGTGCTGCACTAAAACCTGGTGTGATGTGAGAAAATTCTGAAAGTGAACTTTTCAACTTTTTCTTGAAAGAAGTGTTACGAATGAAATGCAGGCTTGCAGTTATATGTGTGATTTGACAGAATCTAAATATAATTCTTTGTTGTAAACATGTACTGTTTATGTGAATTTAAGTACGTGAATTTGCTACCCCCCCAAAAACCCATCTCCATAGAGACTGTGTCAGCTTCCAAAAAGACAAAAAACAAACTAAAAACCAGCAACAAACAACTTAAACATAAACAATCACAAAGAAAGAACAATACAGTATCCACATCTGAACCAAAGAGTAAAACAGTGAAATGTGGATTATTAAATATTAGGTCTCTCTCCTCCAAGTCTCTGTTAGTACATGACTTAATAATTGATCAACAAATTGATTTACTCTGCCTTACAGAAACCTGGTTGCAGCAGGATGATTGTGTTAGTTTAAATGAATCAACACCCCCGAGTCATTCTAACTACCAGAAATCTCGAAGCACAGGCCGAGGGGGAGGTGTGGCAGCAATTTTTCACACCAGCCTATTAATTAATGAAAGACCCAGACAGACTTTTAATTCATTTGAAAGCCTGATGCTTAACATTGTCCACCCCAGCTGTAAAACTCAGAAACCAGTCTTACTTGTTATCATCTATCGTCCACCTGGGCCTTACACAGAGTTTCTGTCTGATTTCTCAGACTTTATATCTAATTTAGTTCTGAGCTCAGATAAAATAATTATTGTGGGTGATTTTAACATCCATGTAGATGCTAAAAATGACAGCCTCAACATGGCATTTAATCTGTTATTAGACTCAATTGGTTTCTCTCAAAATGTAAAAGAACCCACCCACCACTTTAATCACACTCTAGATCTTGTTTTAACATAAGGCATAGAAACTGAACATTTAACAGTGTTTCCTGAAAACCCTCTCCTGTCTGATCATTTCCTGATAACATTTACATTTACAATAATTGATTACACAGCGGTGGAGAGTAGACTTTATCAAAGTAGATGTCTTTCTGAAAGCGCTGTAGCTAAGTTTAAGAATATAATCCACCCACTGTTATCATCTTCAATGCCCTGTACCAACACAGAGCAGAGCAGCTATCTGAACGCTACTCCAACAGAGGTCGATCATCTTGTTAATAATTTTACCTCCTCACTACGTACGACTCTGGATACTGTAGCTCCTGTGAAAACTAAGGTCTCTAATCAGAAGTACCTGACTCCGTGATATAATTCTCAAACACGTACCCTAAAGCAGATGACTCGTAATCTGGAGAGGAAATGGCGTGTCACAAATTTAGAGGATCATCATTTAGCCTGGAGAAATAGTTTGCTGCTTTATAAGAAAGCCCTCCGCAAAGCCAGAACATCTTACTATTCATCACTGATTGAAGGAAATAAGAACAACCCCAGGTTTCTCTTCAGCTCTGTAGCCAGGCTGACAAACAGTCAGAGCTCTTTTGAGCCAACCATCCCTTTAACGTTAACTAGTAATGACTTCATGAACTTCTTCACCAATAAAATTTTTATCATTAGAGAAAAAATTACCAATAATCATCCCACAGATGTAATATTATCTACAGCTACTCTTAGTACCACTGATGTTAAGTTAGACTCTTTTTCTCCAATTGATCTTTCTGAGTTAACTTCAATAATTACTTCCTCCAAACCATCAACGTGTCTTTTAGACCCCATTCCTACAAAACTGCTCAAAGAAGTCCTGCCATTAATTAATTCTTCGATCTTAAATATGATCAACCTATCTCTAATGATCAGCTATGTACCACAGGCCTTCAAGCTGGCTGTAGTTAAACCTTTACTCAAAAAGCATCTCTAGACCCAGCAGTCTTAGCTAATTATAGGCCAATCTCCAACCTTCCTTTCATATCAAACATCCTTGAAAGAGTAGTTGTCAAACAGCTAACAGATCATCTGCAGAGGAATGGTTTATTTGAAGAGTTTCAGTCAGGTTTCAGAGCTCATCACAGCACAGTAACAGCTTTAGTGAAGGTTACAAATGATCTTCTTATGGCCTCTGACAGTGGACTCATCTCTGTGCTTGTCCTGCTAGACCTCAGTGCAGCGTTCAATACTGTCGACCATAATATCCTATTAGAGCGATTAGAACATGCTGTAGGTATTACAGGTACTGCACTGCAGTGGTTTGTATCATATCTATCTAATAGACTCCAGTTTGTGCATGTAAATGGAGAGTCCTCTTCACACACTGAGGTTAATTATGGAGTTCCACAGGGTTCAGTGCTAGGACCAATTCTGTTTACATTATACATGCTTCCCTTAGGCAGCATCATTAGAAGACATAGCATACATTTACACTGCTATGCAGATGACACCCAGCTCTATCTGTCCATGAAGCCAGATAACACACACCAATGAGTTAAACTGCAGGAATGTCTTAAAGACATAAAGACCTGGATGGCCGCTAACTTTCTGCTTCTTAATTCAGATCAAACTGAGGTTATTGTACTCGGCCCTGAAAATCTTAGAAATATGGTCTCTAAGCAGATTCTTACTCTGGGTGGCATTACCTTGGCCTCCAGTAACGCTGTGAGGAACCTTGGAGTCATTTTTGACCAGGACATGTCCTTCAATGCACATATTAAACAAATATGTAAGACTGCTTTCTTCCATTTGTGCAACATCTCTAAAGTTAGAAATATCCTGTCTCAGAGTGACGCTGAAAAACTAGTTCATGCATTTATTACTTCCAGGCTGGACGACTGTAATTCATTATTATCAGGAAGTCCTAAAAACTCACTGAAAAGCCTTCAGCTGATCCAAAATGCTGCAGCAAGAGTCCTGACAGGGACTAGAAAGAGAGAGCAGATTTCTCCTGTACCATATCACCCTATTAGAGCACTTCGCTCTCGCACTGCAGGCCTACTTGTTGTTCCTAGAGTATTTAAAAGTAGAATGGGAGGCAGAGCCTTCAGTTTTCAGGCCCCTCTTCTGTGGAACCAGCTTCCAGTTTGGATTCAGGAGACAGACACTATCTCTACTTTCAAGATTAGGCTTCAAACTTTCCTTTTTGCTAAAGCATATAGTTAGGGCTGGACCAGGTGACCCTGAATCCTCCCTTAGTTATGCTGCAATAGACGTAGGCTGCCGTGGATTCCCATGATGCATTGAGTTTTTCCTTTCCAGTCACCTTTCTCACTCACTATGTATTAACAGACCTCTCTGCATTGAATCATATCTGTTATTAACCTCTGTCTCTCTTCCACAGCATGTCTTTATCCTGTCTTCCTTCTCTCACCCCAACCGGTCGCAGAAGATGGCCCCGCCCCTCCCTGAGCCTGGTTCTGCTGGAGATTTCTTCCTGTTAAAAGGGAGTTTTTGCTTCCCACTGTCGCCAAAGTGCTGCTCATAGGGGGTCATATGATTGTTGGGTTTTTCTCTGTATCTATGAGGCGACTTTTGTTGTGATTTGGCGCTATATAAATAAAATTGAATTGAATTGAATTGAAGTACTGTCAGATTTTAAAACTGTCTTTAAAAGAATCAAAGTAGAAACTATCACGTGGATTAAACTGGTTTTCAGGCGTAACCCTGTGTTTACAGGATAACAATAACACGGTCTGTGTGCCAGGAATCAGATAAGTTAGGTTTCATTTACTCATTTACAGTATATATTTTTTTTTAAACAGGTGTGTTTTCCTGCTCAGACCAGTTTTGCAGCTCCTATTGTTCTCTCACATAGCGTGCATGCCACTAGACTTGGCAGGACTGTGCCCTGCTTCGTATATAAAGATGCTGCAGGTGGATGTGAGCAGCATCTCTGGAGACAGAGTTGGGTTTGGAGGATCATGGCGTCCACACTGATGCTCCTGCTTCAGCTGCTCCTGGTCTCACTGGTGTCTGCTTCTCATTACTTTGGGGGAACCACGACCTACACCTACAAAGGAAGAAACCCTGATGGCTCTTTTAATGTGAGATATACAACGTTTAACTGTACTTAATGTTAATGACAGATAATAAGTGAAGCTGTTGTCCCGACTGTGGCAGGTCTGATTATTCTGATAGAATAAACTTTCACTTTTCAGCCTTTTCCTTGAATTCCTTAATTTTTGCTTCTTAACTTATGCATGCATTTTTAAACACTTTGTCTTTTATTAAAGTTTAAACAAATACTAAACTTTATTTTTTTAAACTATTGAGAACAACTAATAAATGTTCATCAATGAAAATATTATGAAAAACACAATAATAATAATAATTATGATGATGATGAAGATGATTATTATTGTGTTTCACTTTCTTCACCTCTAAATCCAGAGTGCTTTGACTAATCAATGGCTGCAGACGTGGCTTCCATGACCTACATTTGTTATTGATTGTGTTAAAATTGTGATCACATGATCAAACGCAGATACAGAACCTTCTTCATACTGATAACGTGGAGTAAAACTGAAATAACTGGTGAGAATCTGACTGAGTTGATTATATGATATTTGCTATAGGTTCAAATTCGGGACAGGGACACCTATGATGGATGTTACTACTCCCTCGGCTGGTATTGTTCCAGTGGATACTGTGGCTACACCTCCACAAGTCAGAGAGGCACACTGGACAGCAGCACCAGTGCTCCACTCTATAACAGACAATGGTGTGAAACGGAAACCGTCACCACGCGGGTCGTCCCGAGCAACAGACCTTTTGAAATGCGGTGAGCATTTTTCATTTAAAGTATGAAGATGTTGTCGATGTGCTTTATTATGTGTGACTATTGGTTACAGTTACTGAGTTGAAGTCATCTTATTCATTATATAACTTCCTGTTTAGTGACTTACTTCGTTATTTCCAAACAAACCAGGGCAGCGAGCTGCTGCTGGATCCCCACACGTACCTCTTACTGGGGCCATCCATGGTACTTGAACACTCTTGTGGATTTGGGAGAAAGATCCGACACTGGAAAACCAAACAGAGCACCAGAAGTTGCCATCCTACCTTTCCTCAGGTAAGCTTCCTGAAACTGATTTAAACTATTAGCCTCTGAACTGAAATCTGAATTTCAAAATGTCAGCAAAACCTGCTTCTCTCAAAAAGGGAAACAACACGCTCATTTGTTTTTATCAACCAGCAGTCAAATTAAAACATTATACTTACTGACCAAGCATCATTTAAGCAGCCAGGACTTATTTGGTAATTTTGGCTGTGAAATCTACAAGTGAATGCTTTTGCCCCCTTTTCAGAACAACCTTATCATTTTACATTATTGTATCGTTATGACAACGGAACAACAGTATAAAAAATTAAAAACGAACTTTGTTTTTTCAGATTTATAGTTAACTGTAAACGCATATTTAACAAAATGTAACACAACATCGATTTTCAATATCAACAATGCTAAATATGATATTTAGCATAGCACGTTTTGCACACATTTAAAATATGTGCAAAACGTTTTTGAGCCGGGCCACTCAGTTTTGTAAATCTCCAGGCCTTATTGGGGGCGTTGCTGCTTCTCCACACCCACCTCTCTGCTCGTGCGTCATCAATTTTTACTTGTGATTGGACTGAAACCGTTGCATTTTCCCTCTAGCGTAAACGACGTCGGAGTTACAGTCATTTAAAAAGCACTTGTAAAGGGTTAATTTAATTTACAGTGAGAACTCTACCAGTTGCTGTATAATTACTTCTTTCATTTAGATTTATTTTTAAGTCTATTTTTCCTTCAGCTCTGTCATTAAACATATTTTTCTTTTTACCTTTTTGATCAATTTTCTATACAAGACAATCATACCAGTGAATGGTTCATGTTACTGTGTGAGACACTGACAGAGACTTTGTTAATGTGTTTATTGAAGAGTTCCTGAAAACTGCCCACGGACATACAAGCTGATGTCCTTTGATCCTGATGGAGACAAAGTCAGATGCAGATATGGAAATCCAGGAAGTGCAGAGTGCTACGGCTGCACCCAACATTCAGGCTTCCACTTAGACCAGGTTAGCTGATGTTCTAATGCACTGTACAATAACTCACTTGTGGTTTTTCCCTTTTAACTCCAAAATGTCCCACTGTCAGGACTCCTGCACGTTACATTACCAATACACTAATGCTGACCCGTTAGTGAATTCATTTGAGTTGGTGGTGGAGGATTTCCCACAAGGACACATCAGTCTGAGATACTCCGATGGATCCCAGTCCTCCAGGTCTCCTCTGTCTGCAAGAAGGAAACGATCTGCCGCCATGTATCCAACAACTACATACCCCCCCACTACCACATCATGGTGGTGGTGGACAACTACAGCCGCTCCTACTACAACTACATACCCCCCCACTACCACATCATGGTGGTGGTGGACAACTACAGCTGCTCCTACTACAACTACAACAGCCGCTCCCACTACAACTACAACAGCCCCCACTACCACATCATGGTGGTGGTGGACAACTACAGTCGCTCCTACTACAACTACAGCTGCGCCCACTACAACTACAGCTGCGCCCACTACAACTACAACAGCCGCTCCCACTACAACTACAACAGCCCCCACTACCACATCATGGTGGTGGTGGACAACTACAGTCGCTCCTACTACAACTACAGCCGCTCCCACTACAACTACAACAGCCCCCACTACCACATCATGGTGGTGGTGGACAACTACAGTCGCTCCTACTACAACTACAGCTGCGCCCACTACAACTACAGCTGCGCCCACTACAACTACAGCTGCGCCCACTACAACTACAACAGCCCCCACTACAACTACAGCCGCTCCTACTACAACTACAACAGCCCGCACTACCACACCATGGTGGTGGACTACGGGCAGACCGCTGCAGGCGACCTCTCCTCCCCTCAGTAAACTACCGTTGCAGTTCTCTTTCCTTGGTAAGGCCCATTGTTGTCTCAGTGTTTGATGATGTGATGATGCAGCACACTCCGCTCTGCTCCGTTCTCAGCATGTTGCTGCTTTCATGACTCTGCACATGAAGACAGTGGTAACTGTGGTAGAAACAGCTGATTGCAGCAGACCTATTTACTCATGTGACCCACAGTTTATCTTAAAAACTTAATATTAGTTTTACCTGTTTGCACTGAATTCTTCAGCAGCCCAAGAACCAAACTCCACTTCACGTGTTTGTTTAAAGCCTTAAACTTTTGCTATGCAGACAGCTGCTCCTTCCTGTTTGGTAATGGATGCTTATTTGTTACTACTCTAACTGTACTCCAGTGGATCCACCTGCTCCTTCATGCCAGGAGGGACTATACTTGCCCCAGTTTGTGCACCCAACACCTGCACACGGACAGCGCATTCATGCAGAGGTCAACAAAGAGGTGGAGATCAGAATCAAAGCACAGGCTTCATATGCAGCGTGAGTGAGACAAAGCTTGATTAAGGAGGCCTGATGGCAGCGAAGCATTATTATCACTTCAGCAGGAAAGCTCAGCTCAGCATTAATGAGCTAATCCTTGTTTCCTTCTGTGGTTTTCTTACAGAATACAAGATATCATCATGAGCGGGCCAATGAATATGACCAAGCACAGAACCACACATAATGAGTTTGTGCTTCGGTGGACGCCGTTCTCCAGCGATCTGGGAGATTATTTCCCAGTGTGCTTTGCTGTTGAATCGGCGACAGGGTTAGCCTCGGTTTCATTCCTTTAAACACAGAAATAGTTTGGGAGAGCAAAGTCATGATTGGACTCTTTGTGGGTTTTTCAGGTCAGCAGTGACCAGTTTTCCAGGCAATACCCACTCTCATAACCACGGCACCCCGACTTCACAGTAAGTGACTTTTTGTTGTTTTTAGTGCTTTAAAAAAATGGATTTTCTGTCTAGGTGTGAGAAGTTTAAATAAATGTGCTTTTGGAATAAATAATGCCACTATGAACAAATTATAAAATGAAGCTCTCCTCATTTGACCTTAAGCTTTACAATTTCAAGAGTATTTGAAGAAATAATAAAAAGGAAAATTATTTAAGTCACACATTAAGTCAACTTATCATCGTTCTGTCTCTTCAGGTCCGGCGTCTATCAGTCCGAGATGAGGTGTGTCATCTTGAAAGTTGGAACAGAGGAAAGTGAGTCTAAAATCATCTTTGATACCAAAATGTGTGCATTTTATTTTATAAGGTGCTGTGTGTGTTCAAATATGTGACATATTTTCTATTTTCTTCACTGAATTCGTTTTATAGTTTTATAACTTTTTGACAATTGGAGTTGGAGGATTTTGACATATTTCTGGCAACATTAAAATAAACTGAAATTGTAAATCTTTAAATCTGTTGTGTTGGATTGCATTAGGTTTAGCTTAATGAAGAGTCCTTTGAATGGGTATCATAAGGTAAATTCTAAGTCTGTATGTTTTCTTACATCATAACATATTTTATATGTTTTTAACTTGTTTCAGTTAAAACCAACGTGATCTGCACTGAGTCTGAAATGAGAGTAGAGGTGGAGAAATCGTCCCTCCGTGGACTCCGTGAGGATCACCTGCGTCTCAGTGAGCCCAGCAACACCCTCTGCAGCCTGGAGAGATACTCCAACAGCACTCACATCATCGGCGTCATCCCTCTCAATGCTTGTGGCACTCAGATCGAGGTAACCAGAGCTCCTTTGTATCTATTCTGTTGTTGTTGGTTTAGATATCAGAACGAGGACTGACAGAGTGATGTTTGACTCTGCAGGAGGACGAGGAACATCTCATTTTCAAGAATGAAATCACCACAGTGGATGACAGCGGAGCTCTGATCACCAGGAAACATAACCTGGAAGTAGAGTTCTACTGTCAGTACCCCAAAAAGGGGAACGTGTCACTGGGCTTCACAGCACACAGGACGATGGTGGAAGTGTTTGATAAAGGCTTCGGCACGTTCACCTACCAGTTTGAGTTTTACCCCAACAACCAGTTCAGAAGCATCATTGATCCCAGTTCGTACCCTCTGGAGTACGACGTAGGGCAGAAGATTTACATGGAGATAGATGCGTCCTCCATAGTCAACGACACCGAGATGTTTGTGGAGTCCTGCAGAGCCTCGCCGTACGACAACCCCAATTCCCAGCCAACCTACTCCATCATTGAAGACGGGTACGCATGTGCTGAAGGAAGTGAAGTGTATATTATTTAGGGCACATCAGTTACCTCAACATTTGATCATTTGGCCAAGTTTGATACGAAAACGCACCATTGGATCAATATATAAAAGAAAAGAAGGAAAACCAGAGTTTTACCAAAGTTTTCTCTTTTCTTTGATTCTGAAATGCTGTAGAAACCCTGTGATGTCTCTGCTTCTGTAGCAGCTTTGATTGTAAGACATGGAGTTACAGCAGCTGTGTCGTCTTTGTGCTCGGCTCTGATTAGGTGCCCCGTGGACCCAACTGTGATGATCCATGAGACCGACAACAAGAGACAGTTTAGATTCTGCATCGAGGCCTTCAAGTTCATCGGTTTGCACGATCAGGTAAAGAACTGTAGATATCTAGAAGCTCCAATTTCTAAAAGCACTAATAAATATGCCCAATTTGTGTTTTCTCCTTGGCTGGGATGGAGAAGCAAAGGTTTGACTGCAGCTCTGCTCTTGTTCCACTAGAGGGGGCAACTGTACGTCTGCTGATATACTGACAGTGTGTCCTGTTTCACTCAGGTATACATCAGCTGTTCAGTAATGATGTGTGAAGCAGGGAATCCCAACAGCAGGTGCTCACAGGGATGCATCAACTCAAACAATCACCACCACTCCCACCGCCGAAAGAGGGACTCTGCCATCCAGACTGCAGCGCACTTCGTTTCCCAGGGTCCTCTGCGTTTGAAGAGGTCAGCAGACATCAGCATGAGTGCAGGTATGGAAACACAAAGTGCTTCTTAACATTAGCTTCTTTGTTTGACTTTCACTAAAGTGTGAACAATGCTGAGGTTCTATTGTGGTCTTCAGGGAACAACCTGAACCTGAACCTGAACCTGGTCTTCATCGCTGGATGTCTTCTTGCTGCTGTTGCCATGATCTGTGGAGTGCTCCTGTACAGGGCCAAAATGTCAAAGGTCAAATACCAGCGTTTGGCCTCGAGTGAAAATTAAGACAGCAGTGTAATCAGAATACCAGTTCCTGCATTACTTTTCAATGAACCTCATTTTGCTGTCAGAGTTTCGGTGTTTGTGTATCTGCTCATGTTTAAATCAATCATGAATTTAATTCTTTATAATTCAGCTTCATTTGTGTAGCGTGAACTCACAACAACAGTCACCTCAATTAGCTTTATGATGTAGGGCACAGTCCCAGCTGTTACAGCTGTGTTTGTGTTTGCCAGCTTTAAGAGAAAACAGACATAAAACAGACTTTGAAAGATGAATCTTTGGATTGTTGTTCAGTCGTGCAGCTTTACAGCAGCTTTTCTTTTTATATGTTAGAGTGTGATTCACAGAAAGTGTTACTGTTGATGTGTGCTCCTCTATAATCATTTCTATGCACATTTGAGTAAATTTGAGACCAACATTAAAGCGGTTATTATGAACTTTTCTTCAATAAAAATCATTAAAGGCGCTCTCACGTGTTAGTGCTTTTCTTTCATTCTCTGCTGTGCTTTCAAATGCCTGAGAAGCTCCTTTCCTCAGTTAAAGTGTTGCATCAGCCACTGCATTTCATTAGCCTGTATGTTCACACGTGAATCGGCAATAAAGTGCTAATCAGTGCTCTTCATCAGCTGGTTACCAGGCAACCTGAAATGCTCAAGAAGCCGTTTTTTGTGGCTCCCGCCCTGACATGTAAAATGAGGAAAACACTGCATGTGTGTTAAAAAGTATAGTGTGCTGCATTTATGAAATCAATGGGCTGCTGCAGAGAAAACTACAATTTTCTGCGTGCAATAAAAACAAAAAGTTGAAGGTTGCGTTCAAATAAAACACATTTCTATTTGAGCCCTGCTGGTATTTATGAAGGAAACAGCCAAACTTAAATCGTGCAGCGTGCCGTCATCATGCTGTCGCAGGCGTGCAGTCGGCCTGAAGAAAAAAAGAGAGTATTTCACTGAATGATGTAAAACATAAATGTGCTGAATGACAACCAACTGAAACATTTATTGTGCCTGGTTAATGTCAGCGTTGTTCCTGAACCTCAGCGCACATCGGTCAGACACCACCTTCATCTTTATTCTGGAAATCGATTTCAACCTTTAACTTTCTGTGTTTTGAGAGTTTCTCTCCTCATATTTGCCATCAAACGTTCAGTTTTCTTCAGGAACATTTTTTATTTCTTGGATTTGTCCTTGTTCAACCGAGGAAAAGCTCACAATCCTAATCTTCAAATTTTGAATGACATTTAAAACAAAACAAAACTGAAGAACTGAGATGAAAATGAATTGGAACAGCCGTTAGTCTCGGGGAGCAGCGGGAAGAAGGAGCCACACAGAAAGCTCGCTCCAGACAAAGACCTGCAGGTGAAGAGCTCACCTGTGAAACGTCACAGTGTCTCCCGCCCCGCGTGACTCCTGAACAGCTGCTGTCCGTGCAGATCGTTCAATAACCCAAGCGACTGTTTTCATAAACTGTACACGCTGAATATCAGTGACATACACACACACACAGACACACACTCCTGATTTACTGAGTTTGGAGAAGGGAGGGGCGATTCTGATCACGTGATTACACAAGCACAGGAAGGCGGAAGGAGCAGAGTTGGTGGTGCGCTGGAGGTGGAGGCGGGTGAGTGTTGGCACAGCGTGGTTGTAGCTTTGCTGTGGGAGTGTGTGCGTGTCTGTGGACTGCAGAGGGGAGAAGGACAGTCACGGTGAACTCTGTGATCAGTGACTCAAAGCCAGCTCAAAGAAAACTGTCTGCGCTGTTTCACTTCCGGGTTCGTCATCCATGCGACGCTGTAGGCGCTGCTGTTAAATGTGCGTTTAACGGAACCGCTGTGAATAACACGTTGGCTGTAACGTGTGAAACATGTGTCAGGTGTGTCCCTCATCCTGAACCACTAACAGTGTCCGGCTAGGGTTGCCAACCGTCCCTTAAAAGACGGAATCGTCCCGTATTTAGAAACACAAGTACACGTCCCGTATTGAGCTAATAAGGGACGCACTTTGTCCTGTAATACAGTGAGAATCAAAAGTAGTCTATAAATGTTAATGGAATTAACGCTTTGTTTGAAAACATAATTCCCAGCCCCTCTCCTGCTTTGTGACCAATGAGCTGACAGCACACTTATGACAATTCAGATTACCGCTCATCTCATTGGTCGAGGAAAGGTCGCTTACGGAGAAAATACCGGAAGACAACAGATGACCACAACAAGAAGCATGGCCAACAGGGAAACAAACGCAGACACTGCGGTGCAAGTCTCGGACGACAGTACACCTAAAGCTGGACATACACTGTGCGATTTTTTCAGTCACGTTATTCAGCTCCTGCTCAAACTGCACGATTGACTCGCAGGGGTTAGACGTTCATAGGTCACGATGCAGGTCTCACACTATACCGCCCGATGCTCTGATGCGACCTGAGTGCTCACACTGTGCGTCCATAACATGAAGGTTATAACAGAAAATCTGTCCCTCTCTCTCTCTGTCTTTCACTCACACAGACACACCACCACCATCAACTTTGCTAAATTGCTAATGAAAAACATGATCAGGCAGCTGTGATTGAGCAGCAGTGTAGATCCAACTATTTTCACGGTTGTTGTGGTCGTGATAATTTTGTGGTGCCACATCGAAAAGGCTCGGATGAGCTTTCCAAAGTTCTACAAGTTGTGCCTCCATCGCTTGTGTCCAGATCACAGGCTGCACAGCTGTGCTGCTCCGTCTTTTTCACCGGCGTTTACGTGTTTGCGCGTGAGCAGTGTGAGCGGCTGTGGTGACACGTCACGAGCGATTGATGATCGGGAGCTGGTCGTGAGGTGTTAATCGCTTCTCGTTACCCCACGTATACTACACGACGCACGATGAAGGCCAAAATCGGGCCGATCACCAAATCGGTCGCACGACTCAAAAATCGGCTCAAAATGGGCCAAAAATCGCACAGTGTGAGCCCAGCATCAGAGCAGCAATGTTTGTTCCCCTCAGAGAAAGAAAAAAAGGAGGAATGGGAAAAGGGAAACACCTGGCTGGAAAAGTGCACTATAAAGCACACTGCACTGTGTGCCGGCGCACTTTTTCTTGCTTCTAGTGGTGGCACATGAAGAACATGAGGGGCGTGAAAGCTCGGGGAACCCTTAACCAATTTCTTGTCCACCAGGCCACGGCAGAAGCAGATATGGTATGTAAACACTGGTTTGTTGTTTAAACCCTCTGGTTAAGGTTAATATGGGCATGTGCAGTGAATATCAGCGCTATGTGGCCAGAAGTGTGATAATATAATTTATTTTGTGTAATAAACAAATGCAAGGATAGATGATTACAACAAATAGATGACTAATACATAAAAGTAATACATAGATGAATAATGATGATGAGTTATGATGCGTAACCATGGGAACAAGTGGGTTTACAAACAGGAGCAGCTGATTAGCTTTAGAAAAGCTGAAATAATACCTCAACTGAAGCCAACTGTACTAAATGCACTAAATGTGCACTGTTACAAGAATATTTTTGTTCTATTGTTTTCTATTAATTTATATAATTTTAAGTTAAGCAGGACAGAGTTCTTTTAAAGAAAGATTTACTTATATTCTCAAAAGTTAAGCATGACAGGCTTCTGTTTAAGAAGGAGACCTGTTTTACTGTGTTAATGTTGTCATTTTGAGCTAAAAATAAATGGCTAAATGATCATTTGTTTCCCATACGGTCATATCACAAAGAATATGCATCTGCTTAAATCAAGTTCAAGTCAAATGGTTAAAAAATAATTTTACACACAAAAAAAAGAGCTACCACACTGGGAAGGGTGAAGACAACTGGGTCGCCCGGCCCTGGCCACGAGGTGTCCCTTATTTATTTTTCAGGGAGTTGGCAACCCTACTTCGATAAATCCTGCAGTTTGAAAGTGTCTTTGACATGAAACATGTCGTCTTTGACAGGAGCAGGAAGGACAACAACACTGCACTTTTAGAAAGACTTTTAAACTAGTATACAGACTACGGTTGGGCGACGTTACTCAGTCCAGAAACCGACGACAGCTGATCTATTCGCGCAGGTGACTTTTTGATGGGCGGGGCGATGCAATCATGCACGGACTGATTTGCGCGTTTAGAAAATCCCTCAGAACCAGCCAATAACTGCCTCCCTGAGCCTGGTCCTGGTGGATGTTTCTTCCTGTTTTTCTCTCCCACATTTCATTGTTTCTTTGGTCTGAAGGATCCAGATTGTTTGACTGATGAAGCGTCAACATCAATGATAACTGACACAGGTCACGTTAACAGCCAGTTTTCATCATGCCAAAGCTGATATGTTCCACAGGCTGTTAAAGCTGCAGCTGAACACTGAACAAAAACTGTTTCTAATCAGCTTGTTTCTTTGTGTGAAGCTGATTTGAATATAAAAACTCAGCTCACACAGTTCAGTTTGCATCCGTTCGGTCTGTCTGTGAGGAAATATGAGGACCTGATCTCATGTCACTTCATTACAGCCTCAGTAATGCAGAATGACCTGTTTGTAGTCAATCTGCAGGTGTGTGTAGTTTGGCTGCAGCGCGCCCACAGTGTCCTCCTTCCACCCTGCACAAACAGACGGGTTTCAGACTTTATTTGGAGGAACAAGTTTTTAAATTGAGTCCTTTTTTAAAATGGTCTGAGGTTATTAATAAATTCATTATTAAGGCTTTAAGTCTCTTAATAATTCATTTATTATGCAATAATTGGAGTATTTAAAAAAATGTTCAGATAGTTGTGACTTTGTCTTCATAAATTTCCCTTTGAACTGACAGCAGCTTATTAGCTTACAGACGTGATTTCTCCCCAGTGTAATGAGTCTGTTGTTTGTCATGTGAACATTCTTGATAAATTAAAAAGCAGAAGTTTCTGATAGTGTTGGAGCTCTGCTGTTAACACAGCTGTCTGTAATTTAATCCTCAGGGATATATTGGGCTCTTGTTACTGTTTAAATCCAGGACTTTCTCTGTGCTCTAACAAACCGTTTGGTGAATAATCTCGAGACGTTTCTAAAGAAAATCAAACTGGGATGTAAAATGTGTCAGGTCGAAGCTGAAGCTGCTGTTTTCTTCTCAGACTTGTCTGTGTTCACTCTAGGATGGAGCTGTGTGTTTGTCCCTGTAGAAGTCACCTCCATCCTACATGGACACAGCGTCAGTGTGCCGTGGGACAGGAAGCTGTAATGCTTAAATGGAGCCACTTTAAAGTTGTGCAGCCATCTCCTTAGAAATAACCGGCAATTTGCACAATTTCCTGCAGCATTAATCTCGTAGTATGTGCAGATTTGGATTTTGCGGTTATATTTTATAGTTTTTAATAGATTTTTATCACCATTTTATTACTGTCTGATAATCTCTCTGACTGGAGCAAGCAGATCTCACAGGGGTCACAGAAGAAGAGTCACATGACCTGTGACATGACGCTCATGTGAGTGCACTTGGGGTTTTAGGTTTTGTTTAGCTAACACAAAAAGAGCTTGGCTGTGTTGAACATTCTGGTCCTCCATAACTCCGAAGACAACTCTGTGAAGATTAAGACGTCACACAGAAAATCCTTTAAATGAATCGTGAGTCTCGTGTGTTCATCTGGTGAAAGTGCTTCCCTTTGATCTTTTGCTGTTCCTGTTCAGCAGATTAAAGCTGAACATCATCCCTGAGGCTGAAGCCGTCAGTGCTTCTCAACAGCAGAACTATGGACTACATGATGGACGAGGCGGAGGAGATCGTGGATGAGTTTGACATCGAGGACTACAACATAGCAGAGCAGGGACGACACAGAGTGATTGCACTTGTGAAGAGCTGCAAAAAGGCTCGGTGGGTCCAGATGTGCTAACAGTATTCACCTTAGTAGTTTCAGTTTCTTTTTTTCTTTTTTTTTGTCTGTCCCGTTTGGATCTTTAGCCGTCAGAATTGGTGTCTGAAGGCCAAGAAAGATGCCAAGTGGATTTATTTTACCAAGTAGATCATCATGGCCTTGCCATATGGGTCCATTTGATTGACCATTATTATTATTATGTATTTATTTGATTTGATTTTTTGGTCATTACAGACGGGACAGACATGACTGGGGGATAGGACAGGGAGACAAAATGAAAGAAAGAGAGGGAGAGAAAAAAACATGTTCTGCCCGGTGGTGTAGGGTCCTAATTACTCCAAGTTTGTGTTCCAGAGGGTGATGGGAGTCAAAGAGGAGGTACTGGTCCGTATGTGTGGGCTTCCGGTAAACTTCGATGTTGAGGTTGCCGTTCTCTTCAATGTGCACAGCGCAGTCCAGGAAACTGCGCTGCGCTACACCACCGGGCAGAACATGTTCCCTCTAAGCCTGAAGGAAAAAGAAGGAACACACACATGTAAAGGAAGCACTCAAAACGTGCGGCTATCCTAAATGGGCGTTCTTAAAGTCAGCAAAGAGGCACAGAAAAGAAGATCAGACACCAGCGAGGGAGGATAAGAAGGACAGACGCAACAACATTGTCATCCCCTATGTAGCCGGTGTATCAGAGAAACTCAGGAGAGTTTTCTCCAAGCATGACATCCCGGTGCATTTCAGACCCAGCAACACGCGCAGACAAAAACTGGTTCACCCGAAAGACAAAACGCCAAAACACAGACTTAACAATGTGGTGTATGCTGTACAGTGCAGCGAGGAATGCTCAGACCTCTACATTGGAGAGACCAAACAACCACTTCACAAGCGCATGGCACAACACAGAAGAGCCACCTCCACAGGACAAGACTCAGCAGTCCATCTGCATCTAAAGGTCAAAGGTCACTCTTTGAGGATGCCAATGTTCACATTTTGGACAGAGAGGACAGATGGTTTGAAAGAGGAGTGAAAGAAGCATCTATGTCCACTGTGAGTGACCATCTTTGAACAGAGGCGGGGTTTATGACACCAACTCTCTGCCATCTATAATCCAGTTTTGAGATCCCTCCCAGACGCCTTAACGCCCACTCACATCCTGGGTCATCTGACCTCAGGAAATCACATGATAAGGTGGGGCCAGGTTTCACAATGAACTCACCCGAAACTCTGGCTGATTGGGACCCACACCCAGTTTCCCACCTTGGCTCAGGCGATTAGAGGATCATCAGGGGGTCCTTTTGTCCCTCTGTGGGGGGAAACTCCCACTAGGTTTATATCTGGGACTCTCCACCATTTGACCTTAGAACTGAAGAAGCTTCTCGGATGAGAGGTGAAACGTCTTCAAGTAACTTAAAGAAGTCCAGACGCTTTTCTTTCCAAGCTCCTTTGACTACGATGACCTGGATGACTGAGAACCTTCACAGACACTTTGAGGTAGCAGCCAAGAAAGGTGTAGTTTGTGTATATTAATAATGGATTGCATTTACATAGCACTTTTCTAGAGACTCAAAGCGCTTTACAATTCCACTATTCCTTCATTCACACACTGGTGGAGGCAGCCACAGCTGCCCTGGGACAGGCTGATAGAAACGAGGCTGCCATATCGCGCCATCGGCCCCTCTGGCCAACACCAGCAGGCGGTAGGGTAAAGTGTCTTGCCCAGGGACAGACAGAGCTGGGGATCGAACTGGCAACCTTCCAGTTACAAGATGAGCTTCCCAACCCCCTGAACCACAGTCAGGGGGTTGGGAAGGGGGTAATATAAAATGAATCCACACTCATAAGTCATTGTGACCAGGACTGCACAGAGCTCCTCTGGTTATCACCCGTTTTTATTGCTCTGGTTGTTTGAAGATTTTAATGATTCGAAGAAAAAAGGAAAATCAGTTGACTGGTTTAATCATACATGAATGTAACACAGCTACTGCGTTTGTACAGAGGTGTAGAGCAGCTGCCTTCACCTTTTGGCTTATTTTATTTGAGTCTCACAGGTGGTGTCACAGAGAGTGTAGAGAGCTCCATGAACTGCCCCAGCCAAAAAAACTCTAGACTCTCTTCTCCACCTTGTGGTACAGACTGGTACTACAGACTGTAGAATCAGAAATCAGAATCAGAAAGGGGTTTATTGCCAAATGTTGAGCAGGTTTACAACATTAGGAAATTGCTGCGGTGCTTCAGTGCAAACATACTGTCATAAATAACACTTAAATAGACATGAAAAAATAAAAGTAGGAATAAGAATTAAAAGTGCTACGTAGAAAGATATGTGCATGAGATATACATGAGATATATACATGAGAATAAGAATTAAGAGTGCTACGTAGAAAGATATATACATGAGTGCAGGTGGTGATCAGTGCCAAACATGGAATGATGCAGTGAACACAGCGTAGGGTCATGTGTTAGTGGTGGGAACAGTCATGTGGTTATTGTTCATGTGTCCAACAGCAGAGGGGAAGAAACTGTTCTTATGGCGAGAGGTTCTGGTGCGAATGGACCGGAGCCTCCTGCCTGAGGGGAGCAGGTCAAACAGACTGTGTCCAGGGTGAGAAGGGTCAGCTGAGATCCGAGCTGCACGCCCCAGTGTCCTGGAGGTGTACAGGTCCTGCAAAGATGGGAGTCTGCAGCCAATCACCTTCTCAGCAGAGCGCACAACACGCTGCAGTCTCTGTTTGTCCCTGATAGTGGCTCCAGCGTACCACACGGTGATGGAGGTGGTGAGGATGGACTCGATGATTGCAGTGTAGAACTGCATCATTGTCAAGTGTTCCTCTGACTGTGAGGTGTCCACACTTGAAAAAGACCAGACTTTGAATTTCACTCAACTTTATTTAGACCAACTAGTTTGATAGCTGGTAGGTAGCAGCAGGTAAAAAACCTTTCAACACAAAAATAAAGAACATTCCATTAACCATTCAGATAAATTACATGCATTACACAGAAGACAGATGAAATAACAAAATACACTTCAGTAAAGCCATTTACCATGTGGTTAACTGTGTTAATTTAACTGTGGTTCTTAAATATACAAAATGTGTCTTCTTTGCATTAACACTTTTTTATAAACAATTGTATTTTAAAGTATACATTTTAGAGTTCAAACATTTTAATAGACTTTAACTAAGGATTTTCTTTACAAAGAATTATTTTCTTTAAATCAAAACCAAACATTTATTCACTAGTTTTATGATCCACCCAAGGATTTGGGGTAACTATTTTTAATATTAATTAACATAAATATGTGGGAACACTAACTGCACAAACAATTTATTCAAACTTAAACATTCATTTTTGTCAATATAATTAAACTTAAATGCAGCAACTATTTCCCTAAGCGTAAAACATTTGCACAACTGAGCTTCCATAGTCCCAGATACATCTGCAAAAGCAAAATGTGAACTCAAGAGCTTACCGATAGCCTGTCTTGTTCAAAGTCTTCCTCACAGTGGAAAAGTGCTTTGTTTGCCGTCCTCTCAGTATGTTGCACCCGGGTCAAATGACTGCTGCATGCATTTAAAGGTTTACTCGGCACGCCCACCCTTGATTGCTCTAATGTGGCTCACCTGGCAGGGCGGCGCACACCAGGCCGTGCTTAGTTGTTGATTGCACCCAAGGTCTAATCAGCGGCCATGGGTAAGCAGCAGCACCGAACAGGTAGAGGGCAGGAGGAGGAAAAGAGGAATAACAGCCACACCTACTAGGTCAGCGCGACAATCATCGTCCGTGTTGGCAGGTTGAATTTCTTCAGCTGCCTCAGGAAGTACATCCTCTGCTGGGCTTTCTTGATGACGGAGGTGATGGTGGGCTCCCACTTCAGGTCCTGGGTGATGGTGGTACCCAGGAAGCGGAATGAGTCCACAGAGGTGATGGGGGTGTCAGTCAGGATGATGGGGGGGAGTGGAGCTGTGTGCTTCCTGAAGTCCACAATAATCTCCACTGTCTTCTGGGCATTCAGCACCAGGTTGTTGTGGCTGCACCAGGACACCAGACGTTCAACCTCCCTCCTGTAGGCAGACTCATCCCCGTCCGAGATGAGCCCAATAACGGTGGTGTCATCTGCGAACTTGATTAGCTTGACAGACTGGTGGGTGGAGGTGCAGCAGTTGGTGTACAGGGAGAAGAGCAGAGGAGAAAGAACACAGCCCTGAGGGGAGCCGGTGCTGATGGTCCGGGAGTCCGAGACATTCTTTCCCAGCCTCACATGCTGCTTCCTGTCCGTCAGGAAGTCAGTGATCCACCGGCAGATGGGATCAGGCACATTCATCTGGGAAAGCTTGTCTTGGAGATGGTCTGGAAGGATGGTGTTGAAGGCAGAGCTGAAGTCCACAAACAGGATCCTGGCGTAGGTTCCTGGGGAGTCCAGATGCTGCAGGATGAAGTGTAGGGCCATGTTGATGGCGTCATCTACAGACCTGTTGGCTCTGTATGCAAACTGCAGGGGGTCCAGGAGGGGGGCCGTGAGGGTCTTGAGATAGGAGAGAACCAGGCGCTCAAATGACTTCATGACCACAGATGTCAGATGTAGCTGATTAAATTCACTTCATGGATGATTTGGATCACGTTATGTTAGAGTTTGTCGATCTTTCATAAACTGCTAAAAACACTGCTTTTTTTCTTTCAATTCGGGGACATCACTGACTTTAAAGCATGAACTAACACGCCGCTGTGAGTCCTCCCTAAAACTGTAAGTGATGTCACATTAATGTATCCGTGCGTCAGCCTCACACTGGAACTTCACCGAAAGCTTCTGGATTTATGCTCACTGAACAATTCCTCAAACCCATGTCGAGTGAAATCTGATGCTGTAGTGTGTAACACTATTTTTCATTTTCAAGACCTGGGTGGCTCCCAAATTATTACATTTTTAGAATAATTTCTGCTCCATCATCATCAAAAAATGTTATGGGCCAAAGTTTGAATGTACAGTATATAACGATTGCTGTTAATTTTAGCTTCATATGTCACATACCTTAATTAAATATGTGTTTTTGTTCTTTAAATAAAGGCATTTTTATGTAAAATCTGTGGCAATGGTTGATTAGCTCAGAAATTATGAAACATAAATTAAACAAAAAAAAGTTGCAGTTCGTTTTCTTTTCTTTTTTTTTTAACAATCAAAATAAACAAAGATCTATAATTTTGGGGCTGATAGATCAAAAATGTCTGCATATTGGGTCAATAAAATGTAAAAAAAAAATTGAATCTCTCTTGTAAAGAAAAATGAAGAAAATGCTTTTTTCATGTAACTTTCTTGAAACCTTTCATATTTTCTCTGATCACAGACTGATCGGTTGTGGGCTCTCAGATACTGACTGTGAAGTCGTGGCCTCAGCTCTGATGTCCAACCCCTCCCATCTGACAGAGCTGGACATGAGTCTGAACAAACTGCAGGATTCAGCAGTGAAGCTTCTGTGTGCTGGACTGGAGAGTCCAAACTGTCAGCTGGAGACTCTGAGGTGGGTTCACTGACAGCAGCTGTTGTTGTTTTTCTATATTTCAGATCTGTGGTGTTTGATACTTTCTGGAGGAGACGTCTCTGATATGACCTCCTCTGGTAAATGGTTAACATGTCAGAGGTACACATAGAGCAACATCAAGCACATCATCGGATGTAACTGAAAGGAATTATTGAAATGTTCAAATATTTTCTAAAACACACAGGAGTCAGGTGAAGCCTCACTGGTATTACATAAACTCTTGATGATTATTCATGACGAGGAAAGACAACGCCACTGTACTCTGTAAAGTCTGTGTAAAGCAGTAATAAATGCTTGTCCTGAGTTTGTCAAACAACATTTAAATTATTATAAAATGACCACATGAATAAAATGATCTTTCCAAATAATCCAGAGAATTTGACCACCAAATATCTGCAAAGGGTCAGGCAAGTCCTGAGGAGTCCGCTGAATGGGAAGAACAAGATCTGGGCTATCAACACCTGGGGAGGAAATAAGAGTAAAAAAAAAAAAGTAAAAGCACAGAGGGTGTCTGTGTCCTGAATCCACTCCACTAAGTCTGACAGCTCAGCACACAGAGAAGAACTGATGTGTTCACAATTATGACTTTATCTCCATTTTTATTTTTTATTTAGATTGGAGCGCTGCTGGTTGTCAGATATCAGGGTATCTGATATGGGTTCAGCTCTGAAGTCCAACCCATCCCACCTTAAACATCTGGACCTGAGTCACAACATGAACCTGCAGGATTCAGGATTGAAGCAGCTGTGTGGTTTTCTGCAGGGTTCACTGTGTATACTGGAGACGCTGATGTAAGTCATCGTGCTTGATTTGTTCTGACATGAATATGATGTGAAAGTTGTCCTGACAATGAAGACGTAAAGCTGATATTATACTGATCCACAATGAGGATCTTCATGTTAAAGTTTGTTTTATTCTAAGGTTTAAACCAGGGGTGTTAAACATAAGGCCCAGGGGCCAGAATCAGCCTGGCAAAGACTCCAGTCCCACCCACTGGTCGTCTTTGGAGTGCATGAACCATAAATGTTGGACTTTTAAAAGTATTTTCATACGTTTACTGACAAGATACACAAAGTAAAAAAGGAAGCAACAAACACTGAGACCGGGACCAAGACTTGTAAACTGTACAGAACTAAACAGGGAACACGGAGACAGGACACAGAGAGACGGGGTCATGACTGACTTCCACTCTGGGGACGAGAGCCAGAACCATGCTGAACTCAAGACTAAATAATAGAGAGCTTGAACATAAAATTCCACATGAGACATAGAATGAGTCCAGAACAAAACACTGGGTCGAAGACCCAGGCTCATGACGTAGAAAGATGGAGGCCTTTTATTTATCAGTTTTATTTTGGGCTCATATTGAATCGACATCGTAACGACCGTCTTCAGCTCTGAACAGATTATGAAACACTGAATGATTTCAGGCAAAAACACTGTCTAATAAACCTGCATCTTTTATTCTTCATTCAGATTGGATGACTGCAGTTTGTCAGATATCAGTTCTCTCGCCATCGCTCTGAAGTCCAACCCCTCCCATCTTAAAGATCTGGGTCTGAGCTGGAACAGTCTACAGGATTCAGGAGTGAGAAAGCTGTGTGGTTTCCTAGAGAGGCCAGACTGTAAGCTGGAGTCTTTGAGGTCAGTCACCATGTTGTTCTTGTAGTGATATGAATATGATGTAAAAGCTGTGCTGACAGTAAACAGAAAGCTTTTAATAAAATGATGTGCAGTGAGGATTAGGCCAATGACTGTAGCAGAGCAACATTCTCATTTCTGGATAATACACAGTAAATTTAACTCGTCCATCCTGATACGCTTGTTTTCTTCGGAAACATGTTTGTGTCCCCTCCCTCATGGACATGTTTCAGTGATTTACTAATCCAAGGCTGGTTATTGTGGAAAATAATTCCTGTTTTCAATGTAATCCCCATTTTCCCCAGAAAGAAGTAGAAATACACGACACACCTTGTGATTTAACGGTTGATGGTTTTTGTGACTGCACTTGGGGACACATTCAAAGTTTTAGTGATTTTCCTTAAAGAAATGATGGACTGTTGTTTTATTTTTACTTAGCTGATTGGTTCTAATATGAATTCTAACAGTTGTCAAATAGGGCTAACAGCTATGTACCAACCTGACTTCTGCACAACACAATTGATGGTCCCAAGCAATAAATGAGAAGGTGTGTCCAAACCTTTGACTGAAGTGTGGATGATCTAAGTGAGAACATGAGCCTTTAAAAAGTCCCAGTGGGAGCAGTCAAAGCAGTCCCTAAGTCCCAGTATAGAGTCTTTGGTCCAGACTGGAACAACTGTGTGCCCAGTTTGAGCTCTCTTCAGTCCTGTGACCTGACAGACCCAGAGGGGCTATCACATCACATTTAGAAGCTCCCCTAATGGAGCCACAACACATGTCCAACACTTAGTCTGTCTTGTTGGACTTTCATTCTTTATACAGATTGGAGGGCTGTGGTTTGTCAGAGATCAGCTGTGATTATCTGGCAGCAGCGCTGAAGTCCAACTCTTCTGCTATGAGAGAGCTGATCTTACGGGGAAACGATCTGCAGGAATCGGACATGAAGCGGCTGTTCGAGCTGGTGGAGAGTCCAGACTGCAGACTGGAGAAACTGAGGTCAGTAGAGTGATGGAGTGAATGGGTGGTGCTGTCAGCAGTATTGTACTAAACACAGTCAGTATGAAACAAAGATCCAGTGTTTCCTGTAAAGCTGCAGCTTCTCAGTGAAGCTGTGAGAGGAGAACGGTGACAGGCTTCGGGATTGGACAGAGAAATTGATAACAGCCAATCAGAAGCTGACATGTTCAGTGTCCTCTGTATTTATTAGTCACACCCTCTAGCAGATCATTACATGAAGGAACCTTTTAAAAAAACAAGCGCGTCCATGCTCACAGGTGTACACACGGGTGATCACACCCACAAACTACACCCTTTTTGGCTCCTACCTCAAAGCACACTGTGTTCTGTTGATCTTATGTGCTGCACAATAATGTTTAACATTTAGTATTTACTGTCATATTCCCATATATCATTGTGATGTTGTTTATTCTATTACTCTTGTTCTCTTCTGCTTGCTTTCTTTTTTCTTTCTCAGCAGGTGATCCAGGTGATTGATATATGCATTTTTTTTTTCTGCCCGTTCTGTTGGTTTTTGTTTTTTGCCCTTCTCCCCCGTCCCTCTTCTCAGCTGTTTCTCTTTCCCTCTTTCTTTCTCCCCTTCTTTCCCCCAGTCAAGTCTGTCCCGTGTGCAGCAAGTGAAAATAAAATAAACAATAAAAGGTGAATCAAATGGACCATTATGGCAAGGCTGGGATGGTCAATTTGGTAAAGTAAATCCGTTGGGTATCTTTCTTTGCCTTTAGACAACAATTCTGATGCAAAAGAGCCAAACGGGACAGGCCAAAAAAGAAAAAAGAAAGAAAATGAATGTTCTTCAACAACTCTGTGGTTTAGTGGAACAGCATGAAATCGTTCAGGTCTCTCAGCAGTTTATTTCTACTGTGAGCTGGATTGAAATCAAAGACAGAATTAATGATAAAAGACTGCAGGTGTGTGAGCTTCATGAGAGCTTACAGTCTCTGGAAACACTCGTTTATCTCCTCTGCTCTTCCTCCTTCTCTCTGCAGGTGGTGATGATGGTAAACAGGACGGTGTGTGTGCTGAGAGGAGCAGCTGTGTCCTGATGATCCAGAGAGGTTGAAGCAGCAGCAGCTTGTGTGTAGAGACGCTCTGACTGGGCCATGTTACTGGGAGGTGGAGAGGAGAGCTTCATCCAGCAGTGACTGACAGAGGAATGAAGTGCAGATGACTGTCAGTGCTGCAGAGTGAACTGCTCTGAGAACAGCTCCACTGTCAGACACAATGTAGAGTCCAGCATCATCCCTGTGTGTCCCTCTGGATCTGACAGGATCATCAGTGTATCTGGACTGACACGTTGCACCGGATTGTTGGGAAAAAATATTTTGTGATGTAAAAAATGTTTCACGTGGAAATGTTCAGTGATTGTTTCATGGTTAAACATAAACACATATACAGATAGATGCCTCTGCACTCCCGGCTGTCTAGTTTCTGTTCAGTACAGTTAACTCTACTGGAACTCTACTGCTCCTCATATTCCAGTCAGAGTCCTGTTGTCTGTTAGCGGATATAAAGAGAGTGGTCAAGGTGCAAGAGACATTTGTTTGTATTTTCTATTTCTATACTTTTGCCCTGTGTGGATTACACAACATCTAAATAAATTCCATCCTGTGCTGACCCAGTTATTAATTTTACAGTCATTAAAGCTCATGTCTGATCATTCAGCCTTGGAAAACAGCATCCAAGCCCATGATAACTGAACAGGTGCAACAGTGTAAAGTTTGGTAATCTCTTCATTGTTTTTACAACTTTTTCTAGTTAGTTTCAAGCTGTTTAATTTTAAATAACCTTCTGAGAGTGATGAGCCTGCGGTCTGCTGCGTGTCACTGATGAAGCTGTGCCTCATCCTCTCTGCCTCAGGGTCTGCTAATGTTAACAGAGGATCTCAGGAACCGCTTGTTTGTTTAAAGGAATGAAAAAAAACATTCAACTTCAGTGAGAGATTGATGTTCCAGTTGGGACAAAGACAAGAGGCTTCCACCAAATCTGCAAACTTTTACAATTAGAAGCTTTAAATGTTAGGATGCAAGCGAACATCAGCACACAGTCAGTGAAACGGCTGGAGGAGTCACCATGGAAACTAAAGTGTGCAGACGTTTCATATTGAAACAGTACCGCCACGTCCTGCAGACTAAAGCTGACGATGCCATTTGGAGTTGGGCTGGTGCAACTTACATGATCATATGAGCAAAGTCAGCTGTTTTAGAAAGGAGAAAATTATATATGCGAGTAGCTTTGTTTATCATGCATGTGTGTTATTGATGTATGTAATTATCGATGTGACAGAGCCTGCTTTTCATGTCTCTGGACTTCTGCAGCACTCGAGTCATGTGAGTAACACCTGCTTTATCGAGGCGGTGCACGTTTGTAACTAAACGAGACTCCCGTTCAAAGAAACGTGTGTGATGCAGGAACTTTCACGTTAGTTGTTTAAAATAATAATTCTGAGCAGTTTATACAAATTGAAAGAAGCCAAATTTCAGCCATGGAAAAAGTACCAATTAAAACTGAAGTTTTAATATGAACTTGTGAAAATGCAATAATCTCTCGTATGTGGTATTTTCATGGTCTGATTTTATCTTTCAGTTTAAATTAAATTCTTATATTTACCCTTTTAAATCTTACTTTTTCAGTTTAAATGTTGGGGGCTTGCTTTCACTTGGTGAGTGTTGAAAAAAATAATATTAAAATAAAAAATACTACTAATCTGTTACTTTGTGATTTTTACCCGCAGATTAGAACTGTCAGTGGGAAGCTAACAGCAGTGATGAAGTGTTTATTGAGCTGTTTTGTCCGTCCGTGACTCTTATCACAACATTTTACATGTCTGCAGAGGGAGCTTGAAGTCTTTGTGGTGGGATTGGATCGTCAGCCTCTAAGAAACTGTCCCCACAGCAGCTGTGGACTCCACCTGTCCCACTGATGTTCCACACCTGCCACAGCTGCTAGTGTTGTTTCGCAGGTATACATGTTTTTGACTGATATCATTACTGCCAACTCCAACGTTAGTATCCAACAAAGCTGGGACACTAGAGAACATCTGGTCATGCTTCGCCTCTAGTACCAGCAGGGGGCGATCGTCCTTTAAAGCCAGCAGCTCTGATCCACAGCGGTTTATGAAGACTGCAGCGCCATCAACAGAATCTATTCATCACACCAAACTGCATAATTGTAATATTTATTTCCTCCATATTGTGATGTTGTTGGGCATCAATGCAGTTAAAACAGAGCACGAATAAATAAAACGTCCTTGAACAGTCCTGTCATTCTAAGAGCATCCTGATAAATTTCAGCACTGCTTATGACGTGTCACAAAACATCTGACAGACCAAAAGAGTTCAGAAGCTACAACTGCATCCACCAACCACAACTAAAAACCAGTAATAAACACCATTAAACTGAGGCCTGCGATAATAAGGCGCTGTGCTGTCACAGAATCGAGTCCTCTCGCTGCTCAGACATTCAACAGCTTCAGAAACATGACGTCTCTGTGCTGACAAAAAACTACAGAAGTTTAGTTCCCGCTGTTACAGAGAAGCTCTCTGTTAGGTTTTCTCCAAACCTTTTAAGGCAAAGCGGTTACAGCTGTCACCTGAACGCTGCTTTTTCATGGTGTGCGGTTTCTGCCCGCGAGGGTTCACCCCGGGGTTACACAGCAGCATCGATTTCCTGCAGAGAGGAAGGTAAGAAGACTCGCAAGTTCGAGTCCGTTAGTTTGGAGAGAACAGAGGGAAGAGGCTGAGGCTGGTGAGTGTTCACGCAACGTGCTGCTTGTTTTTCTGTGTTTGTCTCTGTGTTTGACTGCGGAGACGCGAACAGCCGCTGTGCACCTGCTCTATGGCGAGAACATCCTCCCACAGAGCCCGCGGGCTGTGGAGTCATCCCTGCCAGCACAGACTTTACACCGAACGAAGGTTCCCGTGTTACAGGTTTTTATCTTTGATGAAGAAAGAGCGCAGAGCGCGTCAGAGCTGCTTGGGCCTGATTTATTCAGCAGTACGCGCACAAAGCTCCCAAACTCGGAGACTTTTCCTTCGTTTCCTCTGCTCCTCTCGCTCATCTTCTCTGGAACATCACGTTGATCTGAGATGATAAGTTTAGCACGTGTGACAGTGACGTCTCTCACTGGATGTCCCCCACAGACATCCGGTGTCCAGTTTGTTCGCGCTGCTGTGAGCTCGTAAAGATGCGCGTGACACATGCTGTGCGTCCTTAAACACATCAGCGAGTGAGCTTCAGGTGAGCTTCAGGTGCACAGGGCTCGTTTTCTGACCCGTTCATCTGAACCCGGCGGCTCGCGCTCCTTTCTCAGCACATCAGTCGTCTGTGTTTCCGCTGTCTTGCTCGACAGCTGCCGTTTCCTGAGAAAACAGGTCATCCAAGCTGCGGTTGTTCTCTGGCGTTTATTAGATGCAGCAGCAGTGAAACACCTGCGCGCTCAGCAGCTCTCAGACACTCAGGGACAGTCAAACATTCAGAGACTGGAACTGGGTCTAAAACTGACGATGAATGAGATGGATGAGAAGCCCTTAGAGCTGAGACTTTTTCAGAGAAATACTTTAAGAATTTATCACAAAGAGCAGGGGAGGCATCCCTATAAGTGATAGTGCTAGGGTTTATCACAGAGTTAAAAGCAGAGGTGTGGACTCGAGTCACATGACTTGGACTCGAGTCAGACTCGAGTCATTAATTTTATGACTTTAGACTTGACTTGAAAAAATGTTCTAAGACTTGTGACTTGACTTGGACTTTTACACCAATGACTTGGGACTTGAATTGGACTTGAACCGGTTTACTTGAAAAGACTTGATATTTCACCCCAAATATAAAATTTAACATGCATATTATATAGAGATTGAAAATGTGACGTCATTCACGGGTAGAACCGCAAAGGATTCTGGGAACTCGTGGCAAGCGGTACTAGCGCACGCAGGCTTTCAATTGAAATCAGTTATACAGCGATAAAAAGAAACACAAAAATGTCAAGAAGCTGTTGTATTATTAACTGCAATAGCCGGTCGCATGACAGCCACGAGAAGCTGACGGGTAAAGAGATCGGTTGTTATCGGATTACGTCGTTTAAGAGAAATTGTTCAGCCATGTTTCCGAAGTAACAAAGAGGCGACTGGATTGCAGCCATTCAAAGATCAAATATAACGTCCCAGAACACTCCAGCTCACAGGTTAGTCTGCTCCAAGCATTTACACACAGCTCAGTCTGCTGTTGTAGTTAATGCGTCATTTTTCTTAACATAATTGGTGATATAGGTTACAAGCAAGTCTGGCGCTGAACAGAAATTGTCGCGCTATGCTCCTTTGTTTATTGTGCATAAATAGTGAATTGTCCTGACACAATATTGCGTTTCGCTTCTGTTATTATGGTACATTGACAAAAACATATACTTTTATTCACAGGATAAAACAGGTTTTTTGTATCACTAATTGCCCAGTACGATTACAGCATACAGTATTATTGTCACTGCTACATTTCTGTGATGCTACCAGAAATTATTTCCACTACTAATTAATTACCGTTGAGCTCAAAGGTCCTATTAATAAACGGTTAACGAATGTGTATTTATGAGGACTATTTGTGAGACTGGTAAACTTATGATACGTACGATGGTCTTTCGTTCTACACGGTGCATTTCAAGGTCCTGTACCCATCCGTCGGTAAACTGTACCTGGGCTTGTTGCAGTGACCTGAAGTTACTAAACTTCATGAGTGTATGCACTCACTCCAAGAACCGTATAATTATAAATATGCATATAAATATGCTAAGATGAGATAGCTGACTTCATCTAACTAGCAAATGTTGTCCAGGCTACGTTGGTGATACAGTTTTTTTTAATGTGTATGATATTTTTGTCATGCGATTTTAAAGCTGGTCCTACAACCGCATCCAAGAATAACATGCAGCTTATCTCAGAACTGTCGGTGAAAATTATTCTTGGAGCTAGGTTTAATTGAGCTGCATTTTAAAGAGGTGCAATTTCACAATTTGTGTATATTTTCTAAGTTCACTATTTTGTCATGTGTTGAGAAAAACACAGATTTTAAAATTACATGGTCTAATATTTACATTTAGCATAACTGCAACATTATTTTTTCGTTTGTTTTTTTTAAAGACTCGAAAGGACTTGAAATTCAAAGTTTCAGACTTGTGACTTGACTCGGACTTTTACACCAGTGACTTGAGACTCGACTCTGACTTGCCTGACATTGAGACTTGACTTGAGACTTGAGGATAAAGACTTGAGACTTACTTGAGACTTGCAAAACAATGACTTGGTCCCACCTCTGGTTAAAAGTATTAAAAAGGTTGGGTGTGGCTATTAGTCATAATAATGATAGACTAAAGGCAGATTTGGCAGCTTTAACAGGGCTCTAGACTAACTTTTTGCCATGGGCGTACCGCCGTTAGGCGTACCGGCACAAAAGTTAGGCGCACACAAATTTTCTAATAATTGATATAATATAATGTGTTTTTCTGGATACACTGTGCTTTTTCAGCATTCAAAGATTGATGACACCGTGTCAGAGCACTGGCTATGAATTTCAGAAGGATCAGGCCTTAACAGAAAAGTGATCAATAGTTCTTTTCCTATTACAGCTACATCCACTTCTGTTGTGCCTAGGCTGCTCACTAGGGCTGGGTATCATCACTGATTTCTATAATCCATTCGATTCCGGTTTTCAAAGTCCCGATTCGATTCAACTTAGCCTCAGACAGTCAGAAATATTATAACTCTGATCATTTATCAGTACTGACTTCATCAGAATTGTGAACATCACAGCAGATGCCTTTGTGTGAAAGTAACTGAGAATAAAACAGAAAAACATGAAGGAGATTTTCCTGGTCTGGCTTTTTATAGCAGAAAACCTTAAAAACATTCTACAATGTTCTGCATATAAAGTTTAAATTTCTTCAGTATTGAACAACAGAAAAATAGGCTTTCTTGTCCGAGGTCATTTAAGTGAAAAAGAAAAAGACAGCAGCCACAGCGCTGTAAACAGCGGTAGACTTGTGGGTAATAAGCCAATGAATAATACAGAAAACAGAGATTGGAGACGGAAACTGTTCTTGAAGTACAGAGAGAGAGAGAGAGAGAGCTAGCTGTGCATGGAGTGTGATTTTAATAGTCGTGGAAGCAAAACAGCAAAATTCATGATGACATTGATCAAATGTGAAGCGCAGTTTGCTGCTTCTTTTGCTGCTGGCTCGGTGAATTTTGGTTGGAGAGACAAAACCTGGAGCTCAGAATCAGCGCAAAAAGACGTAAACACAGCGCGGACCAGACGCATCAGGATCGCTGAGCTCCGACAGCGTGTCCGTCTACGGGCCGTCGGGTGAGAAAGCCGAGAAAGACAAAGTTGATTCTGATGCGTCGGTCTGTGTTTACGTCTTTGTGTGGAGTCCGTGTACCTGCTCTCATCTGCTGTTTGGTTGTTGTTGAAATGGTTTTGTGAGCTTTAATCTGAGAATCTGGCGTTTCTGGCAAAACACAGTTATTTAAAAGTCGATTCAGGATTTAATGAATTGATATCGCTTTATTCAAGCTACTCACCTCCCACTTCCACCTGCACTTTCAACTGGACCACGGCCAATCAGAGAGGTCCCGCCCCTGACTATCTCTGATTGGTTTAGTCCACCATAGGGGCAAAATGTGTGTCTGTTGTTGACCACAGGGAAGGTTGCAGATTTTTTTATTTTTTTTTTGCTACCCGAACAGTTGGTTATGGAAGCCCGTTTCCGCCACTAAAAAAAAAAAAAAAGCTAGTATCCATAACTCGAAATTTCGAGTTATTTTCTCGAAATTTCGAGTTATTTTCTCGAAATTTCGAGTTATTTTCTCGAAATTTCGAGTTAGCTCTGCCAATCAAAAATATACGTGAATGAGGTCGCTTTCTTGTTACCCGGAAGCATATGGTGCAGGACCGCGCACTCAAAAACGGATCCCAACAAATTAAAGTATGTTTGCTGATAGTAACACCATGTGATTCAGCTAATAACACAGGGATTTCATCATTTGTGAAGCCAGGCTGAAAACACTCAGCAATCTGTGCATTCACGACTGGATGTAATACCGGTAGCTTAGCTGTAGCATTTGTAGCTGAGGGCTTCAGCTTCCGGGTAACATGGAAATGACGTCATTCACGTAGATTACTGATTGGCAGCGCTAACTCGAAATTTCGAGTTGCTTTTCTCAAAATTTTGAGTTAATATGTCGAAATTTTGAGATAATAACTCGAAATTTCGAGAAAAAAACTCAAAATTTCGAGAAAATAACTCGAAATTTTGAGTTATGGATCCTTTTTTTTTTTTTTTTTAGTGGCGGAAACGGGCTTCCATAGTTGGTCGCACAGGTGCAACCAAATATTTTTTTTTAGTCGCACCATTGGTCGCACTCTAGAGCCCTGATTTAACTTTTGATACTTAGATAAACAATTATGAAGGATGTCCAGAGAGACGTGGAGTTTGTCTTTCTTCTGTTTTCTCTCAGCGCGACGACATTCACGCCTAAGGGCGCGAGTAGTATCATTTAGCCAGGGTTGTGAGGATTTGGCACGTTTAACCCTCAGAGGGAAAAGAGCAAGCTCGTCCGCTGATAAACCCCCGTTACAGCTAGCATCAGAGAGGGGAGAGTCAAGGAAACCATCAGTGAAGGGAGCGATTGACTGGGAGTTAATCGTGCGCGTTTGCCACACAGGACCATCACTGTTCAATTCCACATTACTCACTACACTGTAAACCCGAATAAGTTACCAGAACTCAAAAAAATTGAGGCAATTGATTGCCTCAATTTTTTTGAGTTGATCAACTCAAAAGTCAAATTTTTCCAGAACATAAAAGTTTGGATTACATGGTACTTGTATCTTTTGAGAACAGTCAACTCAAATATTTGCAGTTAATATGACTTAAAGTTTCAAGTTTACAAATTCAAAGAAATAAGTTCACAGAACTTATAAAACATAAGTACACAACCACAACATTTTTATGTTAACAAAACTCAAATGTTTATTAGTTTGTGTTGTCATTATTTTAAGTACACGTTAGTCAAATATGTTGACTACTTGATACTTAAAAACATGTGACCCAAAACTTAAAATTTTTGAGGCAATTGATTGCCTCAATTACACCGAGTATCGGTAACTTAATATGCAAAAGTCATAAACATCTGCCATTGAACAGTAGGGATGGGTATTGATAAGATTTTAACGATTCCGATTCCATTTTCGATTCTGTTTAACGACTCGATTCCTTATCGATTCTTTTTTTAAAAAAAAGGAGAACACTAAAGTCGATTAGCTTAGAACTGTGTTTTATATCTTCTCTTTGAACAAGACAGAAATTTAGGAGTAACATGGCCTTACAAACCCAACAGTGAGATCTTAAGAGATCCAGCCTACGGCTCTTCAATGGGGTGTCACAGGGTCCCCAGGAAAAAAAATGTAAATGTAAAATAATAAAATAAATATTCTTCTGTAGCAATAACAAAGTTTAACATAAATTATTCTGTAGCAATTACACAAGAATATCCAGTAATGTCCTGCCTACAATTAAACACATTCACTTACCAAAGTGAAATTGGGGGCATCTGCTGTGGCAAATTGGGTGCAAGCCTTTGACCACAAACTGAGTCACTGCTCGGTGACATTCGTCTATCCTGCCTGAAAGGAGACGCTACCGGTAGACTGCAGCGAGAACTGCCAGCATCTGAGCCAGACTCTGTCTGCCTCTCTCATCATGGTCACTAAATGCACAGTAATGGCAGGTTTTGTAATAAGGTAAATCGCGCTAACATAATATGCAATGCTAATTGATTAGTTACCTGCAGTATTAACGGGAGAGGACGTGGAAACGCTACCGCTGCTGCTGGGTTGAGCTTCGCTAGTCCGGAGCGGATCAAAAACACGACATTCGTTGAAAGCAATCGCGTGTTTTTTGAGCAAATGCTTTTGCATGTTCGTAGTGTTTCCTCCCTCTGATGAAATCTCTACTTTGCAAGTATTGCACGTTGCCCTGTTGTCATCCTTTCTCATAAGTTGTAACCAAACTTTTGAGCGTTTGCGCCACTCAGGCGCCGTGTTTCCTACTGGGTAAAAGACGCTACTCAACGTGATGACGTCATTCGGGGCGACTGGAATCGATAAGGGAATCGTTTTTAAAAGTGGCAAACGATTCCAAGGAATTGAAACAGTGGGAACCGGTTCTCAACAAGAACCGGTTTTCGATACCCATCCCTATTGAACAGTATCTTGCCTGCTCCCTTTTAGCACTATGTTGAAATTAAATACATTTAAAAAAATAAAAAATTAAATGAATTAAAAATAATTAACAAAAACATTTATAAATTAAAATAAGTAGACCAAAATTTGTTTAGTCAGGAAAACTGTCAGAGTAATGAAAAATAATGCCAAATAATAATTAATAATATCAAAATGTGCTGTTGGCTCTCTGGCTAATATCTGAATAAGGCAACAGGGCAGCAATTTGAGTGAATTACAATGCTATTTGTTTTACATTAACCAGTATCAAACAGTGAAATTTAGGTCATCTTGCGCAGCCCACAATGTTTTGGAAATAGTATTACGAAAAACATTAAAACATACAAAACATTAGTGTTGCTTTGCATTATGTTAATGAGAACAAAGGCACGTTGTATAGTTTGGACCTATTGGCTGAACACCTGTAGAGTAATTCAATAACGTTTTGAGGCATTATTTAGATAAAAGGAGAGAACTTTGAACTAGCCTTTTATAATGCTTCACCCTGCATCCTTCTTTCAGATGAGTTCCTACATAGACAAGTCATTCTTGAGGGTCTGTAACCTGGGTGACAGTTTACCACTTTCTAGACCAAGTAAAATCTTTTGAGTAAATTCTAAAGGTCAGGGCTTTGGGGTAGCTGAGGTGCATAGATCAGTCCAAACATTACCAGGAAGGCTTCACCAAATCTGGGGAGACTGAACACGGCATCACTTTCAATGACGACAGAGATTTTCACAGGTTGGTAGTAGGGCTGCCACAAACGATTATTTTGATAGTCGACTAGTCACCGATTATTTTTGCGATTAGTCGACTAATCAGATCATCATCCATTGGACATAAAACGTACAACTTATTGCACCAGCAGCATCTGCTCTTATATAACTATCATTAGCTTACAGCTTTAAGTGTTTCAGGTCTGTGCTAACTAAAAATAAAGACAAGATGATAGTTTATTAAATTTTAATGAAATTTGCAGATTGTTTCGGTGAAGTTTAATAAACTCCTTGCTATCTAAAATATAACAGGACTCCGGAGTAAATTCTCCAGCATCTCACACTTCTGATAATCAGCTGTCTGCTTGAAGTTTATTCAGCTGTGTAAAAACTATAACTTTAATCTCAGCCAAACCGATTTACTCAGGAACAAATAAAATACTAAAAAAAAGCCAAACAATAACAGTTTTAAGTTATCTAAGTGACTCATATATCATGTTTAACCTGAGTAGTGAAAGACGGCGGTGGGTTTGAAAACGATCTGCCAGGAGTCCGGTGTTCTCACGGCTCTAGTTAGCCTAGCCACCGGCTAGCTATCGAGCTAGTGGGTAACAGACGTCTCCGAAAACGTCGGAGCGCTTTTGAAAATATGTGGTGTCTTGATAAACTGAGCAGATATTTGAGGTTTACACAGCTACATTCTCGCCTGAAAATATGTTAAACGTTTATTTTGTGACCCAGAAAGAATAATAAGAGTAATATTAAAACTAACTAGCTGCCGCCATTGTTGGAAACTGAGCTGGGCTGCGCTATGAATTCTGGGACACAGCTTCTTCTTCTTCTTCGGGGTTTAACGGCAGCTGACATCCTTGTACATGCAGTGCTGCCATCTTCTGTTTCAGTCCGTTATTACACTCTTAAATCCTGCTACTTATTCCTGCGTCTTTTGTGATCTTACAAAGCTTCAAACGATGCGTCGACTATTAAATCAGTCGTCGACGATTTTGATAGTCGACGTAATCGTGACTAGTCGACTAATCGTGGCAGCCCTAATTGGTAGTGAACTGGACTTGTCGTGTCATGGTCACTGATGACAGTGAAGAGGGCCACTTCAACACCATCAAGCTCCAACTCATCAGATTCGTCCTGAATTAATGAAAAAGAGATACTAATCACAATCTAACCCAAGAAATACAACAGACGACATATAATTTCTTATTTTACCAACTCCCATTGAGATCCAATACCTCTTTTACAAGGGAGACCTGAGTCTCACTGTAAGAGGTGAAAAACAGAAGATCCATGTTCTGCACACATAAATCAGCTAATTCACCAGAGAATCAAGTGGTGTGAGATAGAGTGAAACTAAGCTAAAGGAAATACACAGGAAAATGTTTTACTAAACATCTTATCACTTTCAACAAAACACCAATTCAGTTCATTCGTAGTGAGGAGACAGAAAAGGCCATACATGGAAACCGTATGGGTAGACTAAACAAAGGTAAGTCCAAACAGTGCATCAAAATACATGTTTGTACTTTGATGCACTGTTTATATACACAGTAGTATCTGTTAGATACTTAAGGACACTCACAGTGCAGGTTCTGAAAAATCCAGAGACATCCTCACGCAGATAGACAGGAAGGGCGTGGAGAACGGTAGTGCGCTTGGTGTGGATATCATGGATTTCCTATTTCCAGATAAAAACAGAATTGTATATACTGGTGAGTTTACTGAACAACAACAACAACAGTCAAATCAGAACATATGTCCACAAATAACCTGTTCACAGTCAGACAAATAGCAAACACAAAGTGGAGTAATAGCAAAATTCAAAAAGCTCATTTAAATCATTGAACCTGTCCAATGTTCCACTGGTTCAACCTATGAAATGTGTAACAATCTATTATTACCTGTTCATTGTGAATTCTTAGACTTTCAGCCAGGGCATCTGCTGTCTTCCCAGTTTTTGATGCCTTCTGTCTGAATAAGGTCATCAGTCGAGGAAGATGGCGGTCAAGTTCAGCGTAGAATGTATTGGGCAGGTTCTGATTTGTAATCCGCTGAAACTCTGCATACAACTACAGCAGAAGGACAATACAGTTCAATTTGAAGAATCTCGCACATCTTTATAAAGCAGCAAAAAGTTGCCACATGAGTAAGAATTACAATTTTCATTTTAAAGAGAGCTGATCCATATTACCTCAGACTCCATTTTTAGAGCAGGCCAGAGGTCCAAGAGCTCCTTCACTCCTTCACAACCCTAACCCTGCACATATAGTTTAAAATATAGCGTTTCTAACAAGCAAACGGCTTGAAAGCACTCTCACTGCAGACAGGCATCTCCGCTGTGTAACTGCAGGGACAACGGGCTTGTTTGGACCCAACTATTCTGAGTCATGAGAGGGGGTTTAAAAATTTAGAGAGATTAAAACACTTTGTTTCATACTAGGCGACCGGGCGCCACCTCTAGAACAAGTAGTATCTAACTTTTTAAACAGCCTGCCACCCTCATTACAACAACTTAATGCTAGCTCTGCAAGCGCAAAGTTTCCTTCGGGGAGAGCAGCAAAGCACATAAAAAAACACGGACCCGACATTTCTGCTATTCTTTTCGACACGCACCCAAAATACAACTAAATATTCGTATTTTAACAATAAACTAATATCAACATTGAAAACTTACTGTAAGTCCAGTGATGGTAGTTGCTGCCGTTAGGTCCAACTTTCTCCAGTTGTCCGTGTTGCCTCTTTGGTGCTGTTCCCGCCCATATACCTTTACTTCTTCTGTGTTTCGTATTAATGCTCATTAGCGCCGCCTTCCGCTTCTGAGGGTGAATCAGAAATTAACTCAGAATAAAAATTGATTCCTGCAGCTGCTCAACACTTACGGAAAAAATTAAAAATATATATGTAGGATACATTGATAAAACAATGAATATTAAAATAAATACATTTTGTCTTCCACTAATGCATTTAAGACAATTTGATTTCACTTATTTGGTGAAACACTTTGAGATTTTATTGTATTTTAGCATGTGCTACATAAATTAAGTTTATTATTAAATCCTACCTACTTGAAACAACAAAAATAACAGGACTTTACCATTCTTATGTGTCCTAACTTATCTGTGTTATGTTGTGCTTAAGTTATGATTTTAAGTGATGCTTACTTAATATAGAAATAGTTCAATTCAATCAAATATTATTCGTTTCATTTACTCAAAAAGAAGAACATGTTACACGAACTTGACATATTTAAGTTAACAGAACTTTTAAAGACTTTGAGTACACACTACTTAATCTATTTAATTACTTTGAACATTCGGGTTTACAGTGTACAGTATTAAACAAAACTGGGAAGTGATCTGAAATCTCAGAATCCTCAATGTCCGTGATGCAAATGTCCAGACCATAAGATCACGTATATGACCTTTTGTCTGAGTTGGTTTACACACAAGCCCTGCACCTCTGCCAGTGGTGGTATTATAAGACACCTCAATAGTTTTGATCTGCAGCCCACGACCCCCACGACCCCCACACAGGTTCAGCTCTCTCACCTCATTTTTAACCTACTGGACGTCAGGTCTTCTTAGACAACATTAACATCAAATCACTCGATCTGATCGTCTCTATCTAACTAATGTTTTCCACATTTATGATTTAATACAGGATTTAAACTTTAAAATCACATTTTCTTCTTTCCTGTAAAAGTGAAAACTCCATCACATGTGAACATTCAGTCACATATGATTACACTTCCTGTTTCATTTAGTGTATGTAACTCTCCTTCCATTAGATTTCATCAGCACATTTTCCCTATTAATCCAGTTATTTACAAGTACTTTGTTTTTCTCTTTAAAGCTCTCTTGATCACAGTTTACTCAAAACTGTTTATTTTTATTAAACGATAGATTTTATAAGTCAGACATTCAGAGATCAGTAGCTCCTGTGTGTTGCTCACTGCCTCCATCCAACAGTACATGACAAGTGTGACCCGCGGTTCATTTACACCAAACATTCAAAGTGACTTAGTGCTAACTGCTATAATGAATGTCATATACAGACTAAACAACAAAATAAACCAACATAAAATGTATTTACTGTCATATAAACATATTATGTATATATATAAATATATATGATGTCACTGGATCACGACAGGAAAACATAAGAAAATAAGAGATTTGATTTGTTACAATATGGAATATATTTACTAAATGAGGAAAATCACTGCGATGCTGCAATCAAAGGTGATCTACTTTCATTTATACACAAAGATGCAGTTCAGTAAGAGCCTGTGTGAGCTCAGGTGTCCTGCATGAGTTTCTCTTTGAAAACGGAGGCTCTCCAGATAAAGGAAAGGTGCATGAATTAAAACCAATGTCCTTTTAATATATGAAATAACTCTGGTGACAGAAATCATCCAGCACTGAGAAAAAGGCTTCTGAACACTGAGACCTGCATTATCAGTTTCGGGGCTTTTGCAACATTCACAGCAGCTCAGGTGAAAAAATACAGTCACCACCCAGACAGGATGTGAACTTTAACACTTAAATACTCCAAGACAAGGCCGTGGGTGGCAATGTGTGGTTTGTTTAGAGCGCACTTCCAACTCAGTTCTCTGAAAAATACACGCTGTTTATTTCTTGTAAAAATATAAAACAAAAGTTAACCAAATATTTTCTTAGAACTAGACTCTCAGATGGAAATATTCACACATTTCATCAGACCAGCTTTAACATCACAAGTTCTTTTAACATCTTATATTTGCAAATGAAAACACAGCCACATAGAAGATATTTGTCTTTATTCATGTTGCTGCAGCCAAGTTGTAATTATTCTCTGATTTTATGGTCAAACTATGAGATTTTCCAAATGTGTGTGGAGTGACATGACCTTTCTCTGATGATCTAAATGTCGTGACCAAGAATCATTCAGGATGAACAACGTGAACAGTCTGCCTCATAGTTCTCACAGGTGAGCGTCAGAATTACAGACACATTCTCATGTCTGTGGTCTCTGGCTAACTTTTCATGCTCTCCATAAATGCAGGAATCTGCAGGTTTTATTAAAACTGTCACATCTCAACACTCAGTGCCAAAAACAGGGCTGATCCCTGTTTCATTTGATAACTGCTTCATGTTAACAAATCCCGTTTTTTAAACCGTGATATAGAACATGATCTCTCTCACTCTCTCGTTCTCTAAATAAAACCCAGCAAACTGGCAATCACTTCTGAAAGATGGGAGTAGTTCACTCTTTATCAGCTGCAAGACTGTGTAGCGCTCGGATGTTTGCCCCAACCCCCAGCCTGCAGGCGTCTGACCTTTAACCCTTGCTGCAATGTGTCCCTCTGAGGGCCTAGTGCAGTAGTAGTAGTAATAGTAGTAGTATTGTGCGACACACATGCACACAGGCTTAAAGAGACGTCACTCTTATGGCTTGAAAATTGTGAAAAATTTTCAGATACTCACATCACAGTCCTGCTGCGAATTAGAAACACTGAAAGGTCAAAGGTCATTATTAAAAGAGTTTACACTTGAGTTTCAGCCTAGACACAGACTTGAAAGTGAATCAGAGATATATTTGGGGGAAAAAACAGAAAAATAAATAATTAGAAAGAATAGTGCACAAATAGAAAAGCCCAAAAACCAAACCTGTACAAGAGTGATTACTACTAATCTACAAATGGCTGCAATATGCAGAAAATACACTTAGACAATTTTGCATTGATGCAATACTTAAATTAAGGCCGTCTGCACTTCAGTTAACTCTCTTTTTTCTAAAAAAAAAGAAAAAAAGAAAATGTAATTGTGGGGACATGGAGGGAAAAAATGATATTAATGTGTTGTTGTGGTCCTGGGTCTTGGACCCCAAGACTTTTAAGTTCTGTCAAATATTTTCAGCTTAACTTTTGGGTTGTTTAGTTGTTTGTGGTGTTTTGAGTCTTGATTTCTTAGATGCTAATCCTCCTTTGGGTTGTCCATGTTTATGTTTTCAGGTTTTCTTAGTTCTAGTTTCATCACTTTTACTTCCCTTTACCTTTTTATCATTCAATTAGTTTCACTTGTTCCTTATTGTACTCCAGCTGTGTTCTTTCCCCCCCAGTAGCCTCCAGTATATTTAAAGCCTCCATTTGCATGCGTTCACTGTTGTGTTGCACTGCTTGTTTCCTGCATGCCTGTGAGCTTTTCCCCATTTGATGCCACTTGGTGGATGATTTTTTTCTCTGTTATGTGACTCTGCATTTTGGGTTTCCACTTTCCACCACACACAGGATATAAAGGCCTATCCACAAATTTGATCAAATCTATATAATAAATCATGTTGGCACACAGTATTTAGATTTCACATGAATTATTAGAAACCTGTATTATAAGTAAAGATGGGTGGGTTCAAATAGTCCCACCAACATAAATTGAATTGAATTGAAAGCCTTTATTGTCACTATACATAGTGCAACGAGATTAGAAACAGCTCTATAAAAGTGCACATGTGCTTATAGCACATTATAAAAACTATACAATAATGTAACTATACATTTACTATAAATATAAATACATAGTACAGTGCTGACAGAGACAGACAGTCAGAGAATTGATGATATTTCAGATATTTTGAGTTGAGTATGGTGATGGCTTTTGGGGAGGAAGCTAAAGCGCCTGCCAGAGGGCAGTAGGTTGAAAAGATTGTAGCCGGGGTGGGTAGTGTCCTTTAAAATGTTTCTGGCCCTACTAAGACAACGGGAGTTGTAGACGGCAGACAAGGAGGGCAGCGGGCAGCCAATGATTTAAATGATAAAGCAGACAGTATGAGCATGTGGTGTGAAATATCAGTTTAATGTGGTCATGTCAGAGCTACAATACAAAGAAAATCCAAAACTCAATTACTGTGAACTCACTGCGTGTCTGTGCCTCTCAGACTGATTGAAGTCCATAAGATGATGATCGAGGAAGAGGAGGACAAAGCGAAGTCTGCAGGACTCTGCCGTCTGCCTGTGAAGAGTGACCGGTCCAAACAACAACCTACAGACTTCACCGATGAAGCTGGACCCTCAGACACAGAGTAAAATCACTGCTAGTAACTCGTCTCCAGGAATATCCAATCCATCCAGTTCTTAACTGCTCATCCAGTTTAGTCACAGATTGGCTGAGCCTCTATCAGCTGACTTGGATTTAAAAAATGAGCTATTCAGTGTGTTTCACAGAGCAGCTCATTGTTCTGCTTTATTTTAGCATAACTAATAATGCACGTTATCCATGTTATCATTTTAACTTCTACAGTATTTGAATTACTGAGATGTGTTGGGTATTGTGTTGTTTCTTGTTACATTTTGCTTATTAGTAGACTTCGCACTATATTATACCTTTACATTAATGTCACCTTTATGTAATGAATGATTGAAATAGTTTGTAAAATAAATAAAATTTTATCTTAAATGCTTGTATTTTTATATCTGATGTAGAACTGGTAAAAAGAGTTGACAATTAAAAACTTCACCTTTTCAAGAAATTACTTCTTTGCCATGAGCTATGCACACTGCCCCAGTGGTATCTAAAGTATTTTACTGGGTATTGGTATTAAGTTAAAAATTCAAGTATGGTGAGAACTGCAATTTAGACCAATTTAAATGACTTTCAACTGAGAATTTATTAATGTCTGATGACATATGAATAAACATATCTTTGTTTGCAGAAGTCAGAGGTCACAGGCTTCAGGGATCAGCTTTCTGTCTCAGAAGAGTGACCGGTCCATTGGTAAACCCCCAGACTTCAGAGAAGAACCTGGACCACTACACACAAAGTAAGAACCTGACCTGAACATTTAATCAAATCTGTAGTGATGAAGAGGCATACATTATACTAATAGTAGCAATGCACTGATTGCAATTCCCATTTTCAGTTTTGTGTAAGTGTGACCTGCTGACATCAACTAACAAGTAAAAATCAAGGTTTGTTCATCCAGTAAGGGTTCCCAAAGCTAGTCCCCATCCCCTGGATTAACAAGGTCTGCATCAGCTGCCGCTCCTCGACTGTGCAAAATAGAGAGAGAAAAACATTATATACAGTAAGTAAGTAGATATATACAAAGAGGACATTATGCGCAATAAGTGAGTAAATTATATACATTAAGTTAAATAGAATAAAAAAATCTGGAAATTTACAGTTCAAAATGTACATTGTGTGAGTGGGGTGTTAAAGTGGCTTGTGCCGCAATGAAGTCAGAAGGATCAGGCATGAAATGGTCTTGCCAACGTTCAGCTGGAGGTGGTTGTCCTGGCACCTCAATGCCAGATTCTTCACTTCATCCATGTAGGCCGCCTCATCGTTGGTGGAGATGGCACCCAACACCACTGTGTCGTCAGCAAACTTCACAATGGTGTTGGAGCCGTGGGTGGCCACACAGTCTGAAGTGTAGAGGGAGTAGAGCAGTGGTGAGAGGACACATCCCTGAGGTGCTCCTGTGTTGATGGCGATGCTGTCAGAGACACACCTACCCACCCTCACCACCTGAGTTCTGCCAGTGAGGAAGTCTAACACCCATGCACACAGACGGCTGTTGAGTCCCAGATCCCTCAGCTTTGTGAACAGTCTGCAGGGCACTATTGTGTTAAACGCTGAACTGTAATCAACAAACAGCATTCACACATAGTTACCCTGTTTCTTGTCCACGTGGCTGAGGGTGGTGTGCAGGATGTGGCGTCCTCCGTGGATTTGTTGGGTTGGTAGGCGAACTGGAGCGGATCTGTGGTGTCTGGGATGGAGGAGGAGATGATGTTCTTCAACAGCCTCTCGAACACCTTCATTACTACTGAGGTCAGTGCAACTGGCCGGTAGTCGTTCAGGCATGAGGGCTTGCTGTTCTTGGGCACAGGGATGATGGTGGATCTCTTGAAGCATATGGGGACCACAGACTTCGCCAGGGACTCGTTGAAAATCAAAGTGAACACACCTGCTAGCTGGTCAGCACAGCAGTGCAGCAGACGGCCGGTGATGCCATCTGGTCCTGCTGCTTTCCTTGCGCTCACTCTCCTCAGCACAGCTCTGACGTCATGCTCTGCGATGCTGATTGCTGGTCTCTATTGTCAGGCAGTTGTTAGCAATTGTGTAGCAATTGTCCAAGATTCTGTCTCCCCTCATCGGACACATGACATGTTGATAAAAGTTCGGCATGAGATGTCCAAGGTTTGCTTTATTAAAGTCTCCTGCGGGTCCTTGTTTTGAAACGCACTCAGCACATCATGTAGTTCAGACAGAGCCATACCTGTGTTCACCTGGGGTGGGATGTAGACCACTGTGGCGATTAACGAGGTGAACTCGCGGGACAGGTAAAAAGGGCAACAGTTCATGCTCAGGTATTCCAGATGTGGCGAGCAGCCGCTGAAGAGAGTAGATATGCTCCTGACGTCGCACCACTTTCTGTTTACCATGAAACACACTTCTCCACCTTTGGTTTTGTTTGACTCTGCCGTTCTGTCCGCGCGGAGCACAGAGAGTGACTCCGATGGAATTTCTGCCCGATCCACCACGTTGGGGGTCAGCCATGTCTCAGTGAAGCACAGAATGTTGCAGTCCCTCATGTCTCGTTGGAAGGTGACTCTTGCCCTCAGATCGTCTAGTTTGTTCTCCAACAATTCAACGTTAGCTAGCAGGATACTGGGCAGTGGTGCGCAGTGAGTAAATATGTCGATTTATTCATAGTTTCATGCAACTGTCAAATTCTGTTTCTTTGAAAAATATTAAAATGCCATCTGCTTGTCTGTTCCAGCAGTCTGGCTCTATTCCATTTGAATGCAATAGGGACATAGTCTCTAGACTCTGAAATATTAGATATGATTTAATGTCTTGCAACAGCGTCTGTGTTTCATAGTGCAACATGTGTTGCTATAGTGGACAATCAGGCATTTAGACAAGAAAAGCATGTAAGTTACTAAGAGAAAGTGTCACGATCTGGTACAGGGATTCAAACGCAGAGCGGTAAGGTATCTCCAAGGTGTAGTTTATTTACAGTGCCAGTGCAATATATGTACAGTGAAGGGATCCAAAACTCCAAGTGCGCATGCGCCAACCAGCGTGCAGCCTGTTACAGTCGCTCCTGCTTTTCTCCTAGTTTAGCTCTTTTTTCTTACGTATTCTTTTTTTTTTCTGACTTGTATTTTCCTCCGTTTTCTATCTCTTACTCAATCATGTGGATTGAGAGAGTTTTTGTTCTTCTGGTGGCCGTGGAACTGTTACGTTTATCAAGGAACGGGACCGTGGCACATCTCCTACACGCACGGACTGTTTACTCCAGAGATCAGCTGATCGCCCTGATGCCGGCCGGCTCGCTGGCCAGGCCCGCAGAAGTGCCCGCAGAAGTACCAGCTGAAATTTGGAGGAAAACACATCGGGGATGCAGAGGTCAAGGACAGAAGAGAAGAAAAAAGGTGACGGTGAGACAGCGGAGGCTCGAAGCGAGGAGGAGGTTTAAACCGTGTCTGCCGTCTATCGTGATGGGAAATGTGCGATCGTTGGCAATTAAAATCGATGAGCTCTCAGCACTGGTACGGAGTCAGAGGGAATACCGAGAGTGTAGCCTGATGTGTTTCACCGAATCATGGCTGCACCAGGTCATTCCCGATGAGAATGCTTCCGTGGAAGGCTTCCACACTGTTCGGGCGGACAGGGACAGCATCGCTAGCGGTAAGCGTAAAGGAGGTGGGCTTGCTGTTTTAGTTAACAACCGGTGGTGTAACCCTGCCAACATAACAATCAAAGAAAGGATTTGTTGCCCGGACACTGAACTGTGTGCTGTTGGACTCAGGCCGTATTATTTACCCAGGGAATTCTCTCACGTCATCTTGGTGGCTGTTTATGTTCCTCCCTCTGCTAACCCCACAGCTGCATGTGACACTATCCACTCTGCCATAGCTCGGCTACAGACTCAGCACCCGAGTGCCTTTATTGTGATCTCGGGTGACTTCAACCATGTATCACTGGACAATACACTACCAACATTCAAACAATATGTGGACTGTCCCACCAGGGGAGAGAAAACTTTAGACTTACTGTATGCTAACGTCAAGGATGCATACAGCTCCTCCTCCCTCCCCCCACTTGGTAGGTCAGATCATAACCTGATTCACCTCACCCCCCGCTATGTGCCAATTGTGAGGAGGGAACCTGTGACCACCAGGACTGTCAGGAGGTGGTCAGAGGAGGCAATAGCGGAACTACAGGGCTGTTTCGAGGTGACCGACTGGGAAACACTCTGTGAGCCTCACGCCGAGGACATCAATGGGCTTACTGAGTGTATCACAGGCTACATAACTTTCTGCACCGACTCCATTGTTCCAGCTCAGACTGTTCATTGTTACCCAAATAACAAGCCGTGGGTGACTAAGGACATCAAAGCCCTCCTCAACAACAAGAAGAGGGCTTTCAGAGGGGGCAACAAAGAGGAGGTGAGGAAGGTCCAGGTGTTACTAAAGGACAAGATCAGAGAGGCTAAGGACAATTACAGGAGGAAGCTGGAGTGGAAACTCCAGCAGAACAGCATGAGAGAGGTGTGGAGGGGCATGAAGACCATCACTGGATTCAGGCCAACCAACAGCAGGGGAGCTGAGGGAGGTGAGAATAGAGCCGACGAGTTGAATCTGTTTTTCAATAGATTCGACACCACAGTGTCTGCTCCCACCCCCACAACCTCACCTGCAGTCAGCCTGGAATCCAGAGCCACACCACTGTGCCAGCCTCTCTCTTCACATGTTGCCTCCTGTGAGATTCCTGACACCCCTCCCCCACCCATCACCTTCACTCAATACCAGGTTGAGATGCAAATGAGGAGACTTCACTCAGGCAAGTCTGCTGGACCAGACGGAGTGAGTCCCCTTGTCCTCAAGGCCTGTGCCCCCCAGCTGTGTGGAGTCTTTCATAAACTGTTTATGCTGAGTCTGAGTCTGCAGAGGGTCCCGGTGATGTGGAAGACATCATGCCTCGTCCCTGTACCAAAGACGCCTCGTCCCAGTGGCCCCCAGGATTACAGGCCCGTGGCACTGACCTCCCACATCATGAAGACCCTGGAAAGGCTCATCCTGGACCAGCTGCGACCCATAGTAAGACCACATCTGGATCCCCTTCAGTTCGCTTATCAGCCTCGTCTCGGAACAGAGGACGCCATCATCTACCTGCTCAATCGTGTCTACACCCATCTGGACCAGCCGGCGAGCACTGTGAGGGTCATGTTTTTTGACTTTTCCAGTGCTTTCAACACCATCAGGCCGACCCTCCTGGGTGATAAGTTAGCAGCGATGCAGGTGGATGCTTCTCTGGTGTCCTGGATTGTTGATTACCTGACAGGAAGACCACAATATGTACGTCTCCCACAGTGTGTGTCTGACAAGGTGATCAGCAACACAGGGGCACCACAGGGGACTGTCCTCTCCCCCTTCCTCTTCACCCTCTACACCACAGACTTCAGCCACTGCACAGAGACCTCCATCTTCAGAAGTTTTCTGATGACTCTGCGGTGGTTGGATGCATCAGCAGGGATGATGAGACAGAGTACCGGGCTGTGGTCGACTCCTTTGTCACGTGGTGTGAGCAGAATCATCTGCAGCTCAACGTGGCAAAGACCAAGGAACTGATCGTGGACTTCAGGAAGACCAGGAAACACTTGACCCCTGTTTCAATCCAGGGGGTCAGTGTTGACATTGTGGAGGACTATAAATACCTTGGAGTACACATTGACAATAAACTGGACTGGGCTAAAAACACCACAGCACTTTACAGGAAGGGCCAGAGTCGTCTCTATTTTTTGAGGCGACTGAGGTCCTTCAACATCTGCCAGAAAATGCTGAGGATTTTCTATGAGTCTGTGGTGGCCAGTGCGATCCTCTATGCTGTTGCATGCTGGGGGAGCAGGCTGAGGGTCGCAGATGCCAACAGACTTAATAAACTGATCCGTAAGGCCAGCAATGTTGTGGGGATGGAGCTGGACTCCCTCAAGGTGGTGTCGGAGAGGCGGATGCTGTCCAAGATAAAGACAATGTTGGATAACACCTCCCACCCACTCCATGACATGTTGGTCAGTCACAGGAGCTCGTTCAGTGAGAGACTGAGATTACCCATAATGCACCACTGAACGACACAGGAAATCTTTCCTGCCTGTGGCTCCCTGTACAACGCATCCACTTAACACACTGTTTGCTGCTACAGCTACACATGTTTCTTTTCCAAATATTTATTTATAAGTGACTTATGTATGTATGTATGTATATATATGTATATATTGTACTATTCTTAGTTAGCGTATTGTCTGTCTTGTCTTAATGTTGGTTTAAAATGGAGCACTGTAACAAAAAATAATTTCCCCCAGGGATCAATAAAGTATTCTGATTCTGATTCTGATTGATTCTGAATCACAGGGTAACTCGCTCACGTCTTCTTCGCTCACACTCACACACGTTCCCGCAGCAGGGAGGTCGCAGGTCCCGGGGGGGGGGGGGGGGGGGAGATCTGAGGCAGACGAGAAGGCAGGTCACCAACTAATCACAAATCACGAATATGAAGCACAAGAGCTGTGAGAACACTAACGTTAGGGGTACAATCATCCAGCGACGAGAGGATCTGTGTTCCAGCCTCAAATAGTGCTCCCGGTGATGATGGGTGAGTGTTGTCAGGTGTGTGTGTGGGCCAAGGGCAGGAGCCCACAGTGAGCTCCGCCCAGGCAGAGAGGGAGAGAACAGAAACAGCAATTGTAGCCTTGTGGGGCCGACCGGGCAGGCACGGAGACCATGACAGAAAGAGACCGGCCCAGTCTAGACTGTATGGATAAGTGGGTTGGGGGGTGGGAGCTGTAGTGATTATGTATTTATCAAATCTGTCCATTGAGAAAATCCAACAGTTATGTCTTTGTCCCAACTGCCCACCATGGTGTCTGCTGAGAGGTTTCCCCCCTCCTGCACCATTATTTTCTATAATAGCAACAGCTGTGTTCATGTATTGCTTGTTCAGTCCATTACTTTTCCTTAAAGCTTTCTTGAGATAGTTCTTGTAGTTTAAGATATTTTTACTTTGCAATGGTTGTCTGTGGTTGGTTATTATTATGCTTTAATACTAAACAGTCTGTGCAGTAGAATGTGAAGTTTACGGTTTTTGTAGGTAGTTTAAGCTGAGTAGTCATGTGGAGTTCTTCCATTGGGGCAATTCTAGCCTTGAGTAAGTCTGCTTTTTATGGAAGAGATTTCTTAACAAAAATGGAATAGAAGATTTTTCCAGGATGGAGCAGGAGTAGCAGATTATAAAATGCTCTGTTTAAGACAAGGCAAGGCAAGGCAAATTTATTTGTATAGCACAATTCAACAACAAGGTGATTCAAAGTGCTTTACAGAGACATTAGAAACAAAAACAAATAAAAAGCATGATTTAAAATTGATTAAAACAAGCAAACAAACTAACTAACTAAACACACACATAACTGTGCCACTCTATCTATGACAAATCTCTTTAAATGTCTTCATGGTCTTCTACTGGTGATCCCCACCAGTTTTGGTGGCCTAATGACAGGAAGTAAGAGAACTGCTACTATCAGGTACTATTAGGCGAACTAAAATGTATATGTAAAACAGTAAAGACTATATACTGAATTCAAAATGCTGATCCTCACATACAAGGTCTTAAATAATCAGGCCCCATCTTATCTTAATGACCTTGTAGTACCATATCACCCTATTAGAGCACTTCGCTCTCGCTCTGCAGGCCTACTTGTTGTTCCTAGAGTATTTAAAAGTAGAATGGGAGGCAGAGCCTTCAGTTTTCAGGCCCCTCTTCTGTGGAACCAGCTTCCAGTTTGGATTCAGGAGACAGACACTATCTCTACTTTCAAGATTAGGCTTAAAACTTTCCTTTTTGCTAAAGCATATAGTTAGGGCTGGGCCAGGTGACCCTGAATCCTCCCTTAGTTATGCTGCAATAGGTGTAGACTGCCGGGGGATTCCCATGATGCATTGAGTTTCTTCTTCAGTCACCTTTCTCACTCACTATGTGTTAACAGACCTCTCTGGACTGAATCATACTTGTTATTAATCTCTGTCTCTTTTCCACAGCATGTCTTTATCCTGTCTTGGCACTGTATAACCAAAAATCAGCTTGATGAATACTCTGTTGTGAAAAGTAGCTCAATTTTTATTATTCTCTGTGACCATAATTTTAGTGATAAAGAAATGTGTTCACAGAGAGAGGAAGAGGAGCGGTGTTTGTGAGGAGGAGCAGCTGTCCTGCTGTGCTTTGTGTCAGGATGTCCTGAAGGATCCAGTCTCTACCAGCTGTGGACACTGGTTCTGCAGACAGTGCATCTCCTCATACTGGGACCAGTCTGCTTCATCAGGAGACTCATCCTGTCCCCAGTGTGGAGAAAGATCCAGAACCAGAGCTGGACTGCAGACAGCCAGTCAGAGCAGCTGTGTACAAAGTAAGACTGAATATCTGTCTGCTGTTTCCCTTTCCTTCTCTCACCCCAACCAATCACAGCAGATGGCCCCGCCCCTCCCTGAGCCTGGTTCTGTCGGAGGTTTCTTCCTGTTAAAAGGGAGTTTTTCCTTCCCACTGTCGCCAAAGCGCTTGCTCATAAGGGGTCATATGGTGTTGGGTTTTTCTCTGTATCTATTATTGCAGGATCTACTGTACAATATAAAGCGCCTTGAGGTGACTGTTGTTGGGATTTGGCGCTGTATAAATAAAATAAAATTTAATTGAATTGATGAACTCAATTCTGAAAACTGGACTTCTTGTGTTGTTCAGACATTGAAGAGTTTTCTTTCTCTTTAGTCTCATTGTTTTTCTTTCTTTCAGCAGATGTTGGTCTGCAGGAGGTTTTAGATGAACATAAGATCAGTCTGAGGAGAAGATGTGAACGTGTGACTGAAGGAAGTGATGAAACAGGAAGTAGAACTCTCCTCAACAGGATCTACACTGAGCTCTACATCACAGAGGGACAGAGTGAAGAGGTTCATACCCAACATGAGGTGAGGCAGCTGGAGACAGCTTCCAAGATGGACGCCCTCCATGACGCTCCAATCAGGTGCCAGGACATCTTTAAAGCCTTACCTGACCAACAGAGACCCATCAGAGTGGTTCTGACCAACGGCGTGGCTGGTGTTGGAAAAACCTTCTCAGTGCAGAAGTTCACTCTGGACTGGGCAGAGGGCTTGGAGAACCAACATGTCAGTGTGGTGGTTCTGCTTTCATTCAGGGAGCTGAACCTGATCAGAGATGAGCAGTACAGTCTTCTGGAGCTGCTCCATGTTTTCCATCCAACATTACAGAAGGTCTCAGCAGAGAAGCTGGCTGTCTCTCAGCTTTTGTTCATCTTTGACGGCCTGGATGAAAGCAGACTTTCATTGGATTTCACCAACAGGAAGCTGCTGTCTGATGTCACACAGAAGTCATCAGTCAGCCAGCTGCTGACAAACCTCATCCACGGGAATCTGCTTCCCTCGGCTCTCGTCTGGATAACTTCCCGACCCGCAGCAGCCAATCAGATCCCTCCTACATGTGTTGACAGGCTAACAGAAGTACGAGGCTTCACCGACGCCCAGAAGGAGGAGTACTTCAGGAGGAGATTCAGTGATGAAGACCTGTCCAGCAGAATCATCTCCCACATGAAGACATCCAGGAGCCTCCACATCATGTGTAGAATCCCAGTCTTCTGCTGGATCACTGCTACAGTTCTGGAGCACATGTTGACTACAGAGCAGAGAGGAGAGCTGCCCAAGACCCTGACTGACATGTACTCACACTTCCTGCTGGTTCAGACAAAGAGGAAGAAGAACAAGTACCATGATGGACATGAGACGAGTCTTCAGGAGCTGACGGAGGTTGACAGGGAAGTTCTTCTGAAGCTGGGGAGGCTGGCGTTTGAACATCTGGAGAAAGGAAACATCATGTTCTACCAAGAAGACCTGGAGCAGTGTGGTCTGGATGTGACAGAGGCCTCTGTGTACTCAGGAGTTTGTACAGAGATCTTCAAAAGAGACTGTGTGATCTTCCAGAAACCAGTCTACTGCTTTGTTCATCTGAGCATTCAGGAGTTTCTGGCTGCAGTATACATGTTCCACTGTCTCACCAACAGGAAGACAGAGGTGCTGGAAGCCTTCCTTGGAGAAAAGTACAGTGGGTCATCTCTGGATGATTTCCTTAAACGAGCCATGGAAAAATCCCTCCAGAGTAAAAATGGCCACCTGGACCTGTTTGTCCGCTTCCTTCATGGCCTCTCTCTGGAGTCCAACCAGAGACTCTTAGGAGGTCTGCTGGGTCAGACAGAGAGCAGTCCAGGAACCATTCAGAGAGTCATTAACAATCTTAAGGAGATGAACAGTGATGAAATTTCTCCTGACAGAAGCATCAACATCTTCCACTGTCTGGTAGAGATGAACGACCTCTCAGTACATCAGGAGATCCAAGTATTCTTGAAGTCAGCTAACAGATCAGAAAAGAAACTCTCTGAGATCCACTGCTCAGCTCTGGCCTTCATGCTGCAGATGTCAGAGGAGGTTCTGGATGAGTTAGACCTAAACAAGTTCAAAGCATCATTGGATGGGCGACTGAGACTTTTTCCAGTTGTGAGGAATTGCAGAAAGGCTCGGTGAGACCAAGTCATTATTCAGTATTATTCTTCATTGTTGATTTGTGGTTTTAGTTTTTCATGTAACACGAAATTATTCTTCTTATTATTTTTAGCTTTGTATTTTAGATATTGGTCATTAATTATTTTATATACTTTTGTATTTGGACACTGAAAAAGTTCTATCACGCCATTTAAAAAACAATGGGGTCAGAGTTATGGAACACTACAACTAGACCTACTACACCTTGTACCTTGGTAATGGAAATTAATGATGGCTGTGCTGCTCAGTTTACAGGAGATAATTTTAACTTAAATGCAAAAGTTTCCATAAGCTCTGCCTGTAGACTAAATATCCATCCATCCATCCATTCATTTTCTTCCGCTTATCCAGGGTCGGGTCGCGGGGGCAGCAGCCCAAGCAGAGAAGTCCAGACCTCCCTCTCCCCAGCCACCTCCTCCAGCTTATCCAGGGGAACACCAAGGCGTTCCTAGGCCAGCCGAGAGACATAATCTCTCCAGCGTGTCCTGGGTCTGCCCCAGGGCCTCCTCCCGGTGGGACATGCCCGGAAATCATCGCCCAAGAGGTGGCCAGGAGGCATCCTTGTCAGATACCCGAACCACCTCAACTGGCTCCTTTCGATGTGGAGGAGCAGTGGCTCTACTCTGAGCCTCTCCCGAATGGCTGAACTTCTCACCCTATCTCTAAGGGAGAGGCCAGCCACCCTTCGGAGGAAGCCCATTTCCGTCGCTTGTATTCGCGATCTCGTTCTTTCGGTCACTACCCACAGCTCGTGGTCATGGGTGAGGGTAGGGACGTAGATAGACCGGTAAATTGAGAGCTCTGCTTTTACACCCAGCTCTCTCTTCACCACAGCGTCCGCATCACTGCAGCTGCTGCACCAATCCGTCTGTCAATCTCCTGCTCCCTTCTCCCGTCACTCGTGAACAAGACCCCGAGATACTTAAACTCCTCCACTTGGGGCAGGGTCTCGTCCTTGACCCGGAGTGGGCACTCCAACCTTTTCTGGCTGAGGACCATGGCCTCAGATTTGGAGGTGCTGATTCTCGTTCCCACCGCTTCACACTCGGCTGTGAACCGTTTCAAGGCGAGCTGGAGGCCATCACCTGATGAAGCCAACAGGACCACATCATCTGCAAAAAGCAGAGAAGTGAAAGTCTTCCGCCACTTGGCTGCGCCTAGAAAGTCTGTCCATACAAATTATGAACAGAATCGGTGACAAAGGGCAGCCCTGGCGGAGCCCATCACCCACCAGGAACAAGTCCGACTTATTGCCGGCTATGCAGACCAAGCTCTTGCAAAGGTCGTATAAGGACTGAATGGCCCGTAGCAATGGGCCAGACACCCCATGCTCCCAGAGCACCCCCCCACAGGACCCCCCGAATGCTTTCTCCAAGTTCACAAAGCACACGTAGACTGGTTGGGCAAACTCCCATGCAGACTAAATACCTGATGATTAATTTCTGCTAGTTTTTTTTTTGATCCACCAATTGCCATTTGCTAGATGTGTACATTCTATCACCATTTGCTAGTTCATAAAAATATGCCCATAATTCAAAAAAAAAGCCTTCCTTTAGCTTCACAAATCAACAAATGAATGAAACATCTTTACTGACACCGCACATGTTATAGCTTTACCATCTCAAAGACTAATTGCAGACACACACTAAGGGATGACTGACATGTATGTGTTTAATACTTTAGTGCTCTTGAAGTGCAACTTTTCATGTGCTAGCCAATCGAGTGATGTTGTACAATAAATTATTCCAGGAGAGTTGGAAAGTTCAGCATCAAAATAAAGATGAGTTTTTCTTTTTAGTGATATACATGAACAAGCTAGTAACATGCACTAGCTTGAACCTCACTTGAGATAGCTTGGTTCATGTCAGTCGACTTAATTGTAAGTAAGTAATTGGTTGACCCAATATTCTCAAAGACAGTGAACGGTTATTAAATTTCTACTGACAGAAGCATTAACATATTGCACTGTCCGGTGGAGATTAACAAATTCTAAGTGTATTTGGAGAGTCAAGTGTTCTTGAAATCAGCTAACAGATCAGAGAAGAAATTCTCTGAGATCCACTCCTTACAGTTTGTGGATCACAATATGATAGCTAATATTAGTTATCATAAAATTAGTTCATAGCCAGAGCTTGTGCCTGTATGTATGTATGCCTTGAAAAGCGCTATATAAATCCAATCCATTATTATTATTATTATTATTATTATTATTATTATTATTATTATTATTATTATTATTATTATTATTATTATTATACTATATTGCCAAAAGTATTCACTTCAAATGCATATGAACTTGACTGGCATCCTTAACCCATAGGGTTTAATATAATGTCAGCAAGACCTTTGCAGGTATAATTGCTTTAACTCTTCTAAGAAGGCTTTCCACAAGGCTTAGCAGTGTGTTTATGGGAATTTTTGACCATTCTTCCACAGAAGCACATTTGTTAGACACTGATGTTGGACAAGAAGGCCTGGCTCCCAGTCTGCACTCTAATTCATCCCAAACATGTTCTTTAAGGTTAAGGTCAGAAATTTGTGCAGGCCAGTCAATGTCTTCCATACCAAACTTGCTCATTCATGTCTTTATGGACCTTACTTTGTGCACTGGCGTGCACTGTGAGTACAGAATGGGGCCATTACCAAACTGTTCCCACAATGCTGGAAGAATGAAATTCTCCAAAATGTCTTGGCATGCTTAAGCTTACTGGAACTAAGGCTCTGAGCCCATAACCCCCCTCCACCAAACTTTAAACTTGGCACATTGTAGTCAGACAAGTACTGTTTACCTGGCAACCACCAAACCCAGACTTATCCATTGGACTGCCGGATGGATACGCGTGATTCGTCTATATTGCTTGAGAGTCCAATAGCAGAGTACTTTACAACACTGCATCTTAGATGCATTTGCTCAGCCATGAAAAACAATTCCATGAAGCTCTCTTAGCTGTGTTTTTGAGCTATTTTGAAGGCCACATGAAGTTTGGAGGTCTGCAGTGATTGACTGCAGAAAGTTGGCGACCTGCACTATGCGTTTCAGCATTCCTTAACCCTGCTCTTGGATTTTATGTAGTCTATACTCTGTGGCTGATTTGACTACATTCCCAAATGCTTTCACTTAGTGAGAAATTTTCACAATTGGACTTGCTCATCAGGTGGCATTCAATCACCACACATTGGAATTATAATCACAATACCTGGAATTCACAGAGCTCCTGAGAAGAACCTATTCTTTCACAAATATTTGTAGTAGCAGTACGCATGCCTGGGTGCTGGACTTTATACACCTGTGGCCATTAGTGATGGGTCAGTCGTGAACGAAATGGCTCTTAGAACCGGCTCTTTGACGTGAACAACGCGAGCCGGCTCCTTATCGCGTCACATTAGAAAGGTATAGTAATCATCCACAACTATTTTCAGTTGCGGATGATAAAGGATTCAGAAAGTTTATTCATGCAGGTCCATATGACAGAGAAAATTTTTAAATTATTTGACTATATATGAATGCTTGTGTATATATACACAAACAATACACATATGCTTTCATGCTTTCAATTGTGTAATTTAAGTGATCTAGGTAGCTCTGTTTTGGAAGTTCAGTTCATGCTAGAAATGTGTTTTGGAGTTTGTATGTGCTTTTTGGAGTTTGTACGTGTTTTGTCTCTAGGGGCCACCGCATATATTTATATATAAACATATATAAATAAAACCACTTTTTTGTTACATTAGTAATTCCTTTTGTGCATAATTTTATATTGTTGTTAATAATAAATAAATTAAAGCAACAAAACAACCTGAAGAGCCGGTTCGGAGCCGAAAGAGCCGGCTCTTTTTAGTGAGCCGAGCCGAAAGAGCCGGTTCTCTAAAAAGAGCCGGAAATCCCATCACTAGTGGCCATGGAAGTAATTGGAATACTTGAAGTCAATGATTTGGATGGATGAGTGAATACTTTTAGCAATATGGTGTATGTTAAATTATCTTCTGCTTTGAAATTTGTGTATTTACAACTTTGTGTGGAAAGAAAATGCACTGTACTTACAGAGATATAGTAGTGTTTATGCATTTAACCAGGACAGCTAAGCACAAATAGTACCAGCATCGGAATAGCAGTCATGATATACCGATCTGCTGAAAAAGAAAGGGAGTTGAATTCAATGTACCCTTATTTATTCCTGAACTAACTGGCAGTGAGCAAACTCTGAAAACATTAGACAATATTGGACTCTTGCTTTGTATAAACATTAGAAAATAACAGAATCATTCTTGTGTCTCGTGTCAAACACCTGAACATGATCAGAGTTGAACCATAGATGTAAAGAGCAGATGTTCATTAGATTATGGTGGCAGAAAGTTTTGTTGTCATATGTCTTGTGCGTTTACAATAACTCATTTATATATTCTCTAATCACAGACTGACTCATTGTGTACTCTCAGACGCTCACTGTGAGGTTGTGGCCTCAGCTCTGAAGTCTAACCCCTCTCATCTAACAGAGCTGGACATGAGTAAAAACAACCTGGAGGATTCAGGGGTGAAACTGCTCTCAGCTGGACTGGAGAGTCCAAACTGTCAGCTGAAGACTCTGAGGTCAGTTCACTGACTTCAGCTGTTTTTTGTTTGTTTGTATATTTCAGATAATATGAAACAATATTTATTTTTAAAATGTTCATGATTTTCCGTAACACAAATCTGAAGACATTTCAGTGCATCTAAAAAATTTTATGTCTTTCTTAGTGACCAAACATATGTTTTTCCTTTTGGCTCCAAGTAGAACTTAAAGATATGAAAAGAGATTAACTAACCACTGACACAAGTTGAAATGTTTGACGGGACAGTTTTTAAGCCTCCAAAGGTTTATGTTGTGCTCCATCAGTTAGTGAAGATGAAGTCAGGATGTGAATGAGGCTTTTGACAATCTAATGATAGCAGATAAAGGCAGGCTGCTTAGACTGCGCATCTGTATAAATATATATTTAGAGACATGGCTCAAATAGAATGTAAAAAAGATGAATGCAAAAGCTAATAAAGGTACAGTTAGGAGCTCTTTCTCAGATGACTGTGTTTGAGTTGTGAAATTGTGCATATATTGCATGAAGAAATATTTGATGAGTAAGAAATATGAAAGTTTAAACAGCACCGCAAACATATACAGTGGGGCAAAAAAGTATTTAGTCAGCCACCGATTGTGCAAGTTCCCCCACCTAAAATGATGACAGAGGTCAGTAATTTGCACCAGAGGTACACTTCAACTGTGAGAGACAGAATGTGAAAAAAAAATCCATGAATTCACATGGTAGGATTTGTAAAGAATTTATTGGTAAATCAGGGTGGAAAATAAGTATTTGGTCACCTCAAACAAGGAAAATCTCTGGCTCTCACAGACCTGTAACGTCTTCTGTAAGAAGCTTTTCTGTCCCCCACTCGTTACCTGTATGAATGGCACCTGTTTGAACTCATCATCTGTATAAAAGACACCTGTCCACAGCCTCAAACAGTCAGACTCCAAACTCCGCCATGGCCAAGACCAAAGAGCTCTCGAAGGACACCAGGAAAAGTATTGTAGACCTGCACCAGACTGGGAAGAGTGAATCTACAATAGGCAAGCAGCTTGGTGTGAAAAAATCAACTGTGGGAGCAATCATCAGAAAATGGAAGACATACAAGACCACTGATAATCTCCCTCGATCTGGGGCTCCACGCAAGATCTCATCCCGTGGGGTCAAAATGATCATGAGAACGGTGAGCAAAGATCCCAGAACCACACGGGGGGACCTGGTGAATGACCTGCACAGAGCTGGGACCAAAGTAACAAAGGTCACCATCAGTAACACACTACAACGGCAGGGAATCAAATCCCGCAGTGCCAGACGTGTTCCGCTGCTGAAGCCAGTGCATGTCCAGGCCCGTCTGAAGTTTGCCAGAGAGCACATGGATGATACAGCAGAGGATTGGGAGAATGTCATGTGGTCAGATGAAACCAAAGTAGAACTTTTTGGTATAAACTCAACTCGTCGTGTTTGGAGGAAGAAGAATACTGAGTTGCATCCCAAGAACACCATACCTACTGTGAAGCATGGGGGTGGAAACATCATGCTATGGGGCTGTTTTTCTGCCAAGGGGACAGGACGACTGATCCGTGTTAAGGACAGAATGAATGGGGCCATGTATCGTGAGATTTTGAGCCAAAACCTCCTTCCATCAGTGAGAACTTTGAAGATGAAACGAGGCTGGGTCTTCCAACATGACAATGATCCAAAACACACCGCCCGGGCAACAAAGGAGTGGCTCCGTAAGAAGCATTTGAAAGTCCTGGAGTGGCCTAGCCAGTCTCCAGACCTCAACCCCATAGAAAATCTGTGGCGGGAGTTGAAAGTCCGTGTTGCTCGGCGACAGCCCCAAAACATCACTGCTCTCGAGAAGATCTGCATGGAGGAATGGGCCAAAATACCAGCCACTGTGTGTGCAAACCTGGTAAAGACCTATAGTAAACGTTTGACCTCTGTTATTGCCAACAAAGGTTATGTTACAAAGTATTGAGTTGTATTTTTCTTATTGACCAAATACTTATTTGCCACCCTGATTTACGAATAAATTCTTTACAAATCCTACCATGTGAATTCATGGATTTTTTTTTCACATTCTGTCTCTCACAGTTGACGTGTACCTCTGGTGCAAATTACTGACCTCTGTCATCATTTTAAGTGGGGGAACTTGCACAATCGGTGGCTGACTAAATACTTTTTTGCCCCACTGTATATATGTTGTGTTACTGCTGCTCATTTAAAACTGACAAGATGTACAAGTCATTTACAAAGCCAGCAGGCTCTGACTACAAAGATTTGAGAAAGTCAAGTATTAAATCAAATATGACTGAAAGTACTCATTGAGATGTTCAAATGTATTGTAAATGTATTGTATCTATAACTAGTGAGTCCTGGCAGTCTGACCTACCTGCTGTTTGTGTCTAAGAAGGAGACAAGTGGAATGGTGATTGGTAATAGCAGAATGATTTACGATGCGTGCATTGTTTGTTGGAAATAATAAGAACATTTGATAAGAACATATAAGAATGAATCACAAATTATTTTGTCTATATGTTTTGTTCTTTATTCAGATTGAAGGACTGCTGGTTGTCAGTTAACAGCTGTGAGTCTCTGCTGTCTGCTCTGGATTCCAGTCCTTCCCATCTGAGAGAACTTGACCTGAGTAAAAACCATCTGCATGATTTACATGTGAAACAACTGTGTGGTTTTCTGGAGAGTCCACACTGTAGACTGGAGACTCTGAGGTTAATCACCATGTTTAACTTTTTGTGCTAGGATGAATATAATGTGAAAGCTGTGGTCACACTAAATTCAAAATCCACCCTGGGGATCTTCATGTTAAAGTCCATTCTCTTCTTTAGTTGTTTAGTTCATTCACTGAAGCAAAAACCTAAAATAATTGTTCTCAACTTATGACCCAACTTAGCCTGCTATGGCTCCTGAACTTTATTAATTCAGAGAGGGCTCCCTGATTAACTGTATACTGTTCTTTCAGTTCTAAGTGCATAACAGGTTTGACATTAACCACTGAATTATTCATTGTATAGTTCATATAATTATGATTGACAGAAAACTATTTTGAATAGTTAAAGATTTTGATTATTTTCAGCAAAGAAAATACGAAAAATGCCATTGGCTTAAGCTTCAGTTTGAAAATATGTTATGTTGGTATCTTAATTGAACAGTAAACTCCATATCTTTGGCTTTGGAGAGATGGCCATGCAAAACAGCACATTTAAGGCAAGAGGACAGACAAAAAACACCTGTTCTGTGAATTCAGCTATCAAGGTTAAGTCACAGAGTATTTCTCCTAGCTTATTTCTTCCACTGAGGAAGCTATCAGTCTGAGCACTGCAACATGCTTTAAACAGAGAGGTTGGAGCTTATATAACATAAGACACTGACATAATTTTTTTAATTCGGTTTGGATTTATTTAGCATCATGAGATATGTAAAACAACAAAACAGAATCCTCTTTATCATCTACAATACAAAGCTGTTCTGACATGAAATAGTAAATATATTATAAATATACAATAAATATAAAACAGCGGGGAAGAGGAACAGTGATGAAGGGCAAAAAACAAAAACCAACAAAAGAAGACAAAAAATACATATATCAATCACCTGGATCACCTGTTGAGAAAGAAAAAAGAGAAAACAACCAAAAAAGACAGAACAATACAATAAAGAACGTTATTGCAATGATCTATGTGAATATAACAGTAAATACTAAATGTTAAACATTGTTGTGCAACACGTAAGATCGACAGAACACAGTGTGCTTTGAGGTAGCAGCCAAAAAGGGTGTAGTTTGTGTCTGTGAGCAACCGTGTGTAACCTGTGAGCATGAGCGCCCTTGTATTTAAAAGGTTCCTTCATGTAACGATCTCTTAGAGGGTGTGTGTGTGTGTGGGGGGGGGCATAGCCCCGTCCTCCAGGGCATGAAGCAGGTATGGAGGAGATCCAGGCTCCAGACATCCAGAGGCCCTCAGAGCACAAGAGAACAAGGAAGACCAATGGAGGGGCAACCTTGCCACTCTCCCGGAAAGAGCTGAGGAGAGCCCCAGATGAGGGGTTACTCAGCATCCCCGGAGCAGAAGCCAGGGGGGGTTGCAGTGACGCGCCCGTGAGCTTCGCCGGCAGCCAGCTGTGCCTGAGTGACCAAGCTCCAGGCAGAGAGGCTGAGGGCACCCCACCTCCGAAGGGGCCCGAGCGAGCCCCAGGTTCCAGGCCCTGATAAGTAGCCACCAGGAGTGAGCTGGTGCGTACCCGGACACCCATCCCTGGACACAAAGAACCACCAATGCACTCATGTCTGAGACCCTGTACACACAATCACACTCCCCAAGCGTACTCTATACCCCAGGTCTAGGTACCCTTGCCCCTGGAGGGGGAAACTGCACCCAGACCCAGGTAGTGTTACCGTCTTCCCTGGGGTGGAGAAAAGAAGACCGCCCCGACTCCGCAGCAGCAGGGAGGCCCCACATTTCAGACCCCAATCGGACGTCCAACTCCTCCTCCCAGCCCCCCTGCCCCAACAGGCAACAGAGAATGTGGGTGTGTGAAGACTCCAAAGGAAGCTAACAAACTCTTAAATTATTATTAGACTCATTATTAGACTCAGTTGTCTTCTCTCAAACTGTAACATATCACAGAAACTGAAGAATTAACATTATTTAATTTAAGAACCCCTCCTTTGTCTGTATAACAGCTTAGTCCAGCTGTTATACAGCTGCACTGTCATTCTTCCATGCTCAGCCCACTTTCCTGTCTGCTTTTCACACCTCCCTATCAGTAAAGGCAGAAATGCAGAAAAATCTCAGACAGTTTTTTTTCCCTGTATAATGTTATTAAAATTAAAAACATGTTGTCTGAGAGTTTGAGTGCTTCTGACAGAATCGTCTTGGTTTTATTTATTTATTTATTTATTTTACTAAACCTCTTCTTACACAGAAAAATGTTCTGCATAATGAATTGTTTGTTTTTATTCAGACTGGGAGGCTGCCGTTTGTCAGAGAGCAACTGTACCTCTCTAGTGTCAGCGCTGAAATCCAACCCCTCACATCTAAGAGAACTAGACCTGAGCTCTAATGACAACATGCAGGATTCAGGAGTAAAGCAGCTGTGTGGTTTTCTGGAGAATCCACACTGTCGACTGGAGACTCTGAGGTTGGACATCATGTTTTAGTTGTGCTGAGATGAATATGATGCGAAAATTTGCACTAAATTGGAGATGCAATTTAGAATGATCAATTCATAATTATGTCTGAACATATTACAAAACACTGAATAAGTTCAAACAACGGTTTTGGTTACATTGTTTTTTGTTTCCAATTGTATTCAGATTGGAACGCTGCAGTTTGTCAGAGATCAGCTGTGCTGCTCTTGTCTCAACTCCTATATCCACACCCTCCCATCTGAAACATCTGGACCTGAGTGAAAACAGGAACCTGCAGGATTCAGGTGTGGAGCTGCTGTGTGGTTTTCTGGAGAGTCCACACAGTATACTGGAGACTCTGAGGTCAGACACAGTGTTTTAGTTTTGTGCCAAGATGAATATGATGTGAAAATTGTGCTGACACTAAACTAAAATGATAGGGCTGATATTATACTGATCCATACTGAGCATCTGGAGCATATGGTGTATGGACGATCTGATATCCTCGTGTTGGCGTTGTTCCCTCGTCATCAATACAACAATAATGTTGTTCCAGGTTCAACATTACAAGTGACCAATCACCTTCTCCTGACATCATCTGCGACCTCGAAAAAAACAAACACCTTCAAAAAATCTACTTCACTTGCGAGAAGAGAAACCGCCTCTGTAAGGACAATATGTATAATGCTTACCGTTTATTAAAGAAAAGTATCCTGAAATTCAAAGAAATCAAGTTCCTGTATCGGCGGACAGAAGCGGTTGTGAATTAGATTTTTTTAAGGTGGTATTTTTCAAAGGCACAAAAGGGGGACGTCACAACAATGTGATTGGTCACTTGCAATGTTGAACCTGGAACAACATTTATTATGATGATGTGGGAACAACACCGACACGAGGATATCAGATCATCCTATGGGGACATAGTTGTTAGGTTTTGTATTGTTGATTGTCATTTATGCTTAGAAATATCTGCTCATATATGCTTAGAGTTTTATAATTAGTTGTAGATTGGTAGAGGTTTGATCCTTGATAGTCTGCAAACTTTGTGCGCATTAGAGAGCACTCTGGGAGCATGGGAGAGGTCGTACCTTCTCTTATTGTTTTATGGTAGGATAAACGTGGCTATATCTGTTTTAGGCTAAGTGCCTTTTGTTTAGATGAACCGCTGGACTTCCAGACCAGCAGGTTTAGGGAAGTCATTTATGGGGTCACACTCTGACCCCACCCACACACACACACACACACACACACACACACACACACACTTACACAATGCACAGACAAGGTACTCTTTGTATGTAGACGTCATATGTTAATGAAGCTATGTATATTCATGTATCCTCAATAAAAGAGCAGTGTTACGGGGGAGCGGACGAGAGCAACTGGGGTCAAGCAAAGGAACGGCGTTTGTCCGGTTCTCTCCCGTGCATGAGAAACATGAAGAACTTTGCCTACTTCGTGTCTTGCTTGCTGTGTAATTATATTGTCTTCAACGTTCCAGCGAATAGGTTCAAGCTACAAACCTATCAATAGTCTTCTATTATTTATTGCAGCAGAACAATGTTGAGATTTGAAAAGTTAAAACAATGATACTCTTGATAACTTGTGGCTCACAGTGTGTATCCAGCCTGCCAAAGGGTTCTAACTTGCCTGCTGACCGTTCCCATCTCAGAGAGAGTTGACATTGATTGATTGTGCATTGTTTTTACTCACAGTTAGCATAAGACATTGCAGCATAACTCTTCATAAAATGTACTTTGTGACAAAGCCAGACTTCAGGAACATGAGGGTAAATAAGTAGGATGGTAACCTTCCATAAAAATCTTCTATGGATAATACTTGGTAAATATCCAGAAAACTTCACTTAACATTTAAATCTATCGGACATTTAAATAAAACCAAAAATCATGTTTAACAAGAAAACATTCCGTATTACAACAGCTGTTTGGGGTTTCTGCTCTCTAATCTTCTGCATCAAGGTTATCAAAGACTGAACGATTTCAAGAACTTTAACTAATAATATATATTTTTCTTTTTTCAGATTAAAGAACTGCAGGTTGTCAAAGATCAGCTGTTCTTATCTGGTCTCAGCTCTTGCTAAGTCCAACTCCTCCCATCTGAGAGAGCTTGATGTGAGCCACAACAACACACTATTGGATTCAGGAGTGAAGCAGCTGTGTGGTTTTCTAGGGAGTCCACACTGTAGACTGGAAACTCTGAGGTCAGTCACCATGTTTTAGCTGTGCTGAGACAAATATGTGAAAGCTGTGCTGACATTAAACTGCAGACATGTGGCTGACGTTATACTGAATCACAGTAAGAATCACAGCATGTGTAATAATTGCACATTTTCATTACCTTTATGCTTCTAAAAGGCATGCTGGGTAGCTACAGCTGTGAGAGGCGCAATTGCCACAGAACTCTCAAGAAAGGAAACATGGAAAGGAGGGTCAAGAAAAGAGGCCGGAACTAAGCTCAACTGCAACAGAGGAACCGTCCTCTAGACATTTTTTGTTTTTAAACCTCATATTCTCAGATAGGATTGTATTGGAATATTCCTGAGAATTACAAAGAAACTGAAAGTCTGGTACAAAATAGAAAACTTCCAAAAATTCCTGAACTGAAGTCAGGGCTTTAAAAAAATGCCTAATTTTACTTAGTTTAAAATTAGTTTTACTAATTTATTACTGATAGTTATTTATTTTACTCGATAAAAAATGCAACGCTCCCATACCCACCCGTCTGACAACGAGCCAGCTATAACAACAGCTGGCTATAAGCTAATGCTGTGCCAGACAATGCTCAACTTCAGTGTTCTAAAAACACACACCCACCAATAAACAGTTTGATTGCATTCTCACATCATATGAGTGTTTATTTGCTAATTCTCTTGTCCAAAATGTTTCATTCTGTAAATTCTCTTCCAAATTCAACCAGAAGGTTGGAAACTTGGAGATTTATAATACAACCAGTTTCTAAAGATGTAACAAGTGGTGGAGCTGCAGACTTTTTTGGTTTGACTGTTTCAACCTGCATCCTTTTGGTTTGAGTTGTTTGAAGTTTCTGTTTTCTGAATTTTTACATTTTGTAACGTCTTCAGCCCCGAAAAGATCCCAAAGCTTTGTCTGATAAACGTACCTATTTTATTCTTTATCCAGACTGGGGAACTGTGGTTTGTCAGAAATCAGCTGTGATTATCTGGCCTCAACTCTAAAGTCCAGACCCTCTCATCTAAGAGAACTTGACCTAAGTGGCAATAAAAATCTGCAGGATTCTGGAGTAGAGCAGCTGTGTGGTTTTCTGGAGAGCCCACACTGTCGCCTGGAGACTTTGAGGTCAGACACAGTTGTGATGCAACATAATATCCAATATTATAAGGGTAAAGCCAAGGATCTTCAGTCACTGTAGCATGTTGATGCTTTAAATCAGATTCAGACAATGCTGTTGACATTGATGTACTTTCTGTACCTTTCTAGCTACAGTTTTAGATAACATCTGTCTCTGTTTGGAGTTCAAAGATGATGAGGACAAGGGGGTGTCCAAATTCATGGGCTGCATCCTCTTGAGGCCGCATTTGTAGGCCGATTACGTCACAGCGACGCGACGAAGGCTGTCCAAATTCTTGGCTCCGACAAATGCAGCCAACAAATGCATCCTCCTTTCCCCCGAATTTAAAGGATGGGTCGGGTGTGTCCTTCGTGGCCCACCATATCCCAGAATTCATAGCGTGGCCCAGCCAAACTCCAGTTTCCAACAATGGCGGCTGCTACTAAGTTTTAAAATTACTCTTATTAATCTTTCTTTTTTTTTTTTTCTTTTTTTTTTCTGCCTGTCCCGTTTGGCTCTTTTGCCATCAGAATTGTTGTCTAAAGGCAAAGAAAGATGCCCAACGGATTTACTTTACCAAACTGACCATCCCAGCCTTGCCGTAATGGTCTATTTGATTCACCTTTTATTGTTTATTTTATTTTCACTTGCTGAATACGGGACAGACTTGACTGGGGGAAAGAAGGGGAGAAAGAAAGAGGGAAAGAGAAACAGCTGAGAAGAGGGACGGGGGAGAAGGGCAAAAGACAAAAACCAACAGAACGGGCAGAGAAAAAAAATGCATATATCAATCACCTGGATCACCTGCTGAGAAAGAAAAAAGAAAGCAAGCAGAAGAGAACAAGAGTAATAGAATAAACAACATCACAATGATATATGGGAATATGACAGTAAAGTCAGGACACTGGAGTTTACTCCAGTGTCCTGTTATATTTTAGATTGCAAGGAGCAGACGGCCGAGTTTATTAAACTCCACCGAGACAGCGGTGACGCAAATCTGAAGGCTGGACTGTCCCATTGCACTGCAGTTTACTTTCAGCCTACCCAACCTTCTGAGGACCCAGCCTTCGCGGTCTACGTGGGCCGGGTCCTCAGGAGGACGCAGCCTATGAATCTGGACACCCCTTAACCTTAGTTACTCTAGGCCAGAATAATAGTCTACAGTGGTCTATTAATGCAAACACAAAAGAATAATAAACTGAGACGTGGGATGAACAAAAGATACCAGAAATGAACCAAAAATGTTTTTGTTCAAGAGGTGTGTCATAACTACTGGACAGACTCACGCGCAGACAGAGTTCTTTGCAAACAAAAGAAGACAATTTATTTACAACAGGGAACACACCCTTTAGCGCTATACTTTGAGTCGGCTCCAGGGAGAGGGGGCAATCCACACACACGCTTCCTCTTCAGCACAGTCACCGCCAGAGCACCTCCACACACACTTACTCACTCCTTTTCAGCCGCACTAGCTCCAAAACTCCACTCATGCAGGGTCCGTAATCTGGTCCAGAAGGGGGATATCTACACACAGAATACAACAGTTAGTTCCACAGGCAAACATACACAAGGCGCTCTTTTGATCAAGCCAAGAGCACGAACTCAGGAGATTCCACATTCCAGCGGCGAGCTACTCTGTGCCACTGCCTTAAATAGCAGCTGGGGAACTCAGCCAGATCAGCAGCAGGTGGTGACAATCACACGGGTGTGTGGGCCAAGAGCGAGAGCCCAGGCAGGAGGAAAAACAACAACAACACCTGTAGCCAGCATGAGCCAGCCAGAGAAACAAGGGGACCGTGACAAGATGTCTGTTCAAGAGATGTCTGTTGTTTCTAGACTCCTGAAATGTGTATGAGCTACAATAAAGCTATGAAATGACACATTGTGCAACAACAATAATAATACTAACATCAAGTTAGTACAACTTATGAAAAAGAAATATTAATGGACAAAAACACTGACTTCATCTACAATAAATTCTTTCAAAAACAATGGTTAAGGATTTGAAATTAATGACTTATTAGTTTTATCTGACAGATATTCATTTGCAGTTGTTTTCATTTAATAACCATTTTTCTGTTCTCCCTCTGAATGATGAAAAACTGAACGATTTCAAGCAGAAACTTTTGAGCTTACAAATGTGTTTTGTTTTATTCAGACTGGAGGACTGCAGCTTGTCTGAACACAGCTGTAGATTTCTGGTGTCAGCTCTGAAGTCCAACCCTTCCTTTCTTAGAGAGCTGGACCTGAGCTCCAACTACAAACTGCAGGATTTAGGAGTGGAGCGTTTGTGTGGTTTTCTGGAGAGTCCACAGTGCAGACTGGAAACTCTGAGGTCAGTCACCATGTTTTCAAGTTTTGTTTTCCACTGACCTGCAGACATAAGACTGATATACTGACCCACACTGTGGTTCTTCATAATGGAGTCTTAATTGTTAAAGTTGGAGATAAAAAGGTTGGCTCTAAAAGGATAAAAACATGTCAATCTGTGGCCACAGGCATGTTTAATAAAAGTAAACAATAAACAATAACTATATGATTTCAAGAATAAGTTTGTACAATAACCTTAAATCTTTTGCTTTTTACTCAGACTGGAGTACTGTGGTCTGTCAGAGATCAGCTGTGAGTATCTGGCTTCAGCACTAAAGTCCAGCCCGTCCTATCTGAGCGAGCTGCGCCTGAGAGGAAACAACCTGCAGGAATCGGATCTGAAGCAGCTGTCTGAGCTTGTGGAGAATCCACAGTGGAGACTGGAGACTCTGGGGTCAGTAGAGGGTCGCAGTTTTTTTTAGTTAAATAACACTAAGCTGAAAGTAGATGTAAAAAATGTTTGACTAAAATAAAAATAAAAAGTTGACTTTAGAAAAAAACTCATTGAGATGATATTGTTTAATACATTACCTGAAATTAAGAAAAACAAGCACAGAAAATGAGTTTAGTTTTTCTCATAGTTGGCTGTGTGGCAGGCAAGCAGAAGTGGTGGACCCAAAATTGCAGGACTCTTAGAGATGGGAATAAACTGAAAACGCAGCTTTATTGCTGGAGGAATGATTCACGAAATAAAACTTACAAAAACAAAATTCTAAACCGAGGTGCTGGAGGACAGGACATTACAAACACACAGCAAGTTGAGGGTACGACACGACACAGAGAAACACAGGGCTTAAATACACAGATGGCAGTAATCAAGGGATGAGAGACAGGAGGGGAACACACCTGGGAGAAATCACAGCTGACAAGACAGGGGAAACGTAAACTGGCACACTCACATACGACACAGACCTTCACAATAAAACAGGAAACTCAGACACATGGAACCAGAAAAGACATTGAACTAAACAGACAGATTCACAAACAGACGTAGTGACACCATAGACAGACAGATACAGACGCAGACTCAGAGGCAGACCGAATAGAACACGTAGAACTCAAACAATAATAATAATAATCATGATAATAAATTGGAAAATGTTAACAATAAACTTAAAGCGCTGGGTCACCGACCCAGGACCATGACAGTTTTAGTCTTTTGTCAGTCTGGTCAGATCTGACAAATCAAGCTTCAAGTCCATATTTTTAAGTTCAGCTGAACCAATTTAAAAAATGTGTTTAATAAATATTCACTATTTTTTGTTGTTGCTGTGTTTAGATAAAGATCCTATAAAATTGTAGAGCAACCCAACAAACCAAAGATCTCCTTTGTGCAGAACTTTCTGACTGAAGAGAAAAAAATAAATTTTTAAATGTAATTTTTAAAAAATTAATAAAGCTGAGCTGAAGCTTCAAGCAAAGATGGATTATTCTACTCAAATTCTTCTGTTTGTATCTGCAGGGTTGACAGGATGATTGAACCTTCCAATGAAAACGCCTGTGAGTACTGACATGATGTCTCCTATTCACCAATATTTTATTAACAGCATCAAATATGTATATGACTGTGTGCTTATTTTAACATAGAAATCCTATAAATAATGTTGTATGGAGGTGTGGAAAATATTTGAAAAATGTATTTCAAACATGCTAAAATGCCACAAGGTCTAAATAAAAAGGCCATAAAACATTTTAACATCTTAAACATCTTAAAATTCAAAATTGCAATTTGATGATGAACAGTGTGACCAGGAGATATTTTATTTTGTATTCTTATGATCACAGTTATAATTAGAAGTATCAATCATTAATCATTTACCATTGTGGAATCTGATGACAGTATAATCTTTGTTTTATATCTATGGTAATCTGAGTAAAGATTAATGTATGCAGGTTATCATCATTGTAATCAAGTCTCAAATGGTATCCACAGCATTGTATTCACCGTCCATAACTGGAGGGTCTAGCAGGACCTTGTTCTAATTCATTTGCAGGCCTACATCAGAACATGCACATAGAGAGTTATGTAAACACGCACGTTCACCCTTATTTACACAGGGAGGTCATGTCAGGACATTCTCTAGTTGGACACACAGGCTCACCGAACTGCACAACATGACATGTCACACACTTGGTTTTCTCTAAAGTATCATCTGATGTTTGTATAAGGAGAACTTTGGACTATGGGGAGACTGTTATCATTTCCAGTAAGGTCTAACTGTGTGATGTCATCATGGGTTACATAAGGACGGGGAGCTGTCCACTCTTTGGAGATCTGTGGCTGTACGCTTGTCTTCCCATGCTTCTGTCTTAGAAGCATGTAATAAAATCACTATGTTTGTCACCTACACGGACTCGGCTGTTTTTCCTTCTTACCCAAACTGAACCAGACGTAACAACTTGGTGCCGAAACTCCGGTTGGGGGGGAAGGGAGCTTGCAGCTATCGTGTGGGTGACAAACAGGGGCGGAGGCCAGCAGCCTATCTGAGTGACGCCAGGCGACATAAGAAAAGGTGAGTGCCACCTGTTGATTTTTATCCAAAGGCGCTATATTGGAAGTTAAAACTAAATTTAATTAAATAATATTCACTCAGTATGGGCTTCTGGCGTTGGTCCATGGTGATCTTGGGGTAATTAGTGTTAAAGGTAGGGAATAGTGAACTGAGTAAATGTATTGCTGTTTATTTTGAGAGTGAACTGTTGAGTTAAGAGGTTATGTGTTTAAGTTAATACGGTTTAAGGTGTGTGGAAACAAATAAATACGGTTTAAGAGGTTTAAATGTGGGTTGACTGGGAATGCCAGCCAGTCAATCGGTAGTGTAGGGCATTTGGTTTTAATTGGGTAGCAAAAACGCGGTTTTGGGCTTCAGATAATTAAACGGGGGGGGCTGAGAGCTCACCGTGAGGCTTTTAAAACAAGTATATTTATTTAGGACTGGAGACGCGGTCTCCTAGGAATGCAGTTCGTCCAGCAGGTGGCACTGACCCCTAATCGCGGACGCGTGGTTAGGTTTTAGCCCGGAGTTGGCCTTCCGCGGGGATTCGGACTCCCGTCAAAAAAGGCTAGACAATCAATGGGTGATTGTCTTTTACTGCATTTTTTGATCGACAGGGTCGCGGACCCGGCCGTGACCTTTTAACGTGGCTGCCTTGTGAGTTTTAAGTATAGCTGAAGGCGTGGGTTTGATACTAGCGCCAGAGGTGGAGCTCCTTTCCAGCTGCGGGAAACGGTTATAAATTAAGTAGAATTCAGTAATGTGACCGTTTTCAAGGCGGCGTACTTGAAACGTTAATTGACCAGCAAGGGCGCGGCCCTGGGCTATAGATGCTTATAAATCAGTCTAAAGTATAGGAACACCGCTAGAGAAATAAACGAGATAAGTGGTTCTGGCATGCGGTGTGTTTATACGGGCCCGTGTGTATATTGTATATAAATTACCCGTGTGTGTGTGTGCATTTAAAAGTGTAAATTGTATAAACTGTCTTGTGTTGTTGAATTTCTTCTGTGTGGATCCAGAGTGTGAAAAAACGATTTGATTTGAGAACTTTGTGTGATTGCTGGGAGATTTTTTAGTTGGGTCGTATTTCTTCTCTACCTGGAAAAGGCAGAGATCTGTGCTTCATTTGATGTTGTGTAAATAAAGCTTTTAAAAGTTGGTTGAGTCTCTCGTATAAGGAGGGAAAACGGTGCATGGTAGATTGTCTGGATTATTTTTCTATGTGAAAACTTTGTAGTTGTTAGGGAAGTGAATGTGAGAGTGAATTTTCGCTGGCTTTGCGTGCTTAAAACTGTTGCAGTGGACGTTTGTGAAGTTTTGTTGTGAAAGGACGATTAGAGTGTGTGTGTGTGTAGGTGTGTCTGTGAGAGAAAGACAAGGTGGGGGCCGAGTGCTGTGTGTGTGTGACTTTCTGCATGACAGAAGAGGAAGGAGAAGTAGGTCAGTTGATTTTCTGTGAAATAATAATAGTCAAGAAAAAGGGAAAACAATAAAGTGTGGAAGTGTGAGTGAGATATTGTCTCTGACTGGGGAAGCAGTGAGAGTAGAGGTCACCTTATTCCCCTGCTGGACACAAGAGAGAACATGATTTGGAGTGTTGTGGAGGAAAATGATTAGTAATAACATCAAGCAGTTTTTGTGTTTGCAGTCAAGAACATATGAAATTTTTACTTGTGGGGTTTAAAGTTAGTAAAGAGTTAAATCAACCCTCCTCAAGAGTTCAATAATTTAGGCAGTTATGTTTATACGAATACTAAATGTATGTTTAGTGTCCTCATACAGGTGTTTTTTCTTAACCTGGAAACCTGAGTACGGAAGCAGAAGACAGGCCAAGCTTTGGCTAAAAATTCACGGCTGGACACCAGAGTTGTCCCCACCCCTCCCGGAAAAAAAGAGAGAATGTAGTTTTAGGCAGGTTTTTCTCGCTGAACTGCTCTGGGTGCTGTGTCCCTGAATCTCACCAGTGTTAACCTCTGGCGGAAGACATGGAGAAAAGGAAAAGATGTTCCTGGTAAATGACTGAAACAAATAAAACCACACACAACCAGAGAAAGGTATGAGAAGTGCGAGGAACAGACACATGTGCGTGTTAGAGAAATGCCTCATTTGAGAAAAAGTTAAATTAACCCATACACTGCATTTCGTTGCCTTGTACCTGTGCATGTGCAATGACAATAAAGTTGAATTCTATTCTATTTTATTCTATATACAGACGCACCCATACATGCAATGACGAAACAGCTTACATACATGTGCACGTACATGCAAGATTAAAGTAGCGACACTTAACATACACCTGTTTTTAAATGATATAGTTTATACACTACTGACAAAAGACTCTCTGGGTTGCAGGACGACAACTTAACGTTAAAAGACAAAGACACTGGTCTGATGATTAAGTGAGGATACGACAAATTTAGTGGTTAAAGTGGGATATGTTTTTGTTGAGTGTTTAAGACAAAGGACTACTGAATGGTAGAAAATTCCTTTTTAGGTTTCTAAACAGGATCTTAAGAATTTTAACACGTACCTGTGTTGTCCTGTCAACTTGGGGGGTTATGAGTTGATTATATGGTGAGAAAAAAACAAAAAAAAGGGGGGAAGGGAGATCTCGTTGTTTCTCCCCTCTCGGGATAACACAGCCAACACAGCACAGCCAACACAACATCATTTTCCTGTTCGCCTGTTTTGTTTTGTTTTTGTTTTTTCTGAAAGCCGAAGCTGACCTGGACTCCTACCCTCCCCTCTACCATCGTTGCCCTCTCCGCGACCATCTTTGACCCTTTGACCCCTGAAGGCCACACCAGCTGGACTCATAACAACAACTTGAGGATGTCAACAGTGCTGCAGAAAACAATCTCATGCAGCGGAGATGGAGAACGCTAAACCTTCAGCTGACAAAGCTGTGACGAGACGCGCATTAAGCCCGGAGGAAAAGGGAGGGTGAGCAAAAGAATGCTGACCTCTGAGAAGAGCCGAACAGCAGAGCTGCAGAAAGCCGTGGAGCAAAGTAAGGACAACATAAACAGACTCCAATCTGACGTGGAAGGAAAAGACTCTGAGGTTTTTGCCTTCAGTAAGAGCTCAAGGCATCGGAGCAGAAATTGAGCATGGCTCCGGAGGAGCTGGCTGCTAATTGAACTCATCAGTCAGACTTGGAGTTTCACGTACAGGACTTGTAATCAGGCGGAAGCTTGCTGGAGCAGGAGGTCGTCAGACTTGACGCAAAGTTCCAACAGCAGGAGTAAACCCTGAAAGAGCTACAGAAGCAAAAGGGTCAAGTTACAAGGAGAAGATGCAGGCAGCTGCAACAACGGATGAAAACAGACCCAAAGAGGAGGGGAGGACCCCAGGGCATGCGTCAGGCCGCTGGTTTACCCAAACAACAGAGCAGGAAGGTGATGAATACAAACACACAAACACACACTTCTGCATCCGCCGACTTAGAATGAAGAGAAACACACACATGAACACTTATGCACTCGTTGAGTGAGTGAAAACTGATACACACCCATGCACCAAAATCAAAATGTTGATTCAATTCACTAAGAAGTGACACACAATGCTCCAGCTGCTGCAATGAAGAATGCTTTACTGACAAAGGCTCAATGCTGCACACAACAAATTCAAATATAGAATCTGTTACAATAATAAGTCCAGAGGGCATTTGTGTGGTCTGGGGAGCAGAGTCCGGAGAGGTTTGGTTATGAAAACGATGCCTGTGTGAGATATCTGGGGCTTAAGGCCTCGACTCAATTGTTTACTGTACACTAAAAAGAAAAGAAAACAGCCTGAGCAGTGGTGCAGAGTGAAAACGATGAATTAACAGTGTGAGTCTTATTTCAGAGCGCCACATCATTGTGATGGAGACTTAATAAAAGGAGGAACACACGGACAAAGAAGAAGAGAAAGGGGGGGCAGCCCTTGAACACGATTGCCTGAGGTATTAAAGTTCTGTACTAAATTCTGGTTTCCAGTGTGAGAAAAGTCACGCAGTGCCAGTAGAAGAGCTAGGTTGAGTGATGATTCTAAATTACTGTAAGTAAATCATCGTACACCCGTTCAAGTTTCATGATAACGGGGATCTAGACTTTGTTGAACCCTAGGCAATTTGAACAGGTAAGATTTGAGTGAATAAAAGTTATTGAATAAGTGTTGAGGTAAACTGGCAGAATTAAGAGAACTAAAACATTTCAAGAGCTCAAATTACTTAATAGGGAAACGGTTCAATTTTGTTTCACGAACACAAAAATATATAGGTGTATGAATATGAAAAGGTTGAGGTGGTGTTGATTTGACTCTGTTTAGGTTTAGGTTTGGCATTTTTACTGATAGGAGGAATATTCAGTGACAAGTCCTAAGACCCGGGCGTCTGCATTTTTGTTTTTGTTATCTTTCATTTTATTTTGTTTTATATTTTGAACAGTGCACTGATTTTTGTTTGTGAATCTTTTCTTTAAGCAGATCTGCACATCGGAAATTACAAGCGTTACACGTCGGCGAGAAAATTGTTGTAAGTGAGTTTCTCCGCATTGAAATTGGCTCTGGAGGAAACCACTTATGGGGACAATTAGAAAATGAGAGTCCCTGCCCAAAAAAGGATTCAGCGAGGTAATCCGATCTCAAGTTCTTCTTTTTCTTTTTGAAATGAGCTCATTTTGCTGAGGGCGGAAATCTAAATGCGGCGATGGTTTCCGCTATCAGCAAAGAAAGAAAAATGGATGAATGAATGAATGGATGAAAGACTGGAAATAAAACAAACGGACTGACTGGTAAAAGCTGACAAGACTTGACTACGACTTAAGGTTAACCTCCACCGAGACAGAACAAGAGGGTGGATGAATTTATGTGTGATTCTTTTACAGGAAATGTTTTTATAGCATCTATGGGATGTGGATGGCTGACTACGGTCAATATGCTGCTAATGTTTGCTTTGCTTTGGTGAGAAGGGTGCAGTAGAAAACAGACAAGTGACATGAAAACAAGTAATAATAACAAATAACTAATTTGGGGACAGTTTAACCTAGAGCCCACTAACTGGCCATTAGGGGCTCTCTCTCTCTCTCTCTCTCTCTCTCTCTCTTGGAGTAATATTGCCAAAGGGTGAATAAAGCAAATTGCGGCAATAATAGTGATTTAATGATTGGAGAAACCTGAACATGATACTTGTCTGTTGTGCTGAATCGTTTATTACTCTTATGATTTGCAGGTGGTTGTAAATAAGCTGTTTACTTTAACAGGTTTGCTTTTTAGCTGAATTGCAAAATACAACTAGAACGATTAATTGAGACTAATCACAACTAACCTGAAACTGAGGAGGTTCTATATAAGGAAGAATTAAAACAGGTATAAAATGCATCTGATCTTTAATTGCAGGTGTGACCATGAAGATTTTTTGGTACAGATTGCAGGTTGTTGCTCATTATTGAAGTGTGCTCATAAAGGCAAAAGCTATATAGGGGGTCTGTGATTTGGTCTGTGTTTTAATAATTTAGGTATGGCAAATTAAAGGTTTTTAGACAATTTAGGGGACCAGTGAGAAGCATAATTAGATGATCAGAAACTGAGTACTACACTTAAGTTGGAATTAAGAATGCCCAATTTGTTTGAGGTCTGTTGTTCACTTTTATACACACATTGCAAATGTGCTTATAAGGAGCTGGCACTTAGTCTGTGAAGGTCAAAAGCTTCATCCGACAACGGATCGGATTGATATATTGGAGCTATTGACTTCACGTGCAGAGGGTTAAGTGCATGCACGCTTACACACATAAGCATGGCATAGGATTGGAATAAACAAAGTCAACAACATTAGGTTAGGAGAGCCAGCGCAGGAGAGGTGTTGGCTTTCTGTCTCTTGCAGAGAAGGGAACAGACACCAGACGGGGACACGGAGATATGGGGACCCTTCACAGCAACTGGGGTCAAGTGTCATGGCCTTGGGGCTCCTTGAGAAGATGGATCCCATAACCACAGCGATAACCAGGAAGGGGTTGGCAAAAGCTAGGAACACCAGAGACCAACGAGGTTCGAGAGGCTTTTGGCAAAAAGGGGGACACGGCGGTGACAACGGACAACAAACACACAGATCTTTGTTTGAATAATCCCCAGATCTGTGTAACGACTGAAGGGTGGTCTAACCCCGGAAGTCGAAGAAAGAAGAATCTGAGGGCGTTTCTTCACTCCAAGAGGAGGTGGTAAAGGGGCCTGAAGCGTGACAGGCTGACACTCGAGTCTGAAGCTAAAAGAACAGCTGGGTTGTGGGAAAATTGGAAAACAACGGAGGTGTTGGGGTTGATAAGTGTCATAACGTGTTTGTTTGGTTTGGAGACAAATCCTGGTGTGAGTTGGGCTGGCAAGCCAGCCCAAAGAGGAGGAATGTGACCAGGAGATATTTTATTTTGTATTCTTATGATCACAGTTATAATTAGAAGTATCAATCATTAATCATTTACCATTGTGGAATCTGATGACAGTATAATCTTTGTTTTATATCTATGGTAATCTGAGTAAAGATTAATGTATGCAGGTTATCATCATTGTAATCAAGTCTCAAATGGTATCCACAGCATTGTATTCACCGTCCATAACTGGAGGGTCCAGCAGGACCTTGTTCTAATTCATTTGCAGGCCTACATCAGAACATGCACATAGAGAGTTATGTAAACACGCACGTTCACCCTTATTTACACAGGGAGGTCATGTCAGGACATTCTCTAGTTGGACACACAGGCTCACCGAACTGCACAACATGACATGTCACACACTTGGTTTTCTCTAAAGTATCATCTGATGTTTGTATAAGGAGAACTTTGGACTATGGGGAGACTGTTATCATTTCCAGTAAGGTCTAACTGTGTGATGTCATCATGGGTTACATAAGGACGGGGAGCTGTCCACTCTTTGGAGATCTGTGGCTGTACGCTTGTCTTCCCATGCTTCTGTCTTAGAAGCATGTAATAAAATCACTATGTTTGTCACCTACACGGACTCGGCTGTTTTTCCTTCTTACCCAAACTGAACCAGACGTAACAACAGGTTTATTTCATGTTTTAGAAATCATAATAGTTAGAAGGTTACTACTTGGAACTCCTGAACTCCTCCTAGATATCTTTTCTTAGCCGGCTGCACTCAAACGCTGGACGTGGAGAAGCTCATAGCTGATGTCAGACACTAACCCAGCAGCTTCACTGCATCAGAACCTTTTGACACTTCCACTCTCATATTTCGAGTTCAGCGCATAAACTTTGAAACAGCCTTCCTGCATCATCCCGTGAGGTCGACTGAGTATTCAGGCTGTTTCTTGCACACCCCATCATTGGATCACAGCAAATGTTTCTATGCAAATATTTATTGAGAATGCACGATTGCATCTTTGTTGGGATATGCACACCTCTTTAATGTGTTTTCAACCAACCTGTGAATCCCCTTTGTGACTGTGCGCTTCGAAGAGTGCTCTCCTTATAGAGTTATTGTTATCTTTTAAAAATAGATGAGTGAGACGCACGTTCAGCTACAGAGGGCAGTACAACTGCCTGCTCTAATTAAATGGTTCAAGGTTCTTTATTTGTCACATGCATAGTTATACAAGTATAACACACAGTGAAATGTAACATGACACGCTCCTCGACATGTGCAAGAATGGAGGGGGGGGGGGGGGGGTATACATATATATATATATATATATATATATATATATATATATATATATATATATATATATACACACACATATAAAACACCCAGCACGCCCCTGCGGGCGGTTTATCCATCAAGCTCGGGTCCTCTACCAGAGGCCTGGGAGCTTGAGGGTCCTGCGCAGTATCTTAGCTGTTCCCAGGACTGCGCTCTTCTGGACAGAGATCTCCGATGTTGTTCCCGGGATCTGCTGGAGCCACTCGCCTAGCTTAGGAGTCACCGCACCTAGTGCTCCGATTACCACGGGGACCACCGTTACCTTCACCCTCCACATCCTCTCGAGCTCTTCTCTGAGCCCTTGGTATTTCTCCAGCTTCTCGTGTTCCTTCTTCCTGATATTGCTGTCATTCGGAACCGCTACATCGATCACTACGGCCGTCTTCTTCTGTTTGTCTACCACCACTATGTCCGGTTGGTTAGCCACCACCATTTTGTCCGTCTGTATCTGGAAGTCCCACAGGATCTTAGCTCGGTCATTCTCCACCACCCTTGGGGGCATCTCCCATTTTGACCTTGGGACTTCCAGGTTATACTCGGCACAGATGTTCCTGTACACTATGCCGGCCACTTGGTTATGGCGTTCCATGTATGCCTTGCCTGCTAGCATCTTGCACCCTGCTGTTATGTGCTGGATTGTCTCTGGGGCATCTTTACACAGCCTGCACCTGGGGTCTTGCCTGGTGTGATAGACCCCAGCCTCTATGGATCTTGTGCTCAGAGCTTGTTCTTGTGCTGCCATGATTAGTGCCTCTGTGCTGTCTTTCAGTCCAGCTTTGTCCAGCCACTGGTAGGATTTCTGGATATCAGCCACCTCCTCTATCTGCCGGTGGTATATACCGTGCAGGGGCCTGTCCTTCCATGATGGTTCCTCGTCTCCCTCCTCTTTCTTGGGTTTCTGCTGCCTGAGGTATTCACTGAGCACTCGGTCAGTTGGGGCCATCTTCCCAATGTATTCTTGGATGTTCCTTGTCTCATCCTGGACTGGACACATATATATATATATATATATATATATATATATATATATATATATATATATATATATATATATATATATATATATATATTTATTAGGGGTGCAACGATATTTGTATCGATATTGAACCGTTCGATACAGTGCTTTCGGTTCGGTACGCATATGTATCGAACAATACAACATTTGTAATTTATTTTATCAACTTTCCTTCTGACGATGCTGTCTGTGTTGAGCGCTCAGTGAATCTGCGTTCGACTACTCTGCCTAGGGTCGACAGTGCAGCCTAGGCGGAGTAGTCGAACGCAGATTCACTGAGCGCTCAACACAGACAGCATCGTCAGAAGGAAGAGCGCAGGGCAAGCTAGCGAGACAGAAGTTAAGCTCTCCTTACAACATAGACCTCCCCCACCCTCATTCAGATCTGGCGTTTGGAATAATTTTGGTTTTCATGTGACGTATGACCCTGAAGGTAAGCGAGTCATGGACTAAAGTAAAACAGTATGTTGGATGTGCCATGCAATGCTCAATTACATGGGTGGGAACTAGTGTGTTAGCGCAGTTAGCTCGTTAACGTGTTGGCCGTCTAGCCCCATGCACGGGGCGATCGGCGGTAGCTCGTTAACGGAGATTTGCCGTGTTGTGGCGTTAAGGTCATTTCAACGAGATTAACCTGAAAGCACTAGTGGGAACACAACGAATATGACTGCACATTTACGCCGACATCATCCTAGTGCAAAGACAAGTGGAAGCAGAAAAAAAAAAAAAAAAAGCATGCTACTAACTTTAGCCGAGTCATTTAGACAGCTGTTTAATATGCTGCTGAGAATATAGCCCAGAAGAAGCGGATAGTATAGCTTTTATTTTGGAAAGAGACATTTCTCTGTAATAAACTCTCTTTTCCAAAGATGAGTGATTCCTCAATCAGATACAGGGCTCGCAATATCGCTAGCCCGACGTCCCGGAGCTAGCGATTTTTTCAGTCGGGCTACCAAAATCTATCTCTGCCCTGCCCGTCGGGCTATCGTAGGAAGGAAAAATATATGTCAATGCTTTTGCATTCTTTCGGAAATGTAGCTGGGTAATTATGTCATTGGCATCGGTGAGCCACTGTCAATATGTGACATATTGAAGTCACGTTTGAATTTGCGCTTGTTTTTTGCTTTCACTTTGCAATCGTGCGAACTGTGTATAGAGAGCGACAGCACTGATCTGTGAGTGATGATAATTTGTGCACCAATTCCTCTGACATCGTCTTCTCAATCGTTAGCTTACTATGCAAACATGACAAGTGAAATCTCCCGCAGCTTAAACATGTGAGAGGTTGATCGCGCAGAGAATCGCTGAGCTTATGTGAGTGCGTGTGTAAAAGCAGCAGGATTTATATTTGACTACGATGACCTGGATGACTGAGAACCTTCACAGACAGATATATATTTTAGTTCTGCTGAGCCAAATAAGACAGGTCAGGGTGAAGAAGTGACAGCCAAAGAAAAGCTTACCACAAAACGGAGAAGTTATGACAAATCAGACTATAAGGCAAAAAGAAAGTGCAGCTTTATGGTTTCATGGACAAAAGAATTTCTGTGGCTGCAAAATGACGAGCTAAATAACCAGGGCTGCACATAAGTGGTCCGCAGGTGCATATTCGCTGTCAAAATAAAAAACACGCACAAGGGTTAGGGTTAAATTTAAAAACTGTACTTTTGAGTTAAAATATATATTTATAATTTTAATAAATGACAAATTAAAAATGCATGAACATTTTTTTTGTATCGAAAAAATATCGAACCGTGACACCAAAGTATGGCAGCACGGTGGCACGGTGGTTAGCACTGTTGCCGCACAGCAAGAAGGTCCTGAGTTCAATTCCACCATCAGGCCGGGGTCTTTCTGTGTGGAGTTTGCATGTTCTCCCCGTGTTTGCGTGGGTTCTCTCCGGGTACTCCAGCTTCCTCCCACCGTCCAAAGACATGCAGCTTGTGGGGATAGGTTAATTGGATAATCCAAATTGTCACTAGGTGTGAATGTGCAAATGAATGTGAGTGCGAATGGTTGTCTGTCCCTGTGTGTTAGCCTTGCGACAGACTGGCGACCTGTCCAGGGTGTACCCCACCTCTCGCCCTATGACAGCTGGGATAGGCTCCAGCGCCCCCTGCGACCCTGAAAAAGGATAAGCGGAAGTGAATGGATGGATGGATGGACACCAAAGTATCGAACCGAACCGAACCGTGAATTTTGTGTATCGTTGCACCCCTAATATATATATATATATATATATATATATATATATATATATATCTTAGCCTGTTCATCTTAGTAAGATGAACAGGCACATGGGTCAATACATGAGCGGGACACAGAAAGGAATTGGCAAGGATACCAGAGGTGCAAAACACCAGCTACTGGTAGACAGAACAATCAGCCGAGACTGCAAGACCAGACTGACCAACCTGTGCACTGCCTGGATTGATTACAAGAAGGCCTATGACTCAATGCCCCACAGCTGGATACTGGAATGCCTAGAATTGTACAAGATCAATGGGACCCTAAGAGCCTTCATCAAGAACTCAATGGGGATGTGGCATACAACACTAGAGGCCAACTCCAAGCCCAAGTCACCATCAAGTGCGGGATCTACCAAGGAGATGCTCTGTCCCCACTGCTGTTCTGCATAGGCCTGAACCCCCTCAGTGAGATCATTAACAAGACTGGCTACGGATACCGACTACGGAACGGAGCAGTTGTCAGCCACCTCCTGTACATGGATGACATCAAGCTGTATGCCAAGAGTGAACGAGACATCGATTCACTGATCCACACTACCAGGCTATACAGCAATGACATTGGAATGTCGTTCGGACTGGAGAAGTGTAGTCGGATGGTAACAAAGAGAGGGAAGGTAGTCAGAACTGAGGGGATTGAACTACCAGAAGGCAACATTGCAGACATAGAGGACAGTTACAAGTACCTGGGGATCCCGCAGGCGAATGGGAACCATGAAGAGGCCGCTAGAAAAGCTGCAACCACCAAGTACCTGCAGAGGGTCAGGCAAGTCCTGAGGAGTCAGCTGAATGGTAAGAACAAGATCCGGGCCATCAACACGTACGCCCTGCCCGTGATCAGGTACCCTGCTGGGGTAATAGGCTGGCCAAAGGAGGAGATAGAAGCCACTGACATAAAGACAAGAAAGCTCCTTACCATGCATGGAGGGTTTCACCCCAAGTCCAGCACCCTGAGGCTGTACGCTAAGCGGAAGGAAGGGGGCCGGGGACTGGTGAGTGTCAGCACCACAGTCCAGGATGAGACAAGGAACATCCAAGAATACATTGGGAAGATGGCCCCAACTGACCGAGTGCTCAGTGAATACCTCAGGCAGCAGAAACCCAAGAAAGAGGAGGGAGACGAGGAACCATCATGGAAGGACAGGCCCCTGCACGGTATGTACCACCGGCAGATAGAGGAGGTGGCTGATATCCAGAAATCCTACCAGTGGCTGGACAAAGCTGGACTGAAAGATAGCACAGAGGCACTAATCATGGCAGCACAAGAACAAGCTCTGAGCACAAGATCCATAGAGGCTGGGGTCTATCACACCAGGCAAGACCCCAGGTGCAGGCTGTGTAAAGATGCCCCAGAGACAATCCAGCACATAACAGCAGGGTGCAAGATGCTAGCAGGCAGGGCATACATGGAACGCCATAACCAAGTGGCCGGCATAGTGTACAGGAACATCTGTGCCGAGTATAACCTGGAAGTCTCGAGGTCAAAATGGGAGATGCCCCCAAGGGTGGTGGAGAATGACCGAGCTAAGATCCTGTGGGACTTCCAGATACAGACGGACAAAATGGTGGTGGCTAACCAACCGGACATAGTGGTGGTAGACAAACAGAAGAAGACGGCCGTAGTGATCGATGTAGCGGTTCCGAATGACAGCAATATCAGGAAGAAGGAACACGAGAACATCGGAGATCTCTGTCCAGAAGAGCGCAGTCCTGGGAACAGCTAAGATACTGCGCAGGACCCTCAAGCTCCCAGGCCTCTGGTAGAGGACCCGAGCTTGAAGGATAAACCGCCCGCAGGGGCGTGCTGGGTGTTTTTATATATATATATATATATATATATATATATATATAATAAGGTGAAGACATTAGGTGAATGTGCAGTAGTAGCAGCTAGCAGGTGAATTCTGTACATTAATATGAATAGACATCCGACTATTTTACAGGATAGACAATATAAACATATTTAAAATTAAAGGAATTGAAATGTACATTGTGCCTTGGTTTAGTGTCTGGAAGAGTCCTGTCTCAGTCAATTATAGATGATGTGAGAGGGCGGGTGTGTGTGTTTAGGGCCCGGATGGCTTGGGGATAGAAGCTCCTCTTGAGTCTCTCTGTCCTTGCCCGGAAGATGCGGAACCTTCTACCAGATTGCAGAAGTTGGAACAGTTTGTTGCCAGGATGGGACGGGTCCTTCAGTATCTGCGCTGCTCTAGTCCGGCATCTCCTGGTGTAGGTGTCCTGAAGCGGGGGGAGAGCAATCCTGCAGCAGCGTTCTGCTGTACGGATCACTCTCTGGAGAGCTTTTTGGTCCTTCACACAGCTGTTCCCGAACCACGATGTCATGTTCTGTGTGAGGATGCTCTCCACAGCGCCTGTATAGAAAATCCTGAGGATCTTTGGAGAGACCCTGAACTTCCTCAGTTGTCGTAGGTGATACAGGCGCTGCCTAGCCTTTTTGGTCTGGACCTGAATGTGGGCAGCCCATGTCAGGTCTGAGGAGATGTGGACACCAAGATACTTGAAGGACTGCACCCTCTCCACTGGAGCTCCATTGATGATAATGGGCTTGTAGTCTCTGTGCTGACTCCTTCTGAAGTCCACCACCAGCTCCTTGGTCTTGCTGACGTTCAGCTGGAGGTGGTTGTCCTGGCACCACGATGCCAGATTCTTCACTTCATCCATGTAGGCCGCCTCATCGTTGTTGGAGATGGCACCCAACACCACTGTGTCGTCAGCAAACTTCACAATGGTGTTGGAGCCATGGGTGGCCACACAGTCTGAAGTGTGGGTTGCCAACTCCCAGTAAAACAAAAGAAGATGAAGAAGAAATTACATAATAGTCATGCTGTGAGACGATGCAGTGTGTAATATTAATAGATAAATATCTGAAAAGAAAAAGTAGGCAGTCTGACCACATGAAAGCCCTAGCATGATTAGTGGTCAGAAGCAAAAAGGTGTACTGGGGACAAACCAAGCGGATTCCACTATAACTGGTGTGCAGGGAAAAACTATCAATATGCTTTTTGTGACATTTTTGTTTGTGATTTCTTTCTAATGTGAAATATGTGCTGTGGCTCCGAAAGGTTGGGAAACATTGCTCTATAAAAGTTTATCTGTGGTGCAGCTGAAAATGGTAGCATGTTTTCAGATCTGGATTAAATTATTCAGACACAAATCAGCTTTGATTTCTAGCAAAATATTTCTGAGTGTACACTTTGGACGTCTGCAGTCAGCTCTGACGAAAAGTGTTCCAGGGAATCCTGAACTATTCTGCTGTCTGTCTCTCATCAGGTGACTCTGAACAAACATTGGATATAAACCCTTTAGCTGATTTATCTGAGGATGACATAGAGCCAATTAAGGTGAGACAAAAGCAAGCGGATTCTTATCACTTACACATGTAATGACTGTTAATCTCGGCACTTTTTCATAGTAGTAGTCTAAACTTTGTCTGATGGAACAAAGAAGGAGGCTTCAGGACAGAAACTAACTCCACGTGTTGAATTTACCTGCACTGCAACACTGATTAATTGTACGTTATCAGGATGCTTTAAGCTTTATCCTGCATGGCTCCATGTTTTCATTGTTTTTAGTCCCACTATTTTACTGCCAGTTTTGAAAGTACGTACATATAACTGCTGATGTGTATGTTGTGTAGTTTGTAGTTTCTTCACTGCTTACTGGTTTGTTGCTGCTTTAAACAGCTGGTGTTGTTCTGATTTCCAGCCTCCATCAAGCTTCACACCTGAAGTACAACCTGAATCCACACAAATCTCCCACAGGTGATACTAAAACCACAGCTGTCACTGCTTTCACCTCCACATTAGAATGATGTCACACATGCTCTGATGTGACCTGATTTGTATTGCACACCTGGAGGTGTGACATAGTAAATTACCTCCTCCTCTCCATCGATGTCTAATATATGAGACGTTGTGTGTATTTGTGTACTTTGCTTTTCTCTCCCTCTGTGTTTTCCTTTGTCCATCTCACTCAGACATCATTTCCCCTGAAAGATCATCTGGAGCGTCAGTTTCTGATGGGAGCAGCACAGTTGCATCTCAGTTATTCAGCTCTAGTTTGCACTATCAGTGATGAAGGAACTGATCAGACAGTTGACGTCCCTCACCTCAGTGACAGACAGAGATGATGTCAGACTTCAGGCAGGACCTTCACTTGGCCCTCCAGCTCCAGTAACAGCTGCCTCCACAGATGCCTGTCTGTGTTAGAGATGACAGGGTTCATCTGGGTTCTGTGTGATTTGAGGTGTTCTGATAATATAAAACTCAAATACAGCGATGGCAGGTTACTATCAGTGCAGAAAGAGGCTGAAGCCTCCGGGATGACTAACCACAACCGTGTTCTAATTATGTGACATGTGAGTCAAACCCTGAGATATCCCAAACCACAAGTAGAATTAATAACCTGCTTTGGCTTTAGAGCCAAAGCAGCAGAGTTACAGATGTAGCATCCCCTCACTTTGGTGGATGTGACAGTTTGGACTCAAACAGAAGCTTCAGATGTTCTCGTTGGTTTCTTTCTTTTAGATTCTAGTTTAACCGTTTCATCTTCTACAGGTTCAGGTGTCCTGGTCCAGGTGTGTTCCAGTGTACTCTGACCAGACTGGTGTTTGTTATGGCTCAGGAGGCGGAGCTGCTGTACTGGAATGTCCAATGGGATGAGAGCCTCCTTCAACAAGCTGGAAAAACAGCTGCAGGGCCGCTGTTTAACATCACATGCTCTGAGGACGCAGTCCGTCAGCTCCACCTGCCACACTGTGAAACAAAGGAGGGTGAGCACCGTGCTGCGATGATGAGATGAATTGTGTTCAGTATCAAAACAAGCACTTTATTATGATTGTTGTTGCACACATTAATAAATGGGTAGCATCTAACTTGTAGATAACAGTGATTAGTTTGAACTACCTGAAGTGTTGAAAAGTAAATGGTGCAGGATGAATCCCTGAGCAGGAAATAGTGCAGCAGCTCTTTCCCTTCACAGCGTTGTGTGTTGATGGCCTGCTGTCTGTCGCGCACGTCTTTGATGATGGGATAAGCATCTTGAAACCGATGAGGATCACCGACACGCATGTGATTGTGAACGTCTCCCACCTCTCTGCCTTTGGTCTTATCTGGAATTTTGTTAAAAAGTTCTTTAAAATCCCAGAAGCAGGCCAGGTTCTGCTGTTCCTGCGATTTAAAGACACAATGCCTCTAAAAATCAACGTGTTTCTCCTGCATGAAAGAATCCATCTGTCAGAGGTAAGCATAGAGCACTCAGGCGGTCTCACTCTGCAGATTTCTGATGCTTCCAGTAGGGGGCAGACACCCTGGGCTTTATTCATTGGTTAGTAGAAGCACAGAGTCAAGCTTCTCAGACTGCAGACTCTCACTCTCACTGACCAATCACAGCGCTTTATTCTTGACTTCAGTAACGATCCAGAGTTGATTGCATAGTTATCTCCAGAGGTGGGACCAAGTCATTGTTTTGCAAGTCTCAAGTAAGTCTCAAGTCTTTATCCTCAAGTCTCAAGTCAAGTCTCAAGTAATGTCAGGCAAGTCAGAGTCAGAGTCTCAAGTCACTGGTGTAAAAGTCCGAGTCAAGTCACAAGTCTGAAACTTTGAATTTCAAGTCCTTTCCAGTCTTTAAAAAAAAAAAAACGAAAAAATAATGTTGCAGTTATGCTAAATGTAAATATTAGACCATGTAATTTTAAAATCTGTGTTTTTCTCAACACATGACAAAATAGTGAACTTAGAAAATATACACAAATTGTGAAATTGCACCTCTTTAAAATGCAGCTCAATTAAACCTAGCTCCAAGAATAATTTTCACCGACAGTTCTGAGATAAGCTGCATGTTATTCTTGGATGCGGTTGTAGGACCGGCTTTAAAATCGCATGACAAAAATATCATACATATTAAAAAAAACTGTATCACCAACGTAGCCTGGACAACATTTGCTAGTTAGATGAAGTCAGCTATCTCATCGTAGCATATTTATATGCATATTTATAATCATACGGTTCTTGGAGTGAGTGCATACACTCATGAAGTTTAGTAACTTCAGGTCACTGCAACAAGCCCAGGTACAGTTTACCGACGGATGGGTAGTAGTAGTAGTGGGTAGTAGTGGAAATAATTTCTGGTACCCATCACAGAAATGTAGCAGTGACAATAATATTGTATGCTGTAATCGTACTGGGCAATTAGTGATACAAAAAACCTGTTTTATCCTGTGAATAAAAGTATATGTTTTTGTCAATGTACCATAATAACAGAAGCGAAACGCAATATTGTGTCAGGACAATTCACTATTTATGCACAATAAACAAAGGAGCATAGCGCGACCATTTCTGTTCAGCGCCAGACTTGCTTGTAACCTATATCACCAATTATGTTAAGAAAAATGACGCATTAACTACAACAGCAGACTGACCTTCGTGGAAATGCTTGGAGCAGACTAACCTGTGAGCTGGAGTGTTCTGGGACGTTATATTTGGTCTTTGAATGGCTGCAATCCAGTCGCCTCTTTGTTACTTCGGAAACATGGCTGAACAATTTCTCTTCAACGACGTAATCCGATAACAACCGATCTCTTTACCCGTCAGCTTCTCGTGGCTGTCATTCGACCGGCTATTGCAGTTAATAATACAACAGCTTCTTGACATTTTTGTGTTTCTTTTTATCGCTGTGTGACTGATTTTAATTGAAAGCCTGCGTGCGCTAGTACCACTTGCCACGAGTTCCCAGAATCCTTTGCGGTTCTACCCGTGAATGACGTCACATTTTCAATCTCTATATAATATGCATGTTAAATTTTATATTTGGGGTAAAATATCAAGTCTTTTCAAGTAAACAGGTTCAAGTCCAATTCAAGTCCCAGGTCATTGGTGTAAAAGTCCAAGTCAAGTCACAAGTCTTAGAACATTTTTTCAAGTCAAGTCTAAAGTCATAAAATTAATGACTCGAGTCTGACTCGAGTCCAAGTCATGTGACTCGAGTCCACACCTCTGGTTATCTCTCCCCCTACTGACAAAGTAAACCTGGGTTTACTGACTACACTGGATCATTTGTTCCACACTTTAGTCGACACTTGATAATTATAAATGATTTCTATAGATAAACAGATCAACATATGAACATTAACATAATTTTATATCCTACCACTGAGGTTAAAAAGCAACAAGGCAATGATGCTACATACATTGAGACGTCTTCAGACTGCGTGCTTCACATCGGTCAGCGTTACAGTGTCCACTGTGAACCCGAGGGCCTGAAGATACAGCCGAACGTGAGCCAACAGTCGTGAATAAAATGCCCCTGAAAATAAAGTCAGATATAAAATAAGCAGTTTTCTATCAGTCCCTATTAAAACCGCAGATTCTTGTTGGTTTTCAGCACGCAGAGTTTTGGAAAAAGCTTGGACCGAATTACTATCCAACATTTGAGGTTTTCCTGACTGCAAACCTGGAGGTTGTGACTCTGATAGTCAAGGACCAAGATGGAAATGAAGCCTGGCGTCGTGATGGTAAAAGTTCCACTGCAGCAGCAGAAATGACTGTATAAATTTCTGCTACAAGGATATTTTATAAACGTTCAACTGAAATCATATTTAAGTCTCTTTTTAGTGTTTGTCCCAGAAAAGGACCGAGTCTCACCAGAGGACAGCGCACACCACAAAACAAAAATAGATGAGGATAAGCTGCTGCTAATCCGCTCAGAGTTTATTGAAAGAGTGTCTGCAGAGGGTTTAAACAAAATTGTAGATAAACTCCTCGAGCGTCATATTATAATTGATGTAGAGATGGAGTCTGGGACATGTGAGACAAAAAGCAGAGCAAATAAAGTGCGATGCATAATCGACACCGTGCGACGAAAAGGAAATGACGCCTGCAGACATCTGCTCGATGTTCTCAAAGAGGTGGACCCAACCCTTTTCAGAGTGATCGTGCCAAACGAAGCCAAAAAAACCTCCAAAGAAGCTCATGAGCTGTGGTGCTAAAGTCTCACGTTACTCAGTGAAATCTTGAAATGACCAGTTTTTGTAATCACTCTGAAAGTGATTCTCTTGAACCAACTTGGACTTGTTTGAATGGATGCTGAGCAGAAAACCAGATGGAGTTGTTAACAATCTCAGACTGCTTCATAATGTTAAAGGTGTTTCCGTAAAGTTTAGTCATTCCAGCTTTCGCTCACTAGATGGCGACAGAAGATTGGTGATAGAGGCTGTACCTCACACATATAGACAGGAAATGTGCACGTTAACATGATGTTTATCAGTTTTAAACTGATAGAAATGATATTTTTAAGTTTTACTCAAACTATTTTTAAATAATCCCAGATTAAATGGTAAATGGACTGATTCTTATATAGTCAAGTACTCAGATTAACAATAACAATTTCAAGGTGCTTTATTTTGGAAGGGAAAGACTTGGTCTTCAAACTTTGGTGGTTTGAAGGATTCTGGATCAACGCTGCAAGTTTATTTTTTTCAGTCTTGATCATCTGAATCAATCAAATTAATGTTACTGTGAAATTATTCTAATTATTTTGTACAAATTTTGGCTGTTATGTGTTTACTTTGCATTAGTATTAGTAACCATCTGTCTTAACTGTTCCTTATGTGATTAAAATCACCACAGTTTGGTAATCACACAGATTCACGTTTCCTTCCTCTCTGCTAATAAATGAAGCCATTAAATTTCCTCTAAAAGTCTTCAGTCAGTTTCCTCTGACTTCCTGTATCACACATACAAAAGTTGACAGGGAAGAGCATGTGTGACACAAAAGACCAGGGCCCGTATCCCTAAAGATTCTGAGAATCCTCTCAGAGAGCTCCTAACTTAACCTAAAAATTCCTTGCCAGGAGTTTTAGCTTAGAAGTGATTCCAGAACATTTTCAGTGAACTCTGAGCAAGGAATGGATGGGAAATCCTATCTTAGTGAGGAGGTGTGGTTGACCCCGTTGCTAGGTATGAGTCATCATTTCAAAAGCCGTGATTGGTTGATCCTACAAGTTTGATGGAAATGAGCTTTTGGTGATAATGAGCAAAGGATGTACCCTCAAATCAATAAACATATTATATACTCTAATCTTATGCTGACTGTAATTGTAAATAATATTTCACATTCAAGAAAATATCTGGAAAATGAATAGTAAGCTGTAGGGGTTATAGCCATTAGAATCTAAAATATGTGAAAACTTAAACTCATTACACCCTGTTCAAATAATGATTCGTGTCTTATTTGCTCATATTAATATCCTAGCTGGCATATTTTGTACTTTCACTCCCATATGGACCCCGTTGAAAACAAGATGGCCTATTTCAAGAGGCTGTCCTTAATGAAGTAGAAATCACAACGTTACAAGTCCAGTGTGGTCTTAACGAGGGTAACACGGCTCAGCTTTTAGCAATGTCTGTGATTGCAGACCCAAGTCATCACTGCTGCATTGTTGCATTTTCCCGGTTGCCAAATACCTCGGGGTTGTGATTACTTTCGTCTCCGGTGTAATAGCGTTGTGGCGTCGAGTTGGTGAAGTAATTGCATCTCTAAGGAGATCCACCACAAACATGATTCCTGCACGATCCAATCTGTAGCGTCTCAATAATTCCCTGTCATCCAGTGTTTGCAGGACATCTCTCCTGCCTCGTCTGTTGGCCATTTTGTGCAGCTGCTTAGGGGAACTCCTAAGCCACTAAAAGTCCTCTTCCCTGCTCGTAGCAGATCTTGCCTTAGGAGCCCTTTTAAGCGCTAGGAATCTTGAGGAATAGCTTTTATATTAACTGGGATTGTCATGTCACTTTTAGGGGAAATTCTAAGAAAACGTCATGACTCTGAGAATTTTCTTAGAATTTGGCCGCTAGGAGCCACTTTTTGCACAAAGATTCTTTAGGGATACGGGCCCAGAGGTCTGTAGCATGAAGATGGCTTTTGTTTTATCCCAGTAGCTTCAGGGCAGGTGGGTGGCATTTCTGTTAATATCTGCTAATATTGTAAATAATTACTGTTGAGCGTGTGAGAGATGTGAATGAGGTTGATGATAGCAGATAAAAATAAGCTGCAGTGAGAGACGACTCTTTCATCTCTGTGTCATGAAAAGAAAGATATGGATGTAAAAGCTAATAAAGGTGAAGTTAGGAGGTGTGAAAACAAACCAGGAGTCAGACTGTGGGAGGACTTCAGACAGAAGTTGTTAAATACAGAGAGAAGAGTTGGAAATATGACAGAACATGTGAGACATTTAGAACAATAAACTATGTATAGCAATGTAAATGTGGGAGGGGGCACTGAAGGTGCTGATTGTCAGCTTTCCCTATCCAGAGTACTGCTGCAGCTTCATTAGCCTCTGCTAACACTACATACCTCAGCCTGCCACCCAACTGTGGCGATGCAAATGACAGGAAACAGGAATAAATGCCGGACACAAGAGACACCCAGAAGGTTTATGTAAGGCTGCCAGTGCATACTTTGACAGAGAGTCTGTGAGGCAAACGACCCGGGCGAGGAAAAGCCCCAGAAATCAGCCTAAACATCTTCCAGGCGCACACTACAGCTCATGCTGTGAAACTGGCCTGTTTCTGTGGGGCAGGTCACTCAGGAAGTGAAGAGGACTATAAACTAAGAAAGGTTCGACTGTAATAAAAGCTCTCTCATCACAACTCGCTCACATTTTAAACATGTTTACTTTCACAGATGAGCTGACCACTGCCACGACACGCGAGAACGACATGACGGTGATGAAAATGAGACAAAGTTACAGATAAGAGGAAGTGAAAATGTGGAAAGTACAGAGGATTACAAAATAAGACAGGACATGACTTGAAATAGAAACTCAAAGTAAAGATGGGGAATTGTACCTGTCAGGTTTGGACACGAAGGATGGGTGAGATAAAACACTGTGTGTGGATCCTTTCCACGCATTTAATGTCATACACACCTTTAAAGTAACTTTAAACATACAGCCTGCTGATGTTCGTCTGTACTATCATTATCATCGCGACTCTGTGTTTGTGATGCATTTTTCACGCTGGTTCAGCACTGAAAGCTTTAGGTTGAAGTAAAACCAGTAAAAACCTGCGTGACAGGAGCTTTGAATCCCGTGTTGAAGTTTGTTTGCAGGATTTAAATTTCTTTAAAAAATATCTTCAGACTTGGGGGGGAAATGTTTCTTGTGCAGAAGTTTTTAAAGTTCCCGTATATCTCTCACACACGCCTGCCGAAATCCAGCTGATTTCCTGTAAACGGAGGGGGAGGAGAAAGCAGCCGCTGACGGGGCAGTGTGAGGGCGCAGGAAGCAGAAACGTCGAGCCTGGAGCAGGGTGAGTGTTACTTCAGCTTTCTCCTGCGCTTCTTATCACAGTGTTTTATTCCGTCTTTTAAACCTGCGTGACTCGGTGAAGGGTGGGTGAAACAGATCAGAGTGAGCCCGAAACTGTGTTTGACTTGTTGAAAAGATTCTGTTTTTTAAACACTGCGTGTTTTAATCACTTCCTGGGGGGGGGGGGGGGGTGAGCGGGATTTGTGGGACACGGCTCCTGTATCGATATCTAAACTGGTGATCTCATATCGTCGTAGTAAAACATAAACATAGTAAATGTTGTTGCAGGATCAACATTGCACGTGATCAATCACGTTGTTGTGACGTTATTCTTTGGCGCGCCGAGACATTCGTGCATTTATGAAATTCCAGTGTTGCAAGGACAACATCAGTTCTGCTCAGCGTTTATTAAAGGGTCAGGGTCCGTTGATCGGCGGACAGAGGCGGTTTCTTGCAGCTTAAGTACAGTTTTTTGTTTTACGGCGGTTTTTCCCGAAGTCGCAAAGGCATTACGTCACAACATTCTGATTGGTCACTTGCAGTGTTGATCCTGGAACAACACCAACACGACGATATCAGATCGTGCGGTCGGTGACACTGGTTTACAGCTGGAGTCTGTTTATCTGACTCCATCACCATAGCAACCGCCCAGGAGGCTCGTCTCTCGGGTGTAAACTGGTCGCGCTACACGCAGACAGAACGATGTCCACCTTGTTTCCACGTAAGGACCGCTTAGCACATGGCCGTGTCTTCTCCACGTACACCGGCTCCTATAAAAGCATAAACACGCCGGCTATTTCCGGTTTGATAATCTGACTTGTGTTTTCGTTTGTGGCATGTGAAAGCGCCTCCGGTTAGCCCCACTTACCGCTTTCGAATCACCAAGTTCACGCCGGCTACCCTGGAAATATTTTTGCGCACCTATATGGTTATTTACGATTCACGGTGCTTTTAGGTGCACCTCGGGTTGTTTAAAGGGCCTTCTGGGGTTATTTCCCATGGTGGGATAAACTGATGTGACTTTAGATTTAAAAAGGCTTCACAGACAGCAGATCCTGTCATTGCTTCTGCTCGTCTTTGGATGTTGGTGCCTTTTGTTCCATTCTCTGTGAGCGCACGTGAAAACGATCACAGATGTAGTTGAGGACATTTAATAAGAACGTGGCGGTGCTGGTAGAAAACAAGCCTTTCTAACAACCACACAGGTGCACAAATTACTTTCGAGTGTAGCTGGAGATGGAAGGAAAAGAGGTCTTTGGTTCGAGGCACTTTTGACATCTCTAACCAAGTCGTTTTCTTATTGTTGGACAGTTACAAACATGAATTTCGACTCAACACTGAAAGCATGTGACGCACACTTCTTTGAACTTTAATATATCACAGCGATAAAAACTATGCTACTGGATCTCTAATGCAACACTGCAACAAGATGAGGTGCAAATTACTAAAATGCTCCATAGCAAAGTATTAAAATGGGACTCGGCCGAAGAAAATTCTGCCTTCTGGCTCCATCACCAGCTATAGTCCCTCAAAGCATCCTTCAGCCCAGGGGAGTATCCAGAAGTCTGTGTCTTTGACGGATGTCCTCCAGGATCAGTCTGCAGGCATCAGCGTGTGTCTCAGTCTTTTCGAAACATTGAAAAACATTTGCCATAAAAAGAATTTTGCATATACATTTTAGGAAAACTGTTATTTTTTTTGATCTATTTTAATCCACATGATAAGGGGAAGAAAAAATAAATACGTTTGCAACATCATCATTATACAGAAAGAAACCAAAGACTAATTTCAAATGGCTAAAGCAATCCTCACCCACACTGCAGTGAAGACCAATAACTGCATTTTACAGACATGTAAACTATTCAAATTAGTCTTAAAACCTTTCCATAATCCCGACAGAGAGGAACAAGATGCACATTTCTTTATTAACTCTGAAAATAAACAAACATTCACCTGTTAGTGAAGCATGACAGGAATAAGGTGATTCTCTACATGTCTGTGTGAGACAGCTAATATGTATCAGAGCAAACCGGTCAAACCTGACTTTAGATAGAAAAACGTGCACAGACATGCAGTGTGTTTATTATGGATGACTGACACATGAATTCAGGGATTAATAAGGTATTCTGATTCTGATATTAGCAGCACGGTGGTTAGCACTGTTGCTGCACAGCAAGAAGGTCCTGAGTTCAATTCCACCATCAGGCCGGGGTCTTTCTGTGTGGAGTTTGCATGTTCTCCCCGTGTTTGCGTGGGTTCCCTCCGGGTACTCCGGCTTCCTCCCACCGTCCAAAGACATGCAGCTTGTGGGGATAGGTTAATTGGATAATCCAAATTGTCACTAGATGTGAATGTGAGTGTGAATGGTTGTCTGTCCCTGTGTGTTGGCCCTGCGACAGACTGGCGACCTGTCCAGGGTGTACCCCGCCTTTCGCCCTATGACAGCTGGGATAGGCTCCAGCGCCCCCCGCGACCCTGAAAAGGATAAGCGGAAGCGAATGGATGGATGGATGATTCTGATATTATGCCTGAAAAATGCTCGGGACAGTACGGCACCTAAAGCAAAGCAGAAGTCCCCCTGCATGAATGTGGCGTGGTGACAGCTCCAGGTAAGCTTGGCACAGAAAAGTAAGGAAATGTATATTTGGTGTATCTGTTTTTCTTTGTTGTTGTCTGTTACCTTTTTCTGCCACTGACATGCTGGATGTTGTGTCAGACCTGAACACACCAACATGTGTTTCAAGTTTCACTTATTTCTAATGTTCAGCTGTTAGTTTAACAGCAGCACAAGCAGACCTGTATAGTGGGAGAAATAATTATTAGATCTGCAGCTGATTTTGTACTTACAAAGAAATGAACAGTTTCTAATTTGTGTGGAAGTTTCATTTCAACGGAGAGAGACAGGATATCGACCAAAAATCCAGAAAAACTCCCTCCCATCTGTTACAACGTAGTGTGGTTCCTCCACGACACAACGACTTGCACGGAGCTCCAGACCGAGGTCCATTGATGGTCACTATATTTTTTCCATTTCAGAATAATGGCACCAACAGTTGTCCCCTTCTCACCGAGGGTCTTACTGATGGTTTTGTAGCCCATCCCAGCCTTGTGCAGGTCTACAGCCTTGTCCCTGACCTCCTTTGATGGCTTTTTGGTCTTGTCCTTGGTGGTGGAGAGGAAAGAAATTGAATCTGTGGACAGGTCTGCTTTATGTACAGTGTCAATCTGCAGAAGCCAAAATTCTGGGAAGTAGTAGGTCATGTTTTGTTGGTGGACGAAATATTTATTTCAATCAGAGAAATGCAAATCAGTTTAAATCTTTTGTGTATTTTCGTCTCTCGCCCATTAAAATAAAACTTCCATAAACATCTGACCTGTTCGTTTCTTAGTGAGCAAACATACAAATTCAGCAGAGGATCAAATCATTTTTTGATCCTTCACTGTGCAAAGTACTGCTGTGATGATCGTGAATTCACAAGATGAATGATCTTTGGCAGCATTACTTTTACTTCCTGTCTCGTTGCTCTCAGCTTATTTGCAGCACTGGTGTTATAGTTATAGTTTTATATTGTAATTGCTCTTCATGGGTCTCTATGACCTGTTCCTCAGATAATGTGTGTGGAGGAGCTCAGTTGATCCATTTGGTTTAGAAGAGTTTGCCATACGTTATTATAGAAATCACTGTTATTTGATAAATAAAAAATAATCAAACTAATTTTTATGAAGCTTTGAATTATTTGTCATTTCGTGATTGGTCATAGATTGAAAGGGGGCACTGCTCCAGCAGGTTGTCTGTGTCTGCCAGTTGTCAGGTTTTTTTTAACTTTATTGCTTTTTTAGTTACGTTGTTGTCTGATTTTGAGCCCGAGGAAATCCTTAAGCATCGGCTTGTGCTCTGTGGAATGTGGTTTTTTTTTATTGGCAATCCTGACAGTTGTTCGAAGTCTTTGTCATTCACAAACAATTACATACTCACGGGAGTTTCTTCTGGATCTTCAGTGGAATCGCCCGTCTCTGGATTCTTTTCACCCTTCAGTGTTTAACAGCCCTGGATTATCCAGTAATCACAGGAGCACTTTAGATTTTAATAAAGTCAAAATAAGGAAGTGGTGTAAGAAGGGAGGTCTACACAGCGATTGAGAAAGCGAATACGATACAGTCGTTTTCCTTTTGCCATCAATAATCCTGGCTAATGTGCAGTCTCTGAGGAGTAAACTGGATGAACTGCATTTGAATGTCATGCATTTACGTGTCCACAGGGATACATGTCTAATGGTATTCACAGAGACTTTGCTCAGGGATTCTGACCCTAATTCTCTGGAATTAAATGGCTTCGGGTTTCCCATACGTTTGGATCGGGACCCCGGAGTTACCCAGAAATCTCACGGAGGAGGAGTGTGTTTATATATTAATCAGAAATGGTGTGAAAAGAGATCTAACCCTAATAACAAACATGGTCTTCGAGAGCTCTTATAAGGCTGATTTATGAAAGAAAAAAAGCTTTTATTAAAGCTTTGTCCTTTGATGAAAGATGGGTGGGAAATCTTTTTGAAACAATTATGACTAATAAAAGTCCAGCGCCTGATAATATGTGCTACAAAATGTGTGCTGAGCAATTATGCGGCATCTTTTCGTACATCTTTCTTTTATCATGTCAGCAACAGAAGGGTCCAGAAAAACTCAATTATTTCTCCAGCTGCAAAAACACAAAACCTACATCATTAAATTATTTTAGGCCTGTTGCCATCTTTAGTGATGAAGTCCTTTGAAAGACTTATAAGGAAGGAGATTCTGCAGCAGGTAGAAAAGCTTATCAATCAACTACAATTTGCACACAGGCCTCGTAGAGGTGTTGATGATGCAGTGACTGCTTTATTAAATTTCTTATATCACCATCTGGATGGGGCCAAAGCTCATGCTCGGCTCTTATTTATTGATTGTTCTTCAGCTTTTAATACTATCCAGCCACACCTCTTAGCCGATAAATTTCTTAATCAATTTAAACTTGATTTTAATCGCGTTAGTTTGATTTGAGACTTTTTAAATTTCTCTACTGGTTCACCACAGGGTTGTTGTCTCCCTCCTCTACTACTTGGTATGGTAATTTGTCTTTGATCAATAAGACTAGACTTAGTAACCTGGTTAAAGTGGCTGGTCAGATTTCAGGGAGGTCTAAGGTCCAGCTTGTGGACTTTTATAACAGGCAGGTGCTGTGGAAGACAACCTCTGTTGTATTATGTTCAGACCGTCCTCTGAGCATTACACGATAGCGGACATACCGCAAATCAATTTCCCACTGGGGACAATAAAGTTACCATTGACCATGGGTGTTCCTATGCTGGAGATGTCGTGAATATTTGAATGAAGATGAGTGCAATAGCTTTGAATGACACTGTGTTCTGTCATTATTTGTTCACATATTGAAATATAGTCATTCAATTATTTGGAGCAACATTTTGAAATGTAGGACAAATGTCTCAGAATTTAGTGTTTGAATGTGTCTCATATTAAAAGAATCAGTCTCTCTAACATCTAAATGGTTCTTTTCTCCCTTCCTGTGATTTAAGAAAAACCCTCACATTCGCGTCCTCCTGAGACCCTGCCCATTCATTTATGTTTCATTTATGTAGTGGACACACACAAAAGTTAAACTGACAGATGCTTTTTTCACGCTATTGCACTGATCACTGCTTTTTTCATTATTTCAGGGTGACCACTGGCCTGAACCACCTCTGATCAGCTTTTCTGGAACTGAAAACTCGATGTTTCCCCTCAGCTCAGAGTTTGGGGTCAAACAAAGGCCCTGAGCTCACAGTCACCTCTCATACTAAAGTGTAGAAAATGAATAATTGTGTGGAAAATGAGAAGGACGGCGCCGACTCTTCACAATGTAACAGTAAGCAGTCCAAAGCAGATCCACTGGCCTTCAGTAATGAATCCAGAGCCTTGGACACAAAGTAAGAGAACTGCCACTGACTTATTTTTAATCTCTTTATCCCAGAGATGCCATATTATATATACAACAGTGTAAATTAAGTAGATCCTGTTTCTGCTTTAAAATGTAGTGTAACTTTCTTAAGGTGGATTCTGGAGAGAGTATGATAAGCTGGAAATATGGAATGTATTTCTGTGTTTCAGATATTTGCTGCAAATGATTTCTAGTTGAGAGAGAGAAGAATTAACTTGGGAGATTATCCTGCCTGATTCTTAATTTGTGGTTGTTGTTTTTTTAAAAAGAAAAAAGAAGAAGAAAAGAAGAAAATAATGTTATTATCACAAACATCATATGAAAGACTCACATGATCAATAGTGTGTCTCACTGTGAGACTGTGCCTCACCCTATCACGTTACTTATTTAGGTCACCTGTCCTGCTCTTCTGCGTCGTGCCATGCATTTATAAAGATATAAGCATTCCACACTGCACTGGACAGCATATACTACATCCTTAAGTTTGTGTTTGGGAGTTTTGCCTTTGGGATGAACCAGTTTTTCCCTGAGGGAGTGGCTGGGTCGGAAGTACACTGGGATCCAGTGCAATGTGTCAATCCCTGGCTACCAAAACTAGTGACTTGGGTCATGGAATGTCACCTCTCTGATGGGGAAGGAGCATGAGTTAGTGCATGAGGTTGAGATATATTGACTAGGTATAGTGGGGCTCACCTCAATGCATGGCTTGGGCTCTGGAGCCAAACTCCTGGTGAGGGTCTGGTCTCAGTCTGAAGTTGTGCCCTTGATGAGAGGCAGCGGGCTGGGATGCGTGTCCTAGTATCCCCTCAGCTTGCTGCCTGCATGTTGCGGTTTCTCCCGGTGGATGAGAGGGTTTGTTCTCTGCAACTTTGGGTTAGGGAATGGGTGCTGACTGTCACCTGTGCTTATGCGCTAAATGACAGTTCAGAGTACCCAACCTTCTTGGAGTACCTAGGCAGGGTGCTTGAGGGTGCTAAATCTGGGGACTCATACGGGGAGACTTCAACGCTCATCTGGGCAATGATAGTGAGACCTGGAGGGGCGTAATTAGGAGGAATGGCCTGCCAGATCTGAACCTGAGCAGAGTTTTGTTATTGGACTTCTGTGGACCATAGTTTGTCCATAACGGACACCATGTTCGAACATAAGGGTGTCCATAAGTGCACATGGCACCAGGGTGGTTGGTACCTGTCATGGTAAAAACCCCCGAACCAAATGGTGGACACCAGAGGTGAAAGGAGCCACCAGAAGGAGTCCTATCGGGCTTGGTTAGCCTATGGGATATCAGAAGCAGCTGAAAGGTGCTGACAGGCCAAGCGGAATGCAGCTCGGGCAGTGGCTGAAGCAAAAAGTTGGGTGTAGGAGAAGTTTGAAGAGGCCATGGAAATAACCTTTGGACTGTCTCGAAGAGATTCTGACAATCTCTCAGGTGACTCAGGAGGGAAAGGCAGTGCTCTACTCGCACTGTGTATAGTGCGGGTGGAGAACTGCTAGTTTCGACTGAGAACATTGTCGGGCAGTAGAAGGAATATTTCAGTGGAGGAAGCAGAGTCTGGGGAATAGAGGATTATGGATCAGATTTGATAGACTCATCTATCAAACCCACATAGCAGACAGGTCTGGCCTGGATCTGGTATCAAGCTGGCACTGCTGGCTGACTTCTGGCATGGTAAGTGGTATGTCATCCAGATATGGGCCAGGCCTGGCAAGATGGCACTGTTTATGTGATGGCATTCCACATCTGGCCCGATTGTGGTTTGGGTTATGTGGCCCAGGCTCATAGAAAACAGGTCTGGCCCGGATTCGTCATCAAGCTGGCACTTCTGACTGACTGATATCATGGTATGGTGTATGTCAACCAGATGTGGGCCAGGTCTGACAATGATGGCACTATTTATGTTCCTATTTTCCTATTTTAGTTAGAAGACCCAAAATGCCATGTTGCAATACTATACTGCTATGGTAGCTAATGTTTCAAATAGAGGTTTGACAGGTTTCTGAGTGTACACTTTATCCAAAACCTAGTGACGGTTTACTCAGGTTTACCACTCAGTGGCTGTAGCTCAGGAGGTAGAGCAGGTCACCTACTGATCGGAAGGTTAGCGTTTCCATCCCTGGCTCCTCCAGTCTGCATGTCAAGAGTATGAATGTGTATGAATGTAGTTAGAAAGCACTCAATTTAGAAAAAGTGTCTGATTGGGTGAATGTGGCATTTTGTATAGAGCACTTTGAGTAATCCGGGAGAGTAGAGAAGCGCTATATAAGAATCAGTCCATTCACTATCTGAACAGAGTTTCATGTTACTTTTGCACTATTATGTTCCGGCACATGTTGTCATTACATGGCTTGATTAAGGTACACATTAGGCTGACATCTGGGGCCAGAGCTGAAACTGTTCTGGGCCAGCACAGGGCCAGCAGTGTGTGTGCAACTGGCCCGTGGCTGCGCACAACTTAGACATGGCCCACATAGCGCAAAGAATGACGGCCCTTTGGTGGCCCAGATCAGGGCCACCAAAGGGCAGTCATTCTTACGTATGTGGGCCATATGTAAGCACATTGTGTGGGCCAGATCCGGGCCATGCCAATTTTGCTATGTGGGAAGGGGATGAGAGGCTTCTCGGCTTAGGCTGCTGCCCCTGCGACCCAGCCCCAGGTAAGCGGAAGAAGAAGAAACTGGATGGATGGATGGATGGATGGGTTTCGAGGTGATTTAGTTTGTGAGGGAGAGATGTTTCGAGTCATATCGAAATGTTATGAATTCTGAACTAAATCTGTTGTTTTAATCCTTTATGTTAAAAAAAGAGACAAGGGGGCTCATTAAAATATGAATTTGATACTTTTGGATGCCAGTAGCTTAAAGTAGAGCATGTCTTTAAAAGGTCTAAAGGAAGCATAAATTTAATTCAAGTCTTGAATTAAAACAGGAAAGTAGCTGCACACTAACCCTTCACAGTGACTGTCCAGGATTTTACATGTTTTGTCAGATCTAGATCTTTTTCACTTACACCAAATGATGAAAACATTTGTTCACAGAGAGAGGAGAAGTAATAGGAGTGGTGTTTGTGAGGAGGAGCAGCCGTCCTGCTGTGCTTTGTGTCAGGACATCCTGAAGGATCCAGTCTCTACCAGCTGTGGACACTGGTTCTGCAGACAGTGCATCTCCTCATACTGGGACCAGTCTGCTTCATCAGGAGACTCGTCTTGTCCCCAGTGTGGAGAAAGATCCAGAACCAGAGCTGGACTGCAGACAGCCAGTCAGAGCAGCTGTGCACAAAGTAAGACTGAACATCTGTCTGCTGATGGACTCATTTCTGAAAACTGGACTTCTTCTTGTTGTTCAGACATTGAAGAGTTTTCTTTCTGTTTTTCTTTCTTTCAGCAGATGTTGGTCTGCAGGAGGTTTTAGATGAACATAAGATCAATCTGAGGAGGAGATGTGAACGTGTGACCGAAGGAAGTGATGAAACAGGAAGTAAAACCCTTCTCAACACCATCTACACTGAGCTCTACATCACAGAGGGACAGAGTGAAGAGGTTCATACCCAACATGAGGTGAGGCAGCTGGAGACAACTTCAAAAAAGACTTTTGATGACGCTCCAATCAGGTGCCAGGACATCTTTAAAGCCTTACCTGACCAGCAGAGGCCCATCAGAGTGGTTCTGACCAACGGCGTGGCTGGTGTTGGAAAAACCTTCTCAGTGCAGAAGTTCACTCTGGACTGGGCAGAGGGCTCGGAGAACCAACATGTCAGTGTGGTGGTTCTGCTTTCATTCAGGGAGCTGAACCTGATCAGAGATGAGCAGTACAGTCTTCTGGAGCTGCTCCATGTTTTCCATCCAACATTACAGAAGGTCTCAGCAGAGAAGCTGGCTGTCTCTCAGCTTTTGTTCATCTTTGACGGCCTGGATGAAAGCAGACTTTCATTGGATTTCACCAACAGGAAGCTGCTGTCTGATGTCACACAGAAGTCATCAGTCAGCCAGCTGCTGACAAACCTCATCCAGGGGAATCTGCTTCCCTCGGCTCTCGTCTGGATAACTTCCCGACCCGCAGCAGCCAATCAGATCCCTCCTACATGTGTTGACAGGCTAACAGAAGTACGAGGCTTCACTGACGCCCAGAAGGAGGAGTACTTCAGGAAGAGATTCAGTAATGAAGACCTGCCTAAAAAAATCCTCTCTCACTTGAAGACATCCAGGAGCCTCCACATCATGTGTAGTATCCCAGTCTTTTGCTGGATCACTGCTACAGTTCTGGAGCACATGTTGACTACAGAGCAGAGAGGAGAGCTGCCCAAGACCCTGACTGACATGTACTCACACTTCCTGCTGGTTCAGAATAAGAGGAAGAAGAACAAGTACCATGAGGGACATGAGACGAGTCCACAGGAGCTGACGGAGGCTGACAGGGAAGTTCTTCTGAAGCTGGGGAGGCTGGCGTTTGAACATCTGGAGAAAGGAAACATCATGTTCTACCAAGAAGACCTGGAGCAGTGTGGTCTGGATGTCACAGAGGCCTTGGTGTACGCAGGAGTTTGTACAGAGATCTTCAAAAGAGAGTTTGTAATCTTCCAGAAACCAGTCTACTGCTTTGTTCATCTGAGCATCCAGGAGTTTCTGGCTGCAGTCTACATGTTCCACTGTTTCACCAACAGGAAGACAGAGGTGTTGGAGGACTTCCTGGGACAAAAGTACAGTGGGTCAGCTCTGGATGCTTTCCTTAAACAAGCCATGGAAAAGTCCCTCCAGAGTAAAAATGGCCACCTGGACCTGTTTGTCCGCTTCCTTCATGGCCTCTCTCTGGAGTCCAACCAGAGACTCTTAGAAGGTTTGCTGGGTCAGACGGAGAACAGTCCAGAAACCATCCAGAGAGTCATCAACAACCTGAAGAAGATGAACAGTGATAAAATCTCTCCTGACAGAAGCATCAACATCTTCCACTGTCTGATGGAGATGAACGACCTCTCAGTACATCAGGAGATCCAAGAGTTCCTGAAGTCAGAGATCAGATCAGAGAGACTCTCTGAGATCCACTGCTCAGCTATGGCCCACATATTGCAGATGTCAGAGGAGGTTCTGGATGAGTTGGACCTAAAGAAGTACAACACATCATTGGAGGGACGACGCAGACTTATTCCGGTTGTGAGGAACTGCAGAAAAGCTCGGTGAGTCCAGATCTGATCATTAGCATTATTGATCAGTGCTAATTAGTAGTTTAGTTAGTCTCAGGTTTCATGTTTCACCTCTCAGAGGGGAAGTCCAGATGCTTTTCTATCCAAGATCCTTAGACAACTACAGATGAACTATGAAGTGAGCATTGAAAACTGAATTTCTCCGTAAATGTTCTGCAAAGTCAAAATTTATTGATACTTCAGTCTTTAATAATTTAATTTCAGGGCCTCTTTAGTACCAGGTTTTAGTACTCAATTCTACTCAGAAAAATAATTAGAAGTTTGCATCTCCAGCCTCTACCAAACCAAATAAATAATAATTACTGCTAGAGTTGCAGTGCTGAAAACAAACATATTCCAAGCCCGAGATGTGGATCTTTTACATGCCCTCTCCTTTAGAATCTTTGATCATCATCCACAAAGAGAACAAATGAGGGCCATAACGATCAATAGCACTGGCTAAAAGTTGATAAAAAAGTTGGAACAATAACACCTGTCCATTGTTGGCCTGTAGCCCATGGCCAGGTCTGACTGCATTCAGTCTTGATCTTCCAGTAGCTACAGGTCCCAGTAAATCCCCCCAGTACTCTATCTGTAGGCTGATCAGCTCCAAGTCCCCAACATTTCACCAATGCCAGGTTATGACTGTTATCATTGGCAGGCCAATCATTTGAAATAGTAAACAAGCTATAACCCATTGTTTCCAGGTGGCTAATTTTTGAGGCATAGATGATAAAGTTAAATTTAAAAGGTATAAATCTCCTGATCCATCCACCTGTTCCAAATATGCACTCACTCCTCGTTTCAATTAAATTAACACTTTTGGTGTTACAGCAGCACAGCTGACTATGTGGTTTGCATCCATGAAACACTTGTTAGATTTTCTCTGCCAATGCCAAACAGCTTGCTCTGGTATTTACTTTTTCCGCTGTCATTTCCTGGATTGAATGTTTGAAGAAACAATTGGCCCATTTCGGGGAAATTTAAAGCTCATTAGCATGCAGAAGAACCAAACACAGGCACAACAGCCTGGCTCCACCTTATCCTGGTCACCAATTTGGTCACACACTAGTGTGGCATAGCATTTGTTACAAGTCAGCCAATGTGGTTGTATTGGTTACTGGCATGGACAGCACAACCAAGCTGATTCCACATGTGTGCAATGAGGTTAAGGTTAGGACTGCGGACAGGTCTTCCTCTCCACTCCCAAACGTAGTCGCTGATAAACCCCACTCTGTGCGTGCAAGTGTTGTCATCTGGAGGATAAGTCCAGGCCCAGACTGTGGAGATATGGGATTGCCACTGGTTACAGTATCTCAGTATCTCTCTGCATTGAGATTTCCTCCAATAATGCAAAGCCTTATTTTTCCAGTGAGTAAGATTCTGCCCCACACTATCACACTGCTTCCACCGAAAGCTGTTACCCGATTGGTGCAGCAGTCAGCATAGTTTCTCCTTAACCAAATCATTTAAATATGGTATACTTGGAGCAGACATCAACTGACCACCGTAGCAGGGTTCATGCTCACAGGCACCAATCAAGAACCTGATTAGCAGCACCTGGGCTACTAGAAGCTCAAAAGAAGAGTCAATAACAGAATAAGCTGTTTGGCACTGGCATAGAAGATTTGGCAAGATTTTTTCATGGTTGCAACCGACATACTCAAATCTGCTGCTCTACCCACAAATGGATTGTTCTTCATTTCCTAAGAAATGGGCCACATTTAGGGAAAGATAGTCAGGATTTTCATGGTATAAGATCTATTGCCAAGAAGCAGTTATAGCAAAGGAATATTCTACCAACACAAATTTCCTTTTCTTTTGTGCTAAGTTTATATCCCATGTGTTACTTTTTCTTTAGTCGGACATTTGTAATAAAGTGCTATTTTGTATTTTATCAGAATTTTAGAGCTCAGTCGTCAAATTGTTCACACACCATCACAGATGAGATGTTTGCATATTATGATGTTACCCTCTTTTACCTTCATATACATTCAGTCTGTGTTTATAATGGAGAGTTTCTGCTTTTATACTAACATATTTAATATTTTCTCAAACTGAAGACTGAATTCTTGTGGTCTCTCAGAGACTCACTGTGAAGTTGTGGCCTCAGCTCTCAAGTCAAACCCCTTCCATCTGATAGAGCTTGACATGAGTTACAATGACCTGCCGTGTCCAGGAGTGAAGGTTCTGTGTGCTGGTCTGGAGAGTCCAAACTGTCGACTGGAGACTCTGAGGTGAGTACACTGACTGCAGCTGTTATTTTTCTATAGTTCAGATATTTGGTGGAAAGTTTGAAACTTATTTCTGTTCATAGATGTTCAGGATGTGTCTGCTTTGAAATTTTTCCTTACCAAAAGTAACTACGACCTGCAGAATCCAAAAGGCCAAGCAACTGTTTTTTTCTTTTGACTTATTGTCAGACTGTAGCAGGATTCATTTAATTACTGAGAGTCTTTAAAATCAGGTTTCTAAATCATCCTCACACACATCTTGAACCTCAGACTAAGGTACGGATTAGGATTGAGCCTGTAGTATAGATAGCTTTAGTAAATGCTATTGTGTGGAAAAATATGTGATGATAATGGTAAATGGCCTGTATTTATATAGCACTTTACTAGTCCCTAAGGACCCCAAAGCGCTTTACATATCCAGTCATCCACCCATTCACACACCGGTGATGGCAAGCTACATTGTAGCCACAGCCACCCTGGGGCGCACTGACAGAGGCGAGGCTGCCGGACACTGGCTCCACCGGGCCCTCTGACCACCACCAGTAGGCCACGGGTGAAGTGTCTTGCCCAAGGACACAACGACCGAGACTGTCCAAGCCGGGGCTTGAACCGGCAACCTTCCGATTACAAGGCGAACTCCCAACTCTTGAGCCACGATCACCCCATATGTTACAGATAATGTTACAGATACTTGAAAGAATAGCATCGCTAATTAGATTTTAATTTACATGATTTATTCTTTCAAATTTACTCAAACTGCTTTGGTTGTTACATTTGAGACAAAGTGAAACACATTCAGATAACTGTAATATTTATGATTTTAGTGTTCTGCACTTACAAAGATGAAGTCATATATTGCAGTTGCTTGAGGTGTGGTTAGTGTCTGACCTGCATGGTGTTTGAGAAAATCACATTGATGAGAACAAATCTTAATAGCTAATCGATGATTTACTAGTGTGTGTGTGTTTTTTTTCTCTTCACTCAGACTGAAGGACTGCTGGTTGTCAGAGATCAGCTGTGCTACTCTGCTGTCAGCTCTGATGTCGAACCCCTCCCATCTGAAGCATCTGGACCTGAGTGACAATATCAGCCTGCAAGATTCAGGAGTGAAGCTTCTGTGTGCTTTTCTGGAGAGTCCACACTGTCAACTGGAAACTCTGAGGTCAGACACCAAATTTTAGTTGGGTGCTAAGATGCATATGATTTGGAAGTTGTAGTGACACTAAACTGCAGATATAAAACAATGATCAGTATACAATGAAAGTATGTCTCATGCGTGTTTTCAAAAAGACAAGCATCATTGTCAATTCAGTTCTGGATTTAACAGGGAGCCAATAAAGGGAAGCCAATATAGGAGAAATCTGCTCTCTCTTTCTAGTCCCTGTCAGTACTCTTGATGCAGCATTTTGGATTAGCTGAAGGCTTTTCAGGGAGTTTTTAGGACATCCTGATAATAATGAATTACAGTCGTCCAGCCTGGAAGTAATAAATGCATGAACTAGTTTTTCAGCGTCACTCTGAGACAGGATATTTCTAATTTTAGAGATGTTGCACAAATGGAAGAACGCAGTCTTACATATTTGTTTAATATGTGCGTTGAAGGACATGTCCTGGTCAAAAATGACTCCAAGGTTCCTCACAGTGTTACTGGAGGCCAAGGTAATGCCATCCAGAGTAAGAATCTGGTTAGATACCATATTTCTAAGATTTTCAGGGCCGAGTACAATAACCTCAGTTTGATCTGAATTAAGAAGCAGAAAGTTAGCAGCCATCCAGGTCTTTATGTCTTTAATACATTCCTGCAGTTTAACTAATAGGGGTGTGTTATCTGGCTTCATGGACAGAGTTGGGTATCATCAGCATAGCAGTGAAAATGTATGCTATGTACAGTACCTGGTACAAGTGATTCCAAAAACTGTACAGTTTTGATTACTGGTTGAACCTCTATCCATCTGTTTAACTTTTCATTAATACTGAGTCAGGTTAAACTTTATTAATCCCAAACTGTCAAAAATCCTGTGTTCCTTAAATTTAAGATAAAAACAAACTCATTCGAATACCTCTGTAAAGTTCATACTCCAATTATTGGTCACCTCAGAGAGATGAGGTCATGTGGTCAGGTTTGTTTGGAGTCTGACCTTCTTCCTGTTTGTGTCTAAAGTTTGATTCAATCTTAATGTTAACAGAAGGCTTGATGATAATTCATGATAATAAGTCTGTTGATTAAAAAAAATAACCTCACTGATGAGGACATCAAAAAATGAAACTTAAATATCTGCATCTTTTTTTCTTCATTCAGAATGACAAATTGCAGATTGTCAGAGGTCAGCTGTGATTACCTGAACTCAGCTCTGAAGTCCAACCCCTCCCATCTGAGAGAGCTGGACCTGAGCAGCAACTACGACCTGCAGGATTCAGGACTGAAGCAGTTGTGTGTTTTTTTGGAGAGTCCACACTGTATACTGGAGACTTTAAGGTCAGCACCATGTTTTAGTTGTGCTGAGATAAACATGTGAAGAAGAGCTTCAATGAGGTTTGAATTTCAGTGTGTGTTTATGGGTCTTTAACATAATTTAATGGATTCTCATAAATTTAGTATTTGTAATTCAGATAATTCTTGCAAAGAATTACTGCAATCTAAGAATGGCCAGAAACTGCAGGTTTCTTTCTGCATCTTATTTCTAACTTTAATTCAAATCTTCATTAGCTCACTTTCACTTGACACTATACACAGTACAATTGTGCATCATTTAATTTAATACAGTGGTACTGTGTCATGTTTAACCGCCAATCAGAGCCAAGGATCAGACACTGACAGCCGCTGACAGGTTTAGCAGGTTTCTTAAACAGGTAGACAGTCCTCTGCTTGTTCTCCATGCGCCAATTCTTATCTACCAATCTGAGAAACACAGCCTTTATCTATTTCCAGGCACAATGCCAGTGTCGCAGATGGGACCACTTCACCATCTTGACTGGACATTACAGTCAAGATGGTAATTTAAAGAAACTTCAAATGTAAATAAACTGTTAGCAGAAGAGCTGAGGGTGTTGTGTGCATACTCAATCCAAGTTAGATGGGAGCTCAAGGTGACTGAGTTTGAAGATACTTCACATCGTAAGACTGTTTCTAAGTACTGGTTTGGCCAAGACTCACTCCAACAATTTATTTACCAGGATGCAAACCTGACGTTAAGCTCAGCTTTGCCCCTAAAGCTTCACATGTCAAACACAGTAAGAGAAGCTGAAACACAGATGTAAGGAGCAGATGTTCATCAGATTATGATGTCACTCTATTTTATCTTCATATACATTCAGTCTTGTGTTTCTAATGCAGATTTTCTGCTGTTATAAAAACACATTTTATATTTTCTCTAACCACAGACTGGCTGGTTGTGGACTCTCAGAAGCTCACTGTGACAATGTGGCCTCAGCTCTGAAGTCCAAATCCTCCCATCTGACAGAGCTGGACATGAGTTACAATAAGCTGCATGATTCTGGAGTGAAGTGTTTGTCTGCTGGACTGGAGAGTCCAAACTGTCGACTGGGGACTCTGAGGTCAGTTCACTGACTGGTTTTTACTATATTTCAAATCTTTATGTTTGAAACTTTTTTTACATGTTTTATTCTTAAATTGACTTGGCTGTCTCTGACCACTACTGTGTGTTTTTTAACATCGCCGGTTTTATTCAGCGGGAGACCTCGGTGCAAACTGTGAGGAGGCGCTATCTAACCTCTGAAGTGGCTGCAAATTTTACCAGGGTTTTAGACGAATGCTACCCTGTGATTTTTACCTGCACCCTGTGATTAGATTTTTAATCATTTTAACAGAAAACTGAAGAAAAGCCTTGACTCCGTTGCTCCACTCACCACCAAAAAGATTAATGTAAAACATGCATCACCCTGGAGAAACAAAGAAGTCAAAAAACTCAAAAGAAAATGCAGGGCAGCAAAAAGGAGATGGAGGAAAAATAAAAATACTATCAACCATCAAATATTTTGCGAGCAACTTAAAATGTACAATAATACATTAGGGAATTCAAGAAATTCATACTTCGCCAAAATAATCAATAATAACAAAAATAATCCCAAGGTCCTCTTTTCCACCATAGATCATTTATTTAACCCTGATTTTAAAAGCTCCCAAAGAACCCCCACAGACTCGCTCTGTGAGCAGTTTGCAGACCACTTCAGGGGAAACGTCAGCGCCATCAGATCTGATATTTTATCTTATCCCGATATGATTTTAAACACATCTGAGGGCTCGATTGTACCTGAGGAGACACTGGACAGCTTTGTCCTGGTTAATGCTGAGAACTTTCAGAAGGTTTTCTCCACAGTGAGACCCACCACATGTCTTTTAGATCCAATCCCTTCTTCACTCTTTAAAACACTTTATGGATTTTTTGAAGCTGAGCTTTTATACATGATGAATTGCTCTCTTCAGTTGGGTGTCTTCCCTGTTGCCTATAAAACGGCGGTGGTGAGGCCCCTTCTGAAGAAGAGCAATTTGGATTGTAATGATTTTAATAACTACAGACCTGTATCCAACTTACCATTTTTAAGTAAAGTCTTAGAAAAACTTGTTTTTACTCTGATTAATGACTTTTTGAATGATAAACAGATCCTGGAGATACTCCAGTCTGGATTTAGGGTGAACCACAGCACAGAGACGGCTCTCCTAAAGGTTTTAAATGATCTTAGATGTAACTGGGACTCCCAAAAGCTCTCAGTCCTGGTGCTACTGGATCTAAGCGCAGCCTTTGATACAGTAGACCACGCTATTCTTTTAAACAGACTGAAACACATGGTGGGCCTCTCTGGTGCTGTACACAACTGGTTCACTTCCTGTCTCTCTGACAGAACTTTTATGGTGAGTATGGACACATGCTCCTCTAAGATCCATAAAATGACATGTGTTAACTGTATTTTAGATATAAGATCTTGGATGTCAGAAAACTTTTTACAGCTTAACCAGGACAAAACTGAAGTTTTAATCGTCGGTCCTGAGGCTCAGAGAGAGAAACTCTTGTCTAAATTACAGGCATTTTCACTATGTCCTTCGCTACAAGTGAAAAACCTGGGTGTTATTTTTGACTCTGAGCTTGGTTTTATCCCACATATTAAACATGTAACCAAAATTGGATTTTATCATCTAAAAAATATAGCCAGAGTCCGCCCTATTCTCTCTCGGGCAAACACGGAGATGCTGATGCATGCTTTTATTACCAGTCGCATTGATTACTGTAATGCCCTGCTCTCTGGTCTTCCTAAAAATAATATTTCAACTTTACAACTTTTACAAAACTCGGCAGCTCGTGTGCTGACGAAGACCAGAGGGCGGGCCCACATTACACCGGTTTTAGAATCACTGCACTGGCTCCCCGTGTGTTTCAGGATCGATTTTAAAGTTCTTTTATTGGTTTTTAAATGTCTTAATGGTCTTGGGCCTTCTTATCTCTCAGATCTGCTTTTACCATACGAACCCTCGCGGACCCTGAGGTCCTCTGGTACTGGCCTTTTGATTCTCCCTAAAGTCAGGACACATACTCACGGAGAGGCAGCTTTTCAGTGGTATGGTCCTCATCTGTGGAACAGCCTGCCGGAGGACCTCAGGGCCGCAGAGAACGTACATGTTTTTAAGAACAGGCTCAAGACCCACCTTTTTAATTTAGCTTTTACTTAGCGTTTATTTATTTTATGCTTATTTATTCTATCCTGTTATTCTATTATTAATTTAGGCTTTACCTAATATTTATTGATTTTATTCTTATTCATTTTTTAATCTTCTTACTCTATTTATATTTATATTTATATTGTATCCCGTTCTTATTTATTTTATCGTTTTACCCTGTATATATCCTATTGTGTCATATCTCCAGTGTTTCCTCGGAGGGCGCTCTCTGCACCGGGGCTGTGATCGACCGTGGCTGCTGGGGCTCTGGGGGTCCTCTCAGCCTGGCTGGGGGGCTTCTTTGCCTCCCTCCTGCTGTGTGCCCAGCCTGGTGGCTGCGGTCTGTGACCGGCTCCCGGTGCAGACGGCTCCCTGTTATAGTGTTTCCTCACTTGGCTCATGCGTACCCAGCCCAATTTTCCTCTTTAAGTGTGTGTGTGTGTGGGGGGGGGGGATATGCGTGTATTCACATCGTTTATGTTAATGAGAGTGTGGCGACTGAGTTGGAGGGTGGGGTGGGCTGCTTTTAACCATGTAAAGCACTTTGTGCTACATTCTTTTTTGTATGAAAAGTGCTTTATAAATAAAGATTGATTGATTGATTGAAATTAGATTGGAGTACTGCTGGTTGTCAGAGGTCAGCTGTGCTTCTCTAGTCTCAGCCTTAAAGTCCAGCCTGTCCCATCTGAAACATCTGGACCTGAGTAACAACACTGATGTGCAGGATTCAGGAGTGAAGCATCTGTGTGGTTTTCTGGAGAGTCCAGGATGTGGACTTGAAACTCTGAGGTCAGTCAGCATGTTTTAGTGTTGCTGAGATGAATATGATGTGAACGTTGTGCTGACACTAAACTGCAGACATCAGGCTGATATTATACTGATCCACACTGAGGATCCATACTCCATAGATACTCCATTCTACCTTAAAATCTAGCTGACATTTAAATAAAAAGCAAAATCTTTTGTACAAAATCTGAGTCAAACAAATAAAAGTTCAGTAGTATGGCATCGTGTGAAGATTATATAGTTCTAGATTTTTAACCTTCCTCGTCTTTCAACAGATAATGAAACACTGAATGACTTCAAGCTGAAACTTACTAATGAACTAATTCTTTTTCTTCTTCAGATTGGAAAACTGTGGTTTGTCAAAGATTGCCTGTGATTATCTGGTATCAGCTTTGAAATCCTCCTATCTGAGACAACTGTACATGAGAAGAAACAACCTTCAGGATTCAGATGTGAAGCAGCTGTCTGATCTGGTGGAGAGCCCACACTGTAGACTGGAGACTCTGAGGTAAATAAATTGTTGGAGTGAGTCCATGGTACTTTCAGCAGTACTATAATTAACACAGTGAAGAATTAAAGAAAAACTCCAGTGTTTCCTGTAAATTTACAGCTTTCTCAGTACCTCTTTTCTCAGTGAAGCCTATGAGACAAGAACACAAAGAGAACAATGACTGTTTTTATTGTGTTCATGTCTACATGAAATACATTTGAAATCCAACTGACATTACAGATTTATAGAGACGTTGGTCCTCACTCATCAAACTGTGGGAGGATTAAATCTGATCTCAGACTTTGTTTTCTCATTTCAAAACTAAACACCTGGTCAGTTTCATTTTTGTCATAGCCCTGAAATCAGAGAACTGTCATTAAATTTATTATCCATGTGACATTTACAGACCAGAAGCTCCGACATCCACGAATCACATTTGTACATGTGTCTTTCTTTCAGTACATTCGGTCATGTTTATTAGTCCAATGATATTTCAGAAACAGATGACCATCTTAAGTCTTTGTCTTTATCTGATGAGCATTAGTAAAAATCATAGTCTTATGTCCTGTTACATATCACAGAGGCAGCGACTGAAAACTGTGATATTAATCTAATAGAATAATAATTACACTGCCATGACTTGATGATAAAGACATGATACTGAGTTAAATGTTGATTTACACAGTTAACATTTCAGCCAGAATTTTTCCAGCTTCAAATAGGCTGGACTTGAATGATGAAGGCTGGAATCTGGGGTAGATTTTTAAGCTAATACTCCAAAAGAAGTCAGGTTAAGTAAAGAGAGATAATGGAAAAATATCCTGGGTATGTTGAACTTAATTCATAGTGCAAACCTGAGCCACCTTGTTGCCCTGAATGGGACTAAAGTCCCTGCTGCTCTTTATACTGGATGTAACTCCCTCCAAGTAGAATGACAGACACAAGGTGTTCTTGACTCCTACTGGCATTTATTAGATGCCATGAGAACTGTACAAAACTGTACAAAGCAACATAAAATAATCAATTTTCACATTAAGGCGTTGTCATAGCGAGTAAACATTAAAACATATTATTCACCAACACAAAACATCCACAATCAGTTCATTTGACCTTTACAAAATGACGACTGTATTACACATAAATAACATAAACTCGACAGGTCTGTCACAAATAAACATCTTATTTTCATACCAGCACATAAAATACTAATTACATGCTCCATTGGCCGCATTAACTTGAAGAGGTTACTAAAAACACCCTCTGTACCCAAACCTTGCTGCACACATCCCCAAATGTCTATCCACAGACTGAGAAAGGGAAGATGCTGCCCTCTACCGAGTGTGGCATGTAAAATATTGTCAAACCTAAACAACAGATTGAACATTGGTTCCATCCTGGACACATTATGTAGAACCTTTAAATGCGTGTTTAAAAACAACAATGGATTTATTAAACATAAATTATTTTAAATTGTAAGTCAAAACCATGAAATTAACTTAAAGTGCATAACTGCCACTTGTTGTCCCCTCTGCTCTTTCTCTTCTCTCTGCAGGTGGAAATGATAAATAAGGTGGTGCATGTGCAGAGTGAGGATGGGCAGTGTCCTGATGGTGCAGAGAGGCTGAATCAGCTGCAGCATGTGTATAGAAACACTCTGGACTGGGCCAGGTGTCTAAGAGGTGGAGTAGAGACGAGAGTGATTAGAGCAGCTTTTAGTCTGTGTTTAATGACGCTAACAGAGATAAAGAGTCAGGCTGAAGAGAGCTGTTAAATTCATAAACCCTCCAATCTCACTGTACTGTTGGGGGGAGGTGACTGTTATCACTGCACTTTCGTGGTCTCACTGAGGTCTTGGTTCATTTCTGTCTCACTGTTCTAGAGTTTTTCAGGTTTTGTTTGTGAACCTTTGGTTTCCTGTTGTTATTTCTTGTATTATTTTCATATATTGTGAGAAGTAGTTAATGTGATTTGGGGTCTATAATAACGATAATGTGATCATTTTATATTATGGGTATTCTAATGATTGTCCAGTTCTGTAACCTAGTGTTTTGGTTCATGTGTTGTCTTTTATTATTGCTCCCTCTTTGATGTTGCTGCTTGTATTCTGTGTAGTTTCCAAGCTGTTCAGTTGGATCTCCATTCAGCAGGTTTTTTGCTATGCCTTTTAATCTCTATGAAACAAATTTGACTTTGAACAGAATATTTCATCAGTCATCATCATCACACTGTAATGATCATAGTGTTTGTATGTTCCCTGTCTCTTCCACAGATGAGTGGATCAAACTTTGCCTAGGGCTCCGTGCCTGCAAATATCTATATTTAGTATACAAATATTTTATACAAACCCCACAATCACGTGTGTGTATGTATGTGAGCACTGAATAAAGTCTAACACTTTATGTTCTTTTTACTTGAGTTTTGCTCTTTAAAGAAAGAAGACTGAACTTTGAGCAGGTTACAGTTTCTTTCTTTGATTCCCGTCAAAAGTTCCTTGGAGGATATTGAAGCTGGACTTCAGTGAAGTTTAATGCGAGATGGAACGACTTCAGAGAGAACAGTGACCCCACACATAATAATAATAATAATAATAACGGCACATGAGATTCTTTGCTTTTTGCGGATGATGTGGTTCTGTTGGCTTCATCGGGTGAGGGCCTCCAGCTCGCACTGGAATGGTTCGCAGCCGAGTGTGAAGCAGCGGGAATGAGGATCAGCACCTCCAAATCTGAGGCCGTGGTTCTCAGCCGGAAAAGGGTGGAGTGCCCACTCCGGGTCGGAGATGAGTTCCTGCCCCAAGTGGAGGAGTTTAAGTATCTCGGGGTCTTGTTCGCGAGTGATGGGAGAAGGAAGCGGCAGAAATGAGCTTCCTCCGAAGGGTGGCTGGCCTCTCCCTTAGAGATAGGGTGAGAAGTTCGGCCATCCGGGAGGGGCTCAGAGTAGAGCCGCTGCTGCTCCACATCGAAAGGAGCCAGCTGAGGTGGTTCGGGCATCTGACAAGGATGCCCCCTGGGCGCCTCCTGGGTGAGGTGTTCCGGGCATGTCCCACCAGGAGGAGGCCCCGGGGCAGACCCAGGACACGCTGGAGAGATTATATCTCTCGGCTGGCCTGGGAACGCCTTGGTGTTCCCCCGGATAAGCTGGAGGAGGTGGCTGGGGAGAGGGAGGTCTGGGCCTCTCTGCTTAGGCTGCTGCCCCAGCGACCCGGCCCCGGATAAAGCGGATGAAGATGGATGGATGGAGATTCTTTGATGAATACATATGACAGCACAGATCCAGTTTCACTCAAGTTTTCTTTTTGCTCAAACATCCTTTATTGTAAATATCCATTGTTTTTACAGTTAGATTGTAGCAGTGTTGAATATTTTAGTATTAGCTAATTTCATCTTGCTGATCATTATCATGGGCCTACTTTGAGCGAGTGTCCACATGTTCTTCAGTGTCTCATTATTTTGAGACCCTAGGTGTCAAACTTATAGTACCATATCACCCATTAGAGCTCTTCTTTCTCACACTGCCAACTTACTTGTAGTTATTAGACGTTTTAGAGCTTTCAGACACCGCTCATGTGGAACGAGCTGCCAGGATGGATTCAGGGGATGGTTAGAGATTCGACTTTAAACTTTCTTTCAGGATGACTGATAACACAAAATAATTATTTTCCAAACGCATGCAGTTGGTGGGGTTAGGTTCACTGGTGGTTCTTGCCCATAGCTGTGAATGGTTAGCCCTGCATCAGAGTGACGACCTGTCCAGGATGTACCTGCCTCTCACCCTGTGGAAGCTGTGATGTCTTCACTCAGGAAGCCATTGAAGAGGTGCGGGCCACTCAGGACAAGGCAAAATGACAGACACGGCATTCACAGTCACAAGGCTTTTATTTCTCACAACAAAGCTACTCAAATAAGGTTTGATCATTGCAGGAGAGAATCCTTCTGCCACTGTTTCTTTTTACTCACAGGGAGAGGATCCCTGAAGACCAGGATACAAAGGAAGTGTGTTCCAGAAGGAAGAGGACCAGCTCTGAGGAAGCAGGTAAGCTGTAAAGGTGAGTAACTCCCTCCTCAGGTAGGGGAGGTGATGCTGGGAACAGGGAGACAAAAGCATTAGCAGGAGCAGACTATCAGGTTTAGACTGGATGCTTGAGCTGGTCCTTAACTACCTGTGTTTAATGAGGATGATGAAGGGCGGGAATCATGACTCCACCCCTGGATGATGGAGGAAAAGCTTGCTCTGGACTCAGAGGGGGTCACAGAATCCACAACAAACCAGCACAGAACACAACAGAGACAAGGTCCCCATTCATCAGCCGGATCATTTACATGGTTCATGCAGGGACATGTGCCAGTGTCTCTGAAGTGAAAATAATATAACTGATAATCGAGTGACTGTTAGAGTGGAGACACAACATGGCAGCTGTCATCACACTCCATAAATGATCAAAAACTAAAATCAATGTCACGAAAAGCTCATATTTTACATGTAGGTCTTTCCGATGTATTAAATAAAGTTTTAGTTTACATTTTTTATGAAAACCCAGCAATGTTTACTCAGTGAACCCTGATCTGCGAGAGGCAAAGAACACCACTCACTCAATATTGGCTGAAATAGCAGTGAGGTTAATCACATAGAAGCAACATGTACATGAATGGTTTGGTTTCTGTTCTCTTCTTATGATCTTTTAGTTTGAAGTTTTCTCAGAGTCTTTCCTGTCCATCCATCATATTCATCATGGTTACATTCCTCCATCCATCCACTTTCCACTGCTTGTCAGCATCCAGATGTTGGGGCAGCAGTCTCAGCAGACATGCCCAGACCTTCCTCTCCATTTCCACCACTTCCAGCTCTTCCACAGGAATAATGTTATATTCCTAATCCAGCCAAGAGACTCCCCACTGCTTCCTGGGTATAAACAGTCAGATGACACAAGCACGTCTGGATCCTTCCATTATGGAGTAGTAGCTGCTCAGGTTGTTATTTTATCTCTTAAGTGGTGAACATACTCTGAAACTTAGAGATGGACACAACACAACATGTGTGCACAGTCACAGAGCTGGCAGGCATGAGGATATCCACTCAGATCCATAAGTCACTTGGACTTCAGGAGACTCTGGCAGATGTTGGGGAAACTAACACCCACATTAGGCTGAGCTCGACTCCCTTATTATTGTGATACCCACAGTTTATGCCCATAGGTGAGGGCAGGAATATATTTATATCATCTCTTTGTATTAAGGTCTCAACCTTACACTACAAAACACCTCCCACCTGAGGCAACACCTTATTCTGAGACCACACTGAGCATTCCCACGTTTTCCACCTACGAACTCTAAAAGATTGGTGCTGACATTTGTGGAATTTTGCTCTAAATAAACCTTAGATAAATATCCTGCAGATATTTAACTTCATTCAGTGTCAAACAAGAAAACAGTGAATGTAACCTGTTAGCAGGTCAGCTAAAGAAAACTGAATTCACACCCGAGTTCACATCTAACCACAGTTAAAGCCAAACCGAGTCACATCACATATACAGACATTCAGTGTGGTTCTCTATGGAGGCTGAAGGCTGTCAAAGGTCATAATTTACATGATATGTCTCCAAATGAGTTCAAGCACAGAGAAATTAGCTGATTAATTCTAAACACTACTGCCTTAAAAAGCAGCAGTTGTTTTTTTAACTCAAAGCCTTCTACGCTACAAGACACATTCATGTAGTACTTTATGCTTTCCACCACTACAGCCAGTTTACACCTATGTCACAGAGAGGCTCCAGCCAAACAGGGACTCGAACGTCAAGCCATCATCTATGAGGGGCCCTCAGTAACCGATGCACCACAACAATGACAATAACTCAGCATTGTCGATAAAACTTGGGTTGATTTTTTGGAATATTCAAACTAAAAACAACCCGTTCAGCACTGTGAGCTGTAAAAGTTGGATCTAAATTTGATAGATTGAAAAGTTTTTCTGTCTGGACGCTCGAGACTCACTCCAAACTGCTCCCACTCTGGTCAGATGCTCTTTATTGTTCGTTGTTGGGCACATCTTCATCATCCATGTTCCTCTAACACATTAAAGTCCCGATCATCATCGTTTCTATAAATATGAAAACTATTTGTTCTCTTGAAAAGGAAAAGCTGACAAAGGTTCAGTACCTGCAGACAGCCTCTCAACTTCCATAAATTTACACTATCAACAGTGATACACAGACACGAGCAGTAGTGGTTAACAGGAAATCATGATTTGGCTCATTCTTGTCAAGTAAAGCAAAGAATTCATAACTTTATACACTTTATACAATAAAAGTTCATTCAGAGTATTTCAAGTCAAACAGAAGGTTTTAGTCAGACTGAGACTGTTAAAGAAACTCGTTCAGGAGCTGCAGAGCTTAAACCAAGTCCTTTGGTCCTACCAGTCAAGCAAACTTGCAAACATCAATTGTGAGTCTGAGGCTGTCGGTCTGGATGAAGTGCTGCCTCTGCTCAAGTCAGTGTTTCCTGAAGAACTGACTGTAAAACAATTAATTCCTGTGGGCAGCTTGAATGAAAGTAGAGCACAGCTTCAGTCTGACAGCCCGAGTGCTGCTGTCCCCTAGCGGACAGGAGCATGTAGAGCGCCGCCCACACCCAGATACTCGAGGTTCTCTGCTGCTGGGAGGAACAGATGGTTCTCCGCTAACGTTGCATCTTTAATGGTCTGAGGCAGGAAGTCAGCCTGGTAGTCTGGATTATCAAGGCTGTGACTGGTCACCAGAGGGCGCAGTTTGAAGGACGCGTTCAGGTATTCAGGTCCATAGGGCACTTGGGAGGTGTTCAGATCCTCCAGCGGGTGGGGAAGTGGGCCCCAGCCCAGGCTCAGGTCCTCATAATTAGGGTTTAAAACCTTGGAGAGCCGGCTGCTCTGGCTGGTCTCACTCACACTCTGGTTCATGTACTCTGGAAGACAGAGCAGGAAAATGCTGTTTAGGTATTAATTAATTTTCTGTCATGAAGACAGTTTGCTGTCTGGCTATTAATTGATTTACATCTCCTAATTATTTGTCACTGGTCTGAGTTATGTTTGATGATGGATACCGTGGTCGATGAAGTCCTTTTCCAGTGCGCTGTCAGTGGGATCGGTGATGTACCGCAGGGCGAGGCTGTTCTCTCCGGCCGGATGACCATTCTGACACGAACGAAGAGAATCAATGAAACACCTCTGTTTCATCAAAGCACGTTCATTAGAATGAAACACAGAGGAAATAAATAGCTGTACTTCTGGCCACTTATGGCGAGTGGAAGTAGACGGTTTACATTTACTTGGGTCACCAGGGGGCGCCGAACACTTTCTTAAGCACAATGTTTTTTCATGTAACACTTACTAAAATGTTTGATAAAACATATAGACATGTAACAATGTGTCTTTAGACTAGATTAGACTACAATAGGTGTGTGTGTCCATACCATGGGCCGGTCCTTATGGTTACCCATGCCTCTGTAGGGCAGCAGGTATTCGTCCGGGTCAATAACGTCCTCGGTGTCGTCGGTGCTCAGCAGACGAGAGTAAAACCTGCTGTCTGACGGACTTGGCAGGTCCCCCTGACAAAAATAATTAATGTAGTTTTTTTCTTTAAAGACGATCATTATTGCTCGTTCATTTTTATTATAATGATCATCTTCTGGATTGAAACCAAAGAGAAACAGCTTTGCATTTATTGGAAGTTTGTTTGAAATCATTTTCTCGTGTTTCTTTTGAACCGCTTCTTTCTACACACCGAAACTTTACATTCCCTGTTAGTTCTGTGCAGTTAATAAATACTAATATTATTTCATTTTAACAGTTTACTCATCTATATTCACCGTGTGAGTATGAGTTAGAACACACGTTGATCCCAAACTGCTTAATTCTCTAATAAACAGGAAGTAAAGAGATGAACTGATGATATGATGTTTGTCGGGTCTAATAATTCAACTATGTTCATGTGGTTTCATAAAAAAAATCTCAGCTGTAGATATTTCTAAAATACTTTTTCTCCTGGGTTAAATTTATTCCTGTTTTGTGTCTGAATGATCCAGATCGTGACATATTCTCCACGTGCACCCCGTACTGTGATCAGAATTTGGTTCTTTACATTTAAAAAAATTAATTGTATCATACTTTAATTCATCATATGCCAGCGCATTCAAGAGGAAACAAAAAGAAAAGACGATGGACGGTTTTCCATATGAAAACAAAATTGTTTTATTTTTCTAATATCTTCATTTTCAAAACAGGAAAAACTGAGTTAAATGTGATCATTAGAAGTAGAAATGCTTTATCTTTTTCTAATCAGTTAACCTAATTAGCCTAATTAATAAGTTAAGTGTCAGCTTCCTTCTTTCATTTTCAGTAAGAAGGTTTTGGTTTATTCCTGTAGTTTTTTGATTACTATAAAAGTAGATTATTGTTAAGGTTAAAATGTAAATATTTTTGGATTGTTAATAATAGAACTGATTGCTGACCAAGTGATTTAGCTCCATACAGAAACACTGAGTCCTATGAGCGTAAATGATTTCTCACAAATGTCACAAATATTCGACCGATCAGACCATTAGCTTGTTTAACAACAGTCCCCCTGATGTGTGTGGTGAGTCAAGAGTTCACGTTCAGCACAGCTTTTGAATGAACAAATGTCTGAGAAATAAGACAATATTAATATTATTACATGTAGAAAATATCTGGACAGTCAGACGGTAAAGGATCTCCATATTACCAACCCTCAGTGAAGAAAATCTTTTTATAAGTGTTATTATACAAGTAAATGACATGAAATCCCTGGTTTACCTGTATGACCAGGTATCTGGACGGGTCGCTGGCCATCTTGGAGAACTCCACCATCAGCTCTTTGAACCTGGGCCGACTGGACGGGTCGATCATCCAGCCTGCAGAAGCAAAGTGGATGATTTTCAGTCTTCTGTACAGCTGAGCTGCTCCAGGCTATATTCGTGTTCGTCATACCAAAGAACTTTTAGTACTTGATGTAGAATTTTTTTGTCTGACTTCATGAAATTTAGACCGTAGCCTGGAGCCATTGTAAGACAAACAGACGCCCGATTTGGAGACATGATGAGTTTTTTGTGAAAAAGCGCCATAACTATTTAAAAGTTTCATGTTCCCATCAAGGCGCAATTTTTCTACCAGCACCACCTGCGTCTCGTCTTACATTTGACCATGATCATGTAGACATCGATGGTGCAGATGGGGGGCTGAGGCAGCCGCTCGCCTCTCCCCAGCACCGTGGCGATCTCGCTGGCCGGGATGCCGTCGTATGGCTTGGAGCCGAACGTCATGATCTCCCACACCGTCACACCTGCAGACCATCGACTGTTAGAGCAGACTCAGTGCTCGGTAAAACCTCCGTCACACAACAACAGACACGATGAAGTAAACAACATGAGTTCAAGGAGGGTTTGTTCCTGATGAGAATTTTAATGATAATGATCATTTTTATTTGCATGTATATAAAAGACAGAAATATGTTCTGGGGTCCGAACGGTGAATCAGTAAGTAAGCATCTTGAACCTGAACCGTTTTTCTTTCAAATGCCCAGGAGGGGGCAGTCCTGTCAGACTGAAATCTATGAGAAGATCACTCTAATGCTCACTGGATCTATGACATCAGAGAGCATTTTAGGAGTTTATGGTCGACCTCTTGTGTCAGGTCATACACAAGACAACAGCATGTTAATGGTTTCAATTTTAATGTTTCCATTCGAAGTAAAATAGACAATAAAGCAGACGATTCTTTATGGAGGGCTACCTCATGATACTTTATGCTTCCACTTATCAAATTCAGTGTCGTGGGTGGAGCCTATCCCAGCTGTGATAGAACAGCTGTCTTTTTATGTCACAGTAAGAAAATAACTTTTTCAGGTGTAGTGAAACAAGTACCCAGTGGGCCTTGTGCAGGCTAGAGAGCCACAGATTGACCCACCATAACTCCAGACATCACTCTGATGGGTGTAAGTCCACTGGAGGATCGACTCTAATGCCATCCACTTAATGGGAACCTGCGTTAAACAGAGGAAGACAAACACACACAGACAGGTGAGGAACATTTTAACAACATCAACATCCTGTCTGATTTAGTCTTTTGTGGTTTTGTCCTGATAGAAATCAGCTCGTCTCCGAGTGCCATCCACATGAAAACACACCTTTCCTCCATCAGCGTGATATTCCTTCTCATCTGCCGTCAGAAGCTTGGCAAGGCCGAAGTCGGTGATCTTGACGTGGTTAGGACTCTTCAAAAGGACGTTCCTTGCAGCCAGGTCACGATGCACCAGGTGACGCTCCTCCAGGTAGTTCATCCCCTGCACACAAACGTCATGCATGCACACAAGTTTTCAGTATGAGTAAAACCAGCTGTGTGATAACTGGCTGGGCTGCAGCACCAGTATCTCTGCAAAAGAAATGAAGTCCAGAAACTGCAGGTGATGCTGACTCCAACAATCGTTCAGTGTCCACAGATCCACGTGTAAAAATGTCAAAAGTTACAGCAGAAATAAACATGTTTACAGCCTCATACAAAAATGTGTAAATGACTGTAACTCATCTGTGTAAATTGTTTGTTTTTGTTTAACTTCTTCAGGCTGCTGCCTTTAGGGGGCGCCAGAGCAGCTCATCTGCCCCCATCTCCCCCTCTCCCAGCATCCTCATCTGTCACACCAGCTTTTTGCACGTCCTCCTTCACTGCATCCATGAACTATCTCTGAGGTTTTCCCGTTTTTCCCCTGCCATCAGCTCCATATTCAGCACCCACGATCCCATCAGCACACTTTATGAATGGAGACTGCTCTCATCAGGTTTCACTGTGAGCCTCTGACCTTGTACCTTGTGATTTTCCCAGCACTTAAAAATCCAAATCAGACTTAAAACGGACTAAACAGATTAGCACACGGTTTCTTGTGTTTGCATTAATGGGCCTCAGCAGGCTTAAAGAGAGCTGCACACTGAGCTGGCGCCTCAGGCAGGAGAGTTTCTCCTTAGAGGAGGTCTTGCTGACCTCATTTACTCACCTTAGCAATCTGGACACACCAGTTGAGCAGCCACTGCGCCCCAATGCTATCCCTGTGGTGCCGGACATAGTCCAGCAAGCAGCCGTACGGCATCAGCTGAGTAACCAGCTGGACTGATGATGTCAGGCAGATTCCCAGCAGGCGGCACACATGAGGGTGATCCACACTCGCCATCACATACGCTTCCTACACAGACAGCAGTGTTACTGAGAAACATCCACGGGAAAGTCTGAGCTACAGATGCAGCTGTGGAGCATTTTTAACTTCAGTGCGCCCTTTAATCAGCTCAAGATTAAGATCCAACTTTTTTTAAACCACTTAAATGTAAGAAGATATTTGGTGGAGCGACTTAAAATTCAAGACACAAAATACTTAACAGTCACTAACAATGTGTTTGTATAGCAGGAAAAAGAAGAAGCACACAGAGGAGTCTTACATCCAGGACTTCTTGGTTGGCTTTTGGTGACGTGGCCTCTCTGAGAACTTTGATGGCTACTGGGATCTTCACATTCTCGCCTTCAGGGATCCACAAACCCTAAACAAACAAACACTTTATTCTGTCCAACTAGCAGGAGTGCGACTGGGCTGTGGTGCGTTCAAGTCTCAAGTGTTGGATGACAGCAGCATTTCCTCTGCTGCACTCACATGACTAAACATTTAAAGTACCACCATGAGGGGATCATTCTCTTGTATCAAACATATTTACCTTGTACACCGTCCCAAAGGCGCCGGAGCCGAGCACCCTGACCTTCTTAAAGTCGGTCTCCTTCAGGATCCTCAGCAGTGCCTGGTTAGGTGCCTGACCACTGGGGGTCAGTGGCTCCACCAGCTAAATGACAAAAGTCATCCAATAGCATCATATGTAGAGAGACTTCAGTTCATATTTTAGAGCTACCAACCAAATCAAACCCAGGTTCATCATTAATGCATTCATTTTACTATCGATCACGTTTTAAATGCAGAATGAAAAGCTGAGTCTTCACCTCTCTCTCCTGCAGCAGGCGGCGTACAGTTCGCTTCCTCTTAATTTGCATTCGTCGTAGCAACACAAAGATGATCAGCGACACAATGACGAGAAGCAGGAGCCCTCCAATCACACTGGCCGCCAGTGTAGAGTGTGCAAGAGAGCTGTGAAGAGAGAGCGTTAAATGATGCTGACAGCATGCAGAGTCATAGAGTCCTGTTCAAACTGGAGATGGCACGATACCACTTTTTTATTCCCTATACCGATATCATAAATTTGAATATCGGCCGATACTGATATAAATCTGATACAGTGCATTTTATAATCAGTAAAACTTTTTTTTAAATATCTTTCTGCATTTTGTATAAGTTCATACTCAAGTAAAAAAATATTCTGCTATACCTGTATGCAAAAAAATACACTGCACCCAAAATATTTCATAGTTCAGCAAAACTGATCAATCTAATAAACTTAAACCTGCTCCATCCTCCCTATTCTGGTATTTTAAAGAGTACTTAGCAGAAATATTAAATAACCAAACTAATGGGGTTGCAAACTCCCAGCAAAATAAAAAAGGGAACCACCCCCCACCTCATCATGATTAATCGACGTAATCAACTTTAATTTAATGTGCGTGTAAAAAATGCACAGAAATCAATTATTTTTCTACAATAATTAAATAGATTCAACATCTTTCTTCAACAGAACTGCAGACTGCACAGATGGTTCCCAAAGGAAAAAGTACTACAGCTTACTAGGGTATATTAGACTTAACAGTTACTATATACAGTAATGGACTTCTATACATTTTACATCACATGAAAACTTTGGTTGTAAGATTCAGATAATTATTTATTAAAAGCTCGACATTTTAAATGAGAATAAGAAAGAAAAGTATGTCTTTGTGCCCCCTTTTCCCTGTTCATGCCCTCTCGGCCCCCCTGGCTAAACTTTGCTAGCTCCGCCCCTGCACAGTTACAGCCGTCAGCTACGTAGAAAAAGATCTTCGAGTAGAAAGTAATATTAAATACATTCTAACAACAGCTTATCAAGCTTAAACGTGCTGCTGTTGTTCAGCCGCTGGTTTCCTCTTTCTGGTGCAAAGTGGGCCAAAAGCAAAGAAGAGAGACGATCAGCTGATCATTGATCAGTTTCATGATTGAAGTAGCAGCCGGAGAGAGAGAATGAGAGACAGACGCCCCATATATATATATTGTTGAAATGCAAAAGTTTATTTGGCATCATCTTTTCTGTGTTGATTTCAGTTAAGATACAACCAAAGATATATTTTTACCCATTGCATCCAGACAATCCAGGACCAGAACACCTGCAGACGCACAGACACAAAACATCTTAAATCCAATGTTAGACGCTCTGTTTAATATCAGCTGCTCTGCCGACACCCTCAGCGGGGATTCAGCAGCATGCGCCTCACCCCTCGCTGCAGTTCTGGTGGCAGGACTGGCACTGGCCCATTCTGTCGGCGTATTTCCAGACCAACTTGCCTCCCTCTCCCTGCACACCATGAGGGCAGTGTGGCACGCAGTGGGGGCCATCTTTAACATGGGCACACTGGGAACACTTGTCAGGGCCCTGCAGGTGGGGATGATGATGGGGATGTTCATTTTCTAAACCACGATTTATGATTTTTGTCTTTGTACAAGGACCAAAATATTTACAGAAAAACAAAATGTGCCAAAAAATGTTTCATTCTCAAAGCGAAATCTACAGATTCCTCATGTTTCCTGTCCCGTTGTTAACACGCTTGCTCCTGTATTTTTCTGCAGGATTAATTTAACATCTACTGATCATGCCCTTTTTACCTTAATTTTTGATATAAATCTCAAAAAGAACTAAAAATATGTTTTTAATACACAAAATCTTAAAGATCTGCTTTGAAAAACCTTAAAAAGTTTGAACTTTCAGGTTCAGACATGACTTGAAGAAGAGTACGAAGTATTAATTAGAAAAATCAGCAGCTGTTACAGTTGCTTGTATGCTTTGACTGTCCGATGCTATTTCATACTGTACACTCCTCCTAGCAACAATGGCAACAATAGCAGTAGAAGCTGCACTGACCGGTCCGGAGCAGGTCAGCGACCCGGTTTGCAGCAGACACTCTGGGTGACACTGGACACAGCTGCCATTTACCTCCACCTCTCTGGGTTCCCTGCAGGAGGACACAGAGAAAGATCCAGAGTCAGTGTGCAGAAGCTCACCGGGGGAACAAGAGCTCGGTTTTCTGCACTGATGGAAATTATGGATTTCCTCCAATAGCCACTTAAGGCTGTATCCAGCAGGGGGTCCAGCCCCACAGACTCACATGTTACAATGAATTAATTCATAATTAACTAACCTTCTAAACAACTGTTCAGGGGTGACTTGTTGTGCAGCTATTTTCAAGTATTTCCTCCAGTTTTGATGAGTGAAATTCAGCTTTTTTTATTTGTTTCTGAGCAACCTGCACTCATCTGAATTACTGGTATTTATGTTGGGAGTGTAGTGACTGCAGGGACAATGACGACTTTTACCTGGATGTGTGTGTGCTGTAGAACAAGTTTATTTGATTTTAGATGTTTGTGTATCATCTGTGTTTGTGACATTAATTGTGTAGAGTGTGAATATTGAGAGACTAGGTAGCAGCTAAGGTAGCAGCCAAATTTAGCAGCAGCACCAGGTTAGCTTGGGGTTATGCCTGTAACCTCCGTTCTCTGAGTGTTGGGTGTAGTGATTCTGTAAATTTAGTATTAAATAAAAATATATGTAGAACCTAAAATATTTTCAGCACGTATACATGTCTGTGTATCTACAAAGTTTATGGTTGAGCTAGCTAATCAAGCTAGCTAATCTTAGCTGATTACTTTATTCAGCTTCTGGCTGAATATAAACGGACAGCAGAAAGCCTGTTTTGAAGCCTGACAAAAGGCTTCACAGAGACACAGCAACTGCTTCACTAATGTTTAAAGTCTATAACTCACCCTTGCAGCAGGTTGCACAACACCACACAGCGGCCCTTGCGGTTGAATTGCCGGCAGGACAAACACATGGTGGGCCCTGGACCCCAGCAGCCTAAATCTGTACACTCCGTGTCACAGGTTTGATTGTTCCTCTCTGTGTCGCAGAGACAAGAATATTGTCTTATTTCTCAGACATTCGTTCATTCAATAGCTGTGCTGAACGTGAACTCTTGACTCACCACACACATCAGGGGGACTGTTGTTCAACAAGCTAATGGTCTGGTCGGTTGATCTGAATAGGTGGGCCCACTGGTCTTTCCAAACATAACATAACTCGGGGTTATTCTTCACTGTCACTACTCCGGCACTGACCTCCTTCAGAGAGCGCAAACCCAGCCACCGCAGGTGCTTCAAGTTCACCACGGCCAAACTGTGTTTCCTGAAGAGCAAGAGTCCATAAGAGGGGGGTACATAAACAATACAGAGCCACCATCAGCACTCTTGCTGGTCCAACAACCATCCATCCATCCAACATCCATCCACCAACCTTCTTCCGCTTACCAAATCATGTCATGCTGACACTGATACTGAGTAAAGTCTGAAGTCAAACGAAACACAGACCAAATATCTACATATGAAACCAGTGTTGAGCTACACTTCCATTTGTCAGAGTGCAAAAGAAACCACCCATTATGCAAGCAGATTTATGGGCCCAGAATAGCTCAGAGGTTTAGTTGTCATAGTTCCTTTATAACCTCGGTGTAAACTGTTATCAGTTTGGAAAGAAAACCCACATATTTCACATATTTCTGGTATTTCTGGACAGTGAGACTCACGAGAATGTCGTTCTTCCTCTGATGATCTCCAGGTTCTCAAACACAGACAGAGATGTCAGATTCTTGGGCCAGAACTGAATCATCAGGTAACCTGGACGACACAAACACTGGTTGTTGCTGCAATCTTCAAAACTTTAACAACTCCATGAATCAGAGGGCAACGAACTACAGATTCAGTTAGTGTGACTCCCATTGCTCTCAGGCTGTAGACCTACCAGTGATTTCCTTCACTGTCTTGAAGTTCTCCAGCTTCTCGGGCTCCATGGGTGGGATGTTGTAATGTGGATCCCTGGAATGGCAAATCAGCACAAGTCATTGACACAGAGGACGGCCTACTCAGCTGACTGCACCGAACATGAATAAGTCATTTATTTCTGTCAGGCTAACTTAATGAAGCTTGTGTTTCATGACAGGCGAGCGTTGGCGATGTGCTGAGGTGTGGCTGTGGGTATGATGCTGTTAGCATCCAGCTACCGTGAAGTCGCAGTGTAACACTGTGATGTTTAGTGGGAGGAGCTCCTCACCCAGTGAAGGAGGATTCAAGGATGACGACGTCG
>NC_141352.1:8178855-8316355 GCF_057382095.1 Aulonocara sp. 'chitande type north' Nkhata Bay | reverse complement strand
TCTGTGTGTGTGTGTGTCTGTGTCTGTGTCTGTGTCTGTGTGTGCGTGTGTCTGTGTGTGTCTGTGTGTGTCTGTGTGTGTCTGTGTGTGTGCGTGTGTCTGTGTGTGTGTGTGTGTGTGTGTCTGTGTCTGTGTGTGTGTGTGTGTCTGTGTGTGTGTGTGTGTCTGTGTGTGTGTGTGTGTGTGTCTGTGTGTGTCTGTGTGTGTGTGTGTGTCTGTGTGTGTGTGTGTGTCTGTGTGTGTCTGTCTGTGTGTGTCTGTGTGTGTGTCTGTGTGTGTCTGTGTGTGTGCGTGTGTCTGTGTGTGCGTGCGTGCGTGTGCCTGTGTGTGTCTGTGTGTGTGTGTGTGTGTGTGTGTCTGTGTGTGTGTGTGTCTGTGTGTGTGTGTGTGTGTGTGTGTCTGTGTGTGTGTGTGTGTCTGTGTGTGTCTGTCTGTGTGTGCCTGTGTGTGTGTGTGTGTCTGTGTGCGTGTGTGTGTGTGTGTCTGTGTGCGTGTGTCTGTGTGTCTGTGTGTGTGTCTGTGTGTCTGTGTGTGTCTGTCTGTGTGTGTCTGTGTGTGTGTCTGTGTGTGTGTGTGTGTGTGTGTGTGTGTCTGTGTGTGTCTGTGTGTGTGTGTCTGTCTGTGTCTGTCTGTGTGTGTGTGTGTGTGTCTGTCTGTGTCTGTCTGTGTCTGTGTGTGTGTGTGTGTGTGTGTGTGTGTGTGTCTGTCTGTGTGTCTGTGTGTCTGTGTGTCTGTGTGTGTCTGTGTGTGTGTGTGTGTGTGTGTGTCTGTGTGTCTGTGTGTCTGTGTGTGTCTGTGTGTGTGTGTGTGTCTGTGTACCGGTCAGGCTGCTGAGCTGCAGCTGTTTCAGGCCGCTGGTGTAGTTGATGGTTGCAGATGAGGCGTTCTTGTGATAGTTAGACATCACCAGCAGAGCGAACCGGCCTTCGTACAGGTTCTGTCCCCGGATCAGTCTCAGGTTGACCAATGGGATGGTCGCCACATCGTTCATAGCGATCAGAACATAACCGCCTACTTCCTGGATGGACTAAAGCAAAGAGGAGGATAAATGAGTCCAAATAAAGTCAGTCATTATTGTCAAAGTAGCCTTTAACAACACTCTTATTGATTGGTTTGATTAACATCATTTTGAAACGCTTTGCTCGCTGCCCTGTTTCTGTGTTTATGTATGAATGTGTTGCTGAAACCTGCCCTTCATCTTTCTTTCAGTGTTCAGTCACTTTTATGTGCAGGCATGGTCACATGACCAGCTGCCTGAGCGCGACGGATCTGACTCCCACACGGTGCTTCTCAAAGTGTTCCCCTTCTCTTATTTTTTAACATCTGGGTTTGATTTTCCAAAAGCAGAGCTCCTCAAGGCAACCTGATAACAGAGGCTCCTTGAATGCAGCACAGACACAGTTGTGTTTGTGTGAGGGAAGATAAAACAGTAAAAACACAGATGAGTCCACCGAGGTGCTCGGCATCCACCAAACGTTTCCTCAGGCAGCGAGGCGTTCACAGACCAGTGTAACCTCAGGTGGGCCCAACCAGAGCAACAGGAAGTCTCTTCAGTGTAAAGTTCACCTGATAAACGTTCTGAGAAACCTTTACAAAAATGAGTGATTTTAACATCGTATTTTAGGTTTTCCTCCCTGTTTCAAACTTGTTTTCAGGCTGGAGTGATGTTTGAGGCTCAGAGGAGTGAGGCGTTCCCACCGTCACAGCTGACGTGTGAATCGCACAGAAACATCCACGCTGTTTGGCCTCGCCATGTCTCTGCTGTTTGCTCTCACAGTGAGTCAGACTTATGAGAACTGGTCTTTAATGATAATTCAGCTGAAGCTGGTTTCCTGTTATTGTGCCAAAGACGATCCTTCATTCAAAATGATGCTGAAATAAAGTCCGTTAATTTTTATTCCAATAAAAACTAACAGAGAAACTCCAGATTGTAGTTTCTCTGTTAGTTTGTCTGTTGCTGGTTTTATTGATTTTATTTATGGACTTTTCTTTCACTTTATTATTTGCTTTGGTTCATTTATAACCCTAACCTCTAATTATTGATTTACAATCATTCATTTTATTTGTACACTGGTTTGTTGATGCTGAGGGACGGTGGCTCACCTGCAGGAAGGACAGGTCGTGGTGCTCCTGCGTGTAGGTGATCTCCAGGTTCTCCAGCACCACGGAGCAGTTGGAGTACATCCTCACCATGCTGTCGTAGTGCTGCTCGTACGTCCCCAACAGCGACAGGTGGTTGCTCATTCCCTGACACACTGAGAGAGAAAGAGAGGAGTGCACAACATCAGCTGCAGTTCCTCTAAAGGCCACTGGATGATGCAGTTTCCTGGTCTTTTGCCCTGAAGGGAACAGTAACCACTCTGAAGTGGACCTGTTTTGGCTTTTTCTGTTTTTTCGACTCTTGGATCTGTGTGATCTCATGGCTGCCGCATGTGCAGAAGCCCCGCCCACCTGCTCATCAGCTCATTAGAGATTTCTAATAAAAAAATTCAAAAATAATCTGTCATTTAGATATTTTTCTTTAAATATGTAACCAAAAGTCCTAAATATAATTTTAGACGCCTATATTTAGAGTTTCTTCACCACAGACACTCAGTCCTTTGGTGTCTCAAACAGGAGGGGATGTTTCAGAGTTCACAGGTAATGAAACTTAGTCATCAGGTCATTGTGTGATGTGTTCAGGGAAGCCCCGGACCAAAGCAGGAAGGTGTAATGCAGCTTTGAACCGTAAAAACGAGAATCGAACGAGTTGGGCGGCAGCTGTGGAGCCTGTGACGGTGTGAGGAATGAAGTCCGGCAGGTTAAAGATCAGCCACTTCCTGCTGAAACTAACACATCAGAGCTCAGGTTGCACTCAGAACTTCACCTGAAAGTCAGTGGAGGAGATCTGAGTGCAAAAGCAACCCGGTCACACGAGAAGCTCAGACTGTACCGACAGATTTTAAACTTCACATCACAGAGTGAGTTCAAACATCTAGTATGGTGACGGCCTCGGGCCTTTCTCACCTGTCCTGCAGGTTTTCCTCACACCTGATCTAAACACTGCAGTTCAGAGCACTAAGCTCCTGATGGTCTTTCACTCCAGTAACAGGTACAGGAACACGGTGCAGAGCAGCTGTGACCTGTCTCACCTCCACCTGTTGCCTCCACTCTCCTCAGACTTTAAGCAAACAGCGAACCGAGGACCTCTGAACATGTCTGGCTGCACACCGATTGGCTGTTCGCCCACTATGACATCACAAAGATAACACAGCTGCTCTTCATCTGAAGGAAAGCGACCCATTGGTCAGGGCCGCGCAGAAAAGTTCAGACATGTGCTGTTACTGTACATGTGATGCAATAAAGTTAGCTAATGCCTGTTTCCTTCTATCCTATCTTCTTTCCTTCATTTATCAATTTATCCATCTCTCCTTCCTTTCTTCACTCCTTCTTTCTTTCTTTGTATCCTTCTTTTCCACTTTTTCTTTCATCCTTCCTTCCTTCCTCAACCATTTCCTCAGTCCTTTCCTTCTATTCCTATTTATACTCTTCCCTACATAGCAAAATGGGTATGGCCCACACAATGTGCTAACACATGGCCCACATACCGCAAAGAATGACGGCCCTTTGGTGGCCCAGATCTGGTTTGCCAGAGGTGGCCCACACATGGGCCAGCACAAGGCCAGCTGCAGACTCACTGCTGGACCTGTGCTGGCCCAGATGTCAGCCTAATGTGTACCTTAATTAAGCCATGTAATAACAACATGTACTGGAACATAATAGTGCAAAAGTAACATGATGAAACTCTGTTCAGAGAGTGAATGGACTGATTCTTATATAGCACTTCTCTACTCTCCCAGATTACTCAAAGTGCTCTATACAACATGCCACATTCACCCAATCAGACACTTTCTCTAAACTGAGTGCTTTCTAACTACATTCATATTCCTGACATGCTGACTGAAGGAATCAGGGATCAAACCCCTAACCTTCAGATCAGTAGGTGACCTGCTCTTCCTCCTGAGCTACAGCCACCGAGTGGTGAACCTGAGTAAACCCTCACTAGGTTTGGATAAAGTGTACACTCACAAACCTGTCAAACCTGCATTTGAAACCTTAGCTACCATAGCAGTATAGTATTGCAACATGGCATTTGGGTCTTCTGACTAAAATAGGAAAATAGGAACATAAATAGTGCCTCATTGCCAGACCTGGCGCACATCTGGCTGACATACACCCTGCCATGACACCAGTCAGTCAGAAGTGCCAGCTTGATGCCAGATCCGGGCCAGACCTGGTTTCTATGAGCCTGGACCACATACACCAAACCACAATCGGGTCAGATATGGCATGCCATCACATAGACAGTGCCATCTTGCCAGGCCTGGCCCATATCTGGATGAAATACCACCTAACACGCCAGAAGTCAGCCAGCAGTGCCAGCTTGACACCAGACCCAGCCCAGACCTGTCTGCTATGTGGGTTATTCTTCTTTTTTTATTTTAATTTTTTCCCACTTTTCTTTCTTCCGATCTTTCCTTGTGTTGTCTCCTCCCACTCACCCCCCCAATGTCCTCATCCTCATCTGTCCTCTCCCACTCATTAATCCCCATCTCTCCTCCAGCACTCCATCCTTTTCTGTGTTCCCAACATTCCATTTTTTCCCTCCTTTCCTCAATTTCCTTTCTGTTTTCACAGTTTTATCACTAAACTCATCCTTTCTCGCGCCTCCCTTCCTTCCTTTCATGTTTTCATTCCAGTTAAAGCGCGATGACATTCACGACAACAAGACAACATGAATGTTTGGATTTCTTTGGATTCAAACACATTTTTGTTAACTTTAGAGGAAGCTCGGAAGTCTCATCTTGATAGAGGAAACCGACACTGAGGTCATCTCCTGTGTCTCTGTGAGTCCATCTTCAGACAAACCTTCTGATAATTTGGCACCTTTAGAGGATGTAAACAGGAAGTGTAATATAGTCATAGAGTCGGGAAGTTATCTGAACTGCAGGCGTGTTTGTTGGAAATTTAACTGCTCATATTTTGGCAAAATGACAAACGCAGCTAAACTGACTGTTTGCAGGGCTCCCATGCATGTGCAGACATGCAGCTGTCACCGGAGCGCTGACCTACTGGAGCATGAAGTCTTTGATGTGCACGCAGGTTTAAGGACAGCTGTCAGAAGCAAAAGCCAAAGATTTCTTCTAAAAGTGTAAATAAAGTGAATGTGAAGGAAAACGTAACATCCAGGACAGCGGCGTGTCGCGGTCGCTGCTGCAGCGCCGAGGTTATGTGGAGCTCGTGATAAGTGATAAAGAACGTTAAGGTATTAAAATATGACATCTCATAGTGATGGCATGCATCTGTACACACACACACTTACACACACACACCCACAGAACTGTTTGTACAGAAACTGGTCTGAGCTGTCAGATTTTTGGACGTCATCCTCGACTGCTGCACGGTACACTGCATGTTAAAGTCCCTCCTCTGTGTACATATGTGTGTGTGTGTGTGTGTGTGTGTGTGTGTGTGTGTGTGTGCGCGCATTTTTCTTGGAAAGCCACAGAGTGCTCAGAACACACAGTTTCCCAGTAGCAGCTGTGCACTCAGCTCCTGTCAGTGTGTTTAACACCAAAACTCTGCAGGCATCTTCATGTTTCTGAAGATCAGCTGACTTCATGATGGATGGAAACTGAATTGAATCCACCTCAACAGCTAATCTAAGTCTCAGTCGCTCTGGGTTCTCCACTCAGGAGGAAGCTCCTGTGAACAAACTCAACCACGAGCCCAAAGCGTTTGCTCAGCCTCCAAACTCCACAGATTCCTGAATAATCAGCTGGACACGCTGAAACACGCCTGGTCCTCTAAAGCTCCGCCCACAGGCCTCAGGACCCTCAGAATCCACTGTGGGGACATCCAGAGTTCATCACAGGTCAGAGCTCAAATATAAGGATTTAGATTTAGGTGGATTAAACTGTCCAGCTGTGCACAGCTCCCACTCACACACGTTACCTGGGCAGGCTGCTCAGGTGTGCTAACAGCTGCCTAAGTTTGGCGGGAACTTGTTTTTTTCCAGCCCACATCTTTCCCAGGCAGCAGCCCATGAGTCAGAGAGGTGGACCGGAGCTGTGGAGGGTGATCCTCCTGCCTCAGGCTGCAGGCCGGAGGCTCCACAGCCTGCAGCAGGTTGTTGTTGGGTCCTTAGCTCACAATAAATTAATGGTAAATAATATTGAACTGAATGTGTAGAGCCAACTGTGTCGGTTAAGCAGATTTTTCCAGATCATATTTTTCCTCAAATTTTTTCACACAGGAAGTGAAAACGTCAAAAATCTCGCTAGCTGAGCTCGAACGTTTTCCCGTTGAGGTGAGGAGGTAAATCTCTGCGGCCATGACACACAGGAGCAAATAGTGCGTTACTTTCAGCGGCGGATTGATCGATGTGTGCGTGCTGAAGCAGACCTGCGGAGGCTGCACGTCGCCCCGTGGTTCGTGCACGTCAGCGATCGTCGCGCCGCCTTCTCGCAACTCAGATAAATCACGCGTGAATCAGAGTCAGACATGAAGAAACTGGATCAGTTAAATCCTCTTTATCCTCTCGTCTTCCTCCTCTGCCTCCGTGCTGACTCAGCACAGCGCCGGCAGGAGGAGAGACGGAGCGTTACTCTGAGAGGGAAAGTTTCTAAATCCCCTGATCCTGTAAAGCAGCAGCACTGTGTGTCTGTGTGTGTCTGTGTGTGTCTGTGTGTGTGTGTCTGTGTGCTGTGATTAGACAAACTGTTCTGTCAGGGTCAGGGTGCCACATTTATCTCTGTCAGCACGTCGTCTACCTCTTGTTTCTTCATGCTAGATTAGCGCAAAGACTGGGAACAGCAGGAAACTGTTAGCCTAGCACCACAGATATGAAACTTCTATGTGACTAGAAAATCACAATGGTTCCATTTTTATTTGATTCACGGTGTAACAGCTCGTAATGGGACTGCCTCACAGATGCTTTAGACATAAAAAAAACCTTAAAACATGATTTATAGATCATATTTTGGGGATTTTAAGTAATTCAGACATTAATTTATGAAACATTTTTATAGTTTTTTCCAAAAACTGAAGCTTTTAAATAGCTGCACAATAGAAACAATGGTGTTGACTTAAATATGAAGCCTTTTTAAAAAAAAACAACACAATATCTCAGCCTCATGATCAGTAATCCACTGATGTGATACGAACAATATGCAGATTGTTCAGGTACAGCAGGCTTACCTGTACTATTAAATATACTGAAAACAATCTTTACAAATAAATGTACAATACAGCACAATATGTGGCAGGCTAACAGTTTACAAGGCTAATGATTATAATATGAAATGACGAAGATAATGAAAGGAAACATTTTTAATGGAGCTCTATTTCTACATTTCTCACACATACTGCATAACTACCTCTGATTCTCATCAATAAAGCTGAGCTGAAGTTTCTCGTCTGTAAAGGAAACGTAAAAAAATGATTGCGTAGTCAGTTAAACGATTGATTTATATCACTGAAGCATGTGGAGAATATAATAGTGCACAAGTGTTTTGACAGTCAGATGAAAACACCGCAGAAAAAAATATGTTGTTGCTTTTGTGCTGCAGGTTTGTGATCAGTGGGAGTTTGACCTTTACTTCAAGGTTGGCAAACACAGATGTGTGCATGGACAGGACGCACGCTCAGTCGCACGTCAGCCAGCAAATCGCAGAATCCTGCTTTCACGTTTCCCTTTTCTTCATCGAACAGAAACAAACACTGATCGAGTCCAACACGCGGACGTAAAGAAAGGCAGCGAGGCCTGCTCAGTGCCGCCCGCTGTCACACCTTCCCAGAGTGTTTGAGCGGACAGGAAGTGGTTAAAAGCCTGGTTGTGTTGGGGAAGGTCGGGTTTGCTAGAGCGAGTCATTTCAGATAAGGCGAGTTTATCAGCCTGTTCTCATCATCAGAGTCAGCGGCGACGTGAATGTCTCTGCAAGCCGTGTCGAGCTTCAAGCCACAGTTTTCTCCCTTTACCTGCTAAATCACCATGGTAACAGGTGCCGAACACCTCACCTGGTCCGGTCATGTTTTACTTCAGTGTTCGGAGTAGTGATGATTTTATGACTGCCGCTTTACTGAAGCTGCCTGAACGTTCATTTGATGATTTGACTGTGATCTGCTGCTGGAAACACAATAAACACGTTTCCTCCTCTGTGATTGGTCACCAGATTAAAGACTCTGTTACTGTATATTTTCTAAATGTTACTGCTTTTTAAGCTCTTTATAGATTTGAATCATCATTTTATCATCTTCATCTGATAACATCTCTGACTCATTTTGTGCAGAACAGTCAGCCAACACTGGAAATACCCTTTCTTATGTGAGCACGCTCGGAGCCCGGGTTAACAGAGAACGTTAATAACCACCGTCTGACACCAGCCACCTCCAGCGCCGCCGGGCGGGTCACACGTCTCAGGGTGTCCTATCAGACCGTCGTTAGACGGCTGTTTTGTCTGCGTGCTGTAGGTTACTGACACTGCCCCCTGGTTTTCCTACGCACATCTGCAGCCAGATGTCCATGTCTTTACTACAAACCCAGCTCGCTGTGAGCAGGATTCACATACGTGAGCAGGATAGGCGATCACATGACGTCCATCCAGGCTTTAATCTTCACGCTCACGGCATCTGAACACTCAGCGGTGCGACTGATGTTACAAAGGAAGATTAAACCATAATATTAAAGAAATATGAAGAAGGTAACGTTTTAAGTGACGAGGTGAATAAAACTGGAAAAAAATTAAGGCTTTAATAAAACTGATCATATTTGAAGCCGTGACTCATATCACAGCTCTGTCATTACAACAGGAGAGACTCTGATTGAGCACTTTTTTAAATGAATGCTTAAATGTGTGTAAACAGTTTTAGTCTTTTATTTCAAGGGCCTGAGAGGAAAGAATGAAAGCTGAATCCAAACACAGGTTTAAGCCACATTCAAATTTAACACGAGTTCAGCAGGTTGGAATAAATTAGCTGCTGTGGTTTAAGATACTCGTGCTTGTAGAACAACAGGATTGTTTTAAACTGCTGTCAGCCAGCAGGAAAAACACAAGCAGGAATAAAGTTGCTGCATTTCTGTCTGTCACTGAGCTCTGAGGTTCCAGGAACGGTGACGCTGTTGCTGAAGAATTGATTGGTATGTAGGCGAGATGTCATAGCTGCTGATCTCTAACCTGGAACAGGTTACCATGGTGATTTATCCCAGTCAGAAGTTACAACCTTTACAAAACCGAAAACTCAGGATTAAGCCTGAAGTTAGCCGGATAAACTCAGGCTTCATAGTTCAGACCTCAGGCAGGTTCATGTTGTTTAACCAGTCGTGACTGTTTACTCCGTACTCTGAGACAACAAACCGCATTTCACCGATATGACTGTTTTATTCATGTTTCTATAGATATTGGAAGAATTTGCCGACAATAACTGCACAGCGAGAATCTGCACAGCCCTCATTAGCACCGTGTACCTGCACACAGGTGGGTCACCTGCCTGCCGTCAGCCGCCACTCTGCTTTCAGATCACAATCACAGCAGCAGCCAATCACAGCTCAGAGACGAGCAAAGAATTTATTCGTTTCACAAAAGATGGAGAGTCAGATAACGCACACACACACACACACACACACACACACACACACACACACACACACAGCAGTGCTTTTTCCTGTCTCATTGCAACATTCAAGGTTTTTCAGGACTTTCTGTCAGAGGAATGAAATGAGGTCACTGAGACGTATCAGTGTGTGTGTGTGTGTGTGTGTGTGTGTGTACATGTTTAGACACCTTTGTGAGGACAGAAGAGTGCAATGCTACTATACTTATGGGGACAAGATGTCGTCCACACGGGTTTGAAGGCATGTTTGAGGCTCACGATGTGGTTTTAGTGTCGGGGTTACCGTTGGGTTAGGTCAGGGCTCAGGGTTAGTGTAGGAGGCCAGGGACAGCATTATGTCAATGAGATGTCCTCATTAAGATATAAAAACGAGCGTGTGTGTGTGTCAGTATTGAATTAGCTGTAATGAGTGAAGTGCTGCTGACTCGTCTCTAACCACCTTCAGCATTCAGCACAATCAGGGTCAGTCACTCAGCACTGAGACCGTTTGTCCTCTTGTTGACGGTCTGAATCAACCAATCAGCTCCCAGAACACTCGTTACAAATCTGAACCCAAACTAAGTCAACAAGTCTGTGACGAGCATACACTTAATCTGATAATCTGATAGCTTATGGTGTAAGGAACACAAACAACTGAGGGTTTGGCATAAACTGAATAAGAATGCTTCCTGCTGAAGGTTATCAGCGGTCATAATTAACAGCAGACAATGAAGAGTGAAAAGACCTGTCGGTCCACCTCCGCCTGCCAGCGTTCTCCTGCAGTCTGAGCAGCATCGGCCTGCAGAGCTGTGTGTCGTACTTTCAGCTACACAAACACGGCGACACAGCCGTTGCTATAAATCTGACAACGCTGAACCGTTGAAGGCGATCCCGTTCACTGAGCTCGGTGCCAGAGCTTTGTTCACAGCCGAGCTCGCTGCTAATGTTTCAGGTGAAACGAATCCAAACACGGTGATGAAGTTTATGTGGAGCTTCAGCGGGAGGATCAGCGATGTGTCTCATGTTGTTCTCACGTCCATCGCTCCTCCAATGAACTGTGAGTGTTTTCTGCTGATTCTAGGAACCCCGCCATTCTTCTCTGCTAACTCTTCTCCTGCTTTCTTTTCTTGGCATCTTTATTTATGCAGCTCATTGAAGCAGCTGAGCCCTCCAGCAGGAAAGACAACGCTCGGCGTAAAATAAAGTCAGAGCGGTCGGCGTCCTCGCTGTGAGGCGGCAGCTTCTTCACTGAGGACAGAAATCTGTCTTCATAAAAGATCAAAGACCAGCAGAGAGGAAAAGAGAGGAGCCGAAGATGGAGAGCCATCCTCGCTGTGACCTTCAGTTTCCCTCTCAGACACAAACACAGACAAAGAGACGAAAACAGAGTTCAGCCGAATTCACAAAACACCCGAGAGACGAGCTGGGTTTGTGATCAGGACAAACGAACACACACACACGCACACACAGACACGCACGCGCGCGCACGCGCACACACTCACACACACACACACACACGAACACACACACACGCACACACAGACACGCACGCGCGCGCACGCGCACACACTCACACACACACACACACACGAACACACACACACGCACACACAGACACGCACGCGCGCGCACACACTCACACACAGACACGCACACACACGCACACACAGACACGCACACACTCACACACAGACGCACACACACACACACACAGACACGCACACACACGCACACACACACACACACAGACACGCACACACGCACACACAGACACACACACACACACACACAGACACGCACACACGCGCACACACACGCACACACACACGCACACACACAGATAAATAAAGAGATGTAGAATTCTACAGATATGTTCGTGGATGCGATCCTGTCGTTGTTGTTCTTAGTAAATCGTTCCTTCACGTCTTCAAACTCCCAAACTCGTCGCATGTTTGCTGTGTTACTCACGGTGGTGTCACTGAAGCATGTTCAGGTTTCTGTGATGGAGAAATATTAGAAACATGCGTCACAGCTGCTTCACATCACTGTTTTTTCATATTTGCTTACAATAAGTCGTTTGACTGTCGCTCTCCTGATCCACTGAACTGCTTCAGTGATCCTACAGAGCTGAGCACAGGAAGCAGCCTGCAGCACACAAACAGCCGTTTCACTCGCAGTTAACACCAATCATCCACCTCACAGTGATCCAGCCTCACCCAGCGACGAGCGCACGAGCTCCATGTGGATATCTGAACAGCAGCGTCTGTTCCTAAAGCTCAGAGTGAACGATGAAACCCGAGCCCGTCCTGTTTCATCAGTTCTGATGGTTTTGGATTGACAGACGTTTCTGTTTTTATCCGACAGTTTATTTAAGCAGAAGCGGGCTGCGCTGCCAGGATGGAAATCATTATTCACTCCCAACAATAAAGAGCTCAAACCAATAAAAGCTCACAGTGAAACAAAGAGAATGAGATGGAAATCAATGGTCACCTTCCCTGCAGCAGAAATCAATGACAGCTTCCCATCGCTCTGCCTCGTCTGAGCTTAAACTGCTGTTAAGTGCTTTCATCGAACTTTTTAAAAACCCACCACAGAAACACGTGAACATCGATCGAGAGCTGCACGGGTCCAGCCCGGCGAGCACCGAGGGCCGTCACCGTGATGCCTTTGCTTGTTTTTATGACTCTTATGTTTGCATTCAAACTGTGACGTGGCCTCGTCCTTTTAAAAAGGTCCAAGTGGAAGTAAAGACGGCGTGATGTTTAAAACTGCGCGGTGAGGCGTTACCAGTCTGTCTGCTGAAGAGTGCAAAAGTGTTCGTATCAGCACCGAGATCCAAACTTCACACCTCAACTGCAGGGTGGAGACGCCCAATTTACCCAATCACCACCTGCAATCAGTGTGTGTGTGTGTGTGTGTGTGTGTGTGTGTGTGTGTGTGTGTGTGTGTGTGTGTGTGTGTGGGGCACAGATGTTTGTTCATATCAGACTTCATCCTGTCATGTTTACGGGAAACAAGACTGAAACTCAGAGAAGAGAGACAAACATAATGTTGTCCTGCAAAATGCCACAACAGGAACACACACACACACACACACACACACACACACACACACAGACACACACACACACACACTGTCTTCAGGAATGTCTCAGCCAGCTGAGAGGGGCCGTCCTGCTAAACGCAGCCTCAGCAGGTCTGAGCTCAGCTGAGAAAATCTTCTTTCTGTTTCCTCATAAAATCATTTCCAGGCTCTGAACTTGTGACTTCAGAAACATTAAGTGTGATCCGTCAAACCGGTCCATCGCTGTCTCACTGTGATGATGTTATGACAAAAGCACATATAGAATGTGTGTAACAGCAGTTTGTGCAAACTGGATTAAGTAAGTGTTGCAATTGTGTTGTGTGCAGCTCTGGAGGCAGACCCGGGAACCGCGGGCTGCAGGTCAAAGCTTTCTGCACGACTTGCTTCATTTGTTGCCTCCAAATCTTTTCTTCCTCTGTTCACGTGTGTGTGCGCACCAGCTGCATGCACAGACACACAATCCTGTCCACCAGTGGAACCTCGTGAACACACCAACATCAGAAACTAATCGTTAGATCTGCAGGGTGAGTGTGTGCGTGTGTGTGTCTGTGAGGGTGTGTGTCCTGCCTGCAGCAGTGTTCGCAGGTCAGAGCGAGACTGTGCTTGTCTGCGAGATGGAAGCTGCTTCACTCTGACTCTGTTTCAGGAAAATTCCAGAAGGGCCCAACGAGTTTTGCCTCTCTGACAGGCAGCATGTGCTCCGACCTTTGGTACGCTGCTCCCAGCCACACAGATAACCTCTCTCTTGGGTTGGCACAGAGTAACCTGAGAGTTTCACCTAAAAAGCCTCTGATAGGCGCAGGCTGTGCGGCCCTGCAGCCTGACAGGAAGCTCTAAGCGAGCGAACTCTGCAAAGACCATCAGTTGTTTCAAAGAATTAATCAGTTAAATCTGATGATATTTGACTGAAAAACATTTACTTTCAGTCAGCGACACCAACAATCATCAGCTCCATGTCATGTCTTTGTCCTGTCTTCCGTCCCCGTCGCAGCAGATGGCCCCGCCCCTCCCTGAGCCTGGTTCTGCCGGAGGTTTCTTCCTGTTAAAAGGGAGTTTTTCCTTCCCACTGTCGCCAAAGCGCTTGCTCATACGAGTGCTGGGGTTTCCTCTGTTGTATTATTGTAGGGTCCACCTTACAACATAAAGCACCCTGAGGCGACTGTTGTTGTTATGCTGCATAAATAAAGCTGAACTGAATCCACACTCAAAAAAAGAAATTGGGTGGTTGTTACATGTACAAGATTCAAACTTTGAACTAAATAATTTCTATGGTGAACGTAATTAAATCATGTAGCATCTGCATGAACTTCAGCAACTTAATTTGTTCTTGTTGAGATGACCTGATACAATCTAGTAAGAGCGGTTATTTGCTGGACTCACGCAATTCACACGATCACATTAGATGTCAAACTGCAGGAAAATCACTGGAGTTTTAAGAGGCAGACAGCTACACCCACACCACGCGTATGCTCTCGCTATTTATTGTGGTTTAACCTGTCAAGGACAAAAACGTACAGAGAAGTCTGCATCAAGCCTTGAAATCACAGCTTTCCTAGTTTTAAGCCTGGAGTGACAGCTTGGTGGTGTGATGGTCAGTGCTGGTGCCTCACAGCAAGAAGGGCCTGGGTTCAAATCCACAATCTGGCCAGTTTGCAGTGTGTAATTAGAGTTCGGTTAGTTGGTAATTCTAAACTACCCATGAGTGCAAATGGTTGTTTGTCTCTATGAAATCATCAACCCCCACATTGGTTCATTAAGCACGACTAGCAGTAATCGCCTTGATTAGCAAAGTAGTTGTTCAAACAACAAGATTTCATTGAGTTCTCCTGAAGTTTTTAACTTGTGTAGAATCAATTAAAACAGATTTCACTCTACATACTTAAATAAATCACTTTAAGTCAATATAAGCATACTACGTTGATCCAACGTAATCCGATTACATTTAACCACCAAATGCCAAATGTGTTGGTCTGACATGGTCAAAAATGGGTTTTTGTACTCGGTTAAATCTTGTGGGAAAAGGTGCCGTGATTAAATTGTGTTCATCCAACAACAGATTTTTTTGAGTGAATGCACCACAGTGGGTTTTAAATCAGTCAATCAAAATGTGACTGAAGTGCTGACTGTCAGCTTTAACTCAAGGGGTTTAATAAAAACACTGCACAGCTGTGCAGACTCTCACACTTTCACAGGCTCAGAACCAGCTGGACAGGTGAGACCTGCTCCCTCGTTGTTGGAGCCAAGTCCAGGCCGATATTTTACTCAGTTACATCATGCCATATTTAAGTATTTGTCATGATCTTTAAGTTTCTATTATGATCTTGATCATTTTATTGTTATTTATTGTTATAATGTAATAGGCTGTGCTCCATAAATTAATCCTGCTTTGTTAGTCTGTTGTTGTTGTAAAGTGTTGGTGGATGTCGTAAAGGGGGTGTGTATTTGGCCCACATGCGGAGGGGTGTGGGTAAAAAAGGTTAAGTAAGCAAGCAGGACGTGGAGCAACAGTTTTCTGACCGTCGCCGTTTTAATGTTATTTTTGTTATAACATAAAGGGAATATAAACGGAGCTCCCACCAGAGGCATTTGTTTTGTACCTTTCGATTTGTATGGAAAATAAATGTTTTGCCCCTTTTTTCCTTCGCCTCGTTTTTTGCTACCGGAAGGCATCCAAGCGACTTAACAAGAGCACGAGTCAGAAACTTTACGTTCTGCAAAGAAGGACCGAAGGTTGCCGCTATACTCGTTGTTCCCTGAGCCACAAGAAGGATCTGGATTTAATCCCATCCAACTTTCCTGAAAGGGTCAATACAGGCTCCAAACAGACTCGGATGCTGAGGGACGTCCTAAACTGTGTCACTGTACAAAACCTCATGGACCTGACTGCATGTCAGGAAACCGTTCTAAATGATTTCACTGAGGGATGCTTCAGACCAGTTAGCATCCATGTGGTCACCTCACCCTCAACCAGCAACGTCTCAGTCACCTCCTCCTTCAGCCACGGGGACAAAGACGCATTTCTGAGCCAGCTGAGACACTGAAACTCTCCCAATATCCTGAGTCTGCCCTGCAGCTCCTTCCAGGAGGACATACATCTCAACTAGGAGCCTCCAGGTGAGTCAGGTACCTGTCTCAGTGTAGAAGAGCAGCGGCTCTCCTCTGAGCCCCTCACCCAGTCTCTAAGGTGGAGTCCAGAGACCTTTGAGGGGAGGCTCGTTCCTGCTGCCGTGTCATTACATGCAGTTTGTGACAATCATCAACTGTTTATCTTCCATGCAGATACCTGCAGGCTGCAGGTGTGAAGCCCGATGAGGGCTGCGTGTGAGCTCCAACCTTCAGAGCCCGACCAACAGAGACAGCAGGTCGTAAGAAAAGCCTCTAAAGCACCGAGTGGGGTTTGTGTGATGGCGTGCGGGCACGCAGGTACACGAGTGGCCTGTATAATCCGGCGAGCACTTTCTCAGCTCCATTATTGACATTTTTCACATTCCTGCTCTGAAAATCCCACAGGCTGCTCTTGACGGGCGTTAGCCGCCGCCGCTGGGAAACCTACCACACACAGCGTCTCACATTCATTACAACAGCAACACGGACTTAACTCGCCAACGCAGTTAGATTCAAGTTCTCGTTCCCACCTGCAGCTCCCAGCAGTCTGGAGCGAGTCCCATCGGTGACTCAGCGCTGGTGAAAATGACATTTCAGCGTGACAGCTGATATCTGTGTGAATACCTCAGTGAAACTGACACAAGCCAAAAACAGCTGCGACTCACTCAACCACCTAAACACAGGTTTACACACCTGTGGAAACACCTGAGTGTTTACATGTGGTGGAAACGACCACAAAGGCGCAGAAACAGGAGGACAAAGGAGGGAACAACTAAGCTGTAGTGCCTCTTCACCTCACTGTGCAATACCTTTTGTGCAATACTTTTGTAAATAGTCAACAGTGCAATAGACTCAATACTTGAAATGTGCAATTCACTTGTATTTTTATTTTTATTCCTATTTATTCTATTTATCCCCTTCGTATATTTTATTTATATTGTCTCTGTATTTATATATGTGTGTGTGTATATATATATATATATATATATATATATATATATATATATATATATAATATTCTGTAACTCTGTAACTTCTGTCGGTGCTGTGCTTTTTTGGAAATCGAATTTCCCAGAGGAGCCCACCCGAGGGATTAATAAAGTTCTATCTTATCTTATCTTATCTTAAACCCAAAACAAAGCATCATCACGTTCATCTACACACACACACACACACACACACACACACACACACACACACACACCTGCATCAGTGTGACACGTGTACTAAAGTTCACCTTCACCTCGTTGTGCTGGTGGCTTCTTCCTGCTGTCGCTGCTCACAGGGAGTCAGTGATTGTTGGGGTTCAGTGATGACAGTGTGGAGTCGTTACAGTAACTTAAAGTAATTTAACTGACTGCACAGCATTAGGGTGGTGGTGTGGTGGTTAGCATCATCGCCTCTCAGTACGCAGGCCTGTCTATACTCTGGCTTCCTCCCACAGTCCAAACACGTGATGTGAGTGTGGACGGTTGTGTGTCTGTGTGTGGCCCTGTGATAGGCTGGAAGCCTGTCCAACGTGTACCCCGCCTCTTACCCCACGCCAGCTGGGATAGACACCAGTGACCATGATCTGGAGGAGAAGAAGAAGGATGTGCGGGCGGAGAGCATCGCCGCTCTGACACGATGCTGGCACGTTCAGCTACCATCACATCAGACATCCTCACACACGCACACAAAAGCTCAATCATCAGTGTGTGGTTCGCTTTGATTCATGAGGAAAAGCTCAGCGTGTCCGGCCCCTCCTAAACCAGCAGCCAATCAAAACTCTTGAATCGAGGCAGGACTCAGAGAGCTTTGGGAGTTACACCGCTGACCTCGGCTCAGTTTTTGGGGTGTTTTTCAGTCGGGCCGATTGTTGTCGTACTTTTTTTAGTCAGTGCAGCTCGGCTGGGTATGTTAACAGCATTACCATGGTTACCGCCAGGCTCCAACGTCTTCTTTATTATTGGAGTCGAGTTTCACTTACACACACAGCCAAGGTCTTTCCAAAAAGTCAAACTCAATGGGAACTCTCACACACACACACACCCACACACACACACACACAGATGCTCTGTGCAGCCACAACAATCAGTGTTTGATGATTTACTGCAGCTGAAGCTGGATCAGAAACACAGAAAGCGAGCAGCTGCTCTCTCCCAGCACACACAATCAGCAGAGAGTGCAGCCAATCAGAGCAGCTGGTGTCATCAGAGAGACACGCTTAAAGTCTCCGAACAGCTCAGTGTAGAAATCTGATTGTTTTTGTGTTCAAACTTAAAAACTGAGAGGACGTTGGTGTGTGTGTGTGTGTGTGTGTGTGTGTGTGTGTGTGTGTGTGTGTGTGTGTGTGTGTGTGTGTGTGTGTGTGTGTTTGGGACAGAGACTGGGTCAGTGTGAGACTTTAGTTTGTTAACTGGTAATTATGTGACAGTGCAATCAGCTCATTTACACAGTAACATGAAATTAATGCAGCCAGTTACTTTCTCTGGCAAGTAATTAAGTCATCTACACCATTACTTTTAAGGGAAGTAACTTGTAATATGTAACAGATTACTTCTTCGCTGGTTTGTGGCGATACAGTCCATGAAATAATCACATACAATCTTTCTTTTCTTTTCGTGCTTGAGGTCATGAATATGTCAGCGCTGCATTTCACAGGACAAATTTCCTGAGGTGTGTTTCTAGTAAAGAGAGCATCACCATGGCAACCAGGAAAACAAAGATGGAAAAAAGACATGGCAGCCATTTTTCTCAACCCAACTAGCACATCGTCATGACAAAGCGACACATTTGTACCTGCTTTTATATTTAAAGTGAATACAAACTCTGAAACACACAGTGTGTGTCTGAAACACACACACAGCTTTTTGCTGTTTAACGAGCACATGTGAGGCTGCACTGATGAACTGTTGTGTTCAGAGACACCAAATAATGTTGCGGAGCGTGAATCAAAATACAAATTGTTTTCTGGTAAAACAAGACAAGGTCGTGATTATCTCACCAACTGCCATGAGACTGGGTTGACTTGTTTGGTCGCCATCTTTGGTTTAATGACATGAGAGAATTTAACCCTCAGTCTTGGCCTGCAGGCACTCTGCAGTGAAACAACAGCCCATTCTCAACAATGACAGTCACACAAATACACTCAGACTCACTCAAATCCTCCTGCTAATCAAATTGTGTTTGAAACAAAGATGGAACACAGTCAGCTGTTTTCACTTATTACACACACACACACAGATAAAACTCTAATCTCAGCAGAGCAGCCTGAATGGTCTGACATACACTGAAATCTCCCATAATGCCCTGCAATCCAACCAGAAACTGTCAAAATAAAAGGTTAACCTGAGAAATTCTCAAAAATACAACATTCATTTATCAGCCGTGTCATTTCCTGTTCTTTCTGAGGCGCAGGTTAAACTTCCCGAGGAAACACCGGGGCTGATGGGAACTGTGGCACTGTGGGATCAATGACAATGATCGATAGGTTTTACAGGCTGCATTTAATCCTGGATGAAGTTTTTTCTAACGCTCCTTCCTGTTTACATCCTGCCTGCTGCTGTAGTTTATGATGCGTTCAAAGAAACGTCGTATTTTTAAAATGTATTTATTTCTAATGTGAAGCCCCTCCCCTTCCTGCTGAGGGTTTCCTCCTCTTGTTAATAAACTAATAACTGACATCACATCCTGCCTTATCTCTGGGATCTGTGCCCAAGACCTCGCGACATGTTTTTCCAAACTGGGTTTAAAAGTGAACGTCCAGCACGTTCATGGATGCAGTGCAGGAGGACATGCAGAGGCTGGTGTGGCAAGAGGGCTGGGGCAGGAGGAGATGGAGGCGGATGACTTCTGAAAGGAGCAGAAAGAGGAAGAAGATCGGCTGTGTCTTCTCTAAAATCTAACTTGCATGTTATTTATGATGCTGAGCCTCGTGTGCTCTTTCCACTCTGAGCTGTGAGTGGGGATTTCTTCTCTTCGATTAAGTTACATTATCACCTCGGTAGTTCCCACAGCACATGTGGTGTGGGATGTGGTAAACCCACAATGCTTTTCCAGGCTGTACAACCTGCATTCACTATTTCACACACACACTCAGTGCTACAGGTCTGCACAGAGCCCAAAGGATGCTGAAGGACCTCAGTCACATCCTGTTCTCTAACCACCTGCTGCCGTACGTCACACCTCACAGCAGCTTGTCTGCTCACTGAGACACTGTGGACTCGTCCTGCACACGTCACAACTTCTCACAACCAAGATATACAGACTCGTGTGTTTATGGGTCAGTAATAAGAACTAAACCACCATGAGCCCGGAGCTCTCTGCTCTGAGCATCCCCACACTCATCTAATCAGACCCCACACTGACCCACTCCACCCAGGATGTGAACTCATTCTCGTCCTCCTCTCTGATGAGGTTATCGTTCCCTGTGGGACGTCTGTCTCATGGAGAATGTGGGAGGAGCAGAGACAGTTTAAGCCTCACAGCATGGACGCAGGCCGAAGCCATCAATCACCGATCAGTCAGAGAAACGAGCTCCTGCAGGTTTCTGATGGAGATCAATGAGCGAGAAAAGAAGGAGAAAACTACAACATGTACTCAAAGTACTACAATACGAGGAGAATGCACATTACATAAGGAGCTGAGAGCATCAGGGATGGAACTGTGGTGGAGTTTACGTCTATATGGACTGTAATGTTCTCTTTATGATCTGCTGTTGTGTACGTTTGTGTCTGTGCAGAATAACGTGTTTGTGTTGCTGTGAACCTCGGGTGTTTCACTCAAATTACAACAACAATAATCACACAATGGTTGATTAAAGCTCCGCCCCTATTGTTGTGGCCGAGCGTGTGACGCAATCACTGATTTCGGTAAAGACCACCGACAGTTACGACTCGGCGTAGGAGAACACCATCACAGAGCAGAGCAGGCATCAGTAACAAAGGAAGGAGCTGGGTGGAGGTGGGCTGCAAAGCAGCTTGCAGATGAGCAGCAAACATTAGCTATATGTGAATGAAAGTCCCAAATGTGACCAGAGGAGCCTGTTAGACCCACAGCAGAGAGCAGAGCGAGTGCCCTCCACCAGAGTCAATGCTTTGTCTGACAGTCTTAATGAAAGTCACATGGGCTTCTTCTTTGCTCCACCTTTCTGCAAACTTTCATTCAGCCTGATGCTTGTATGCATTGTGAGTCATGCAGACAGACTAATCGCACTGATCACTGCTCCAAATCCAAACAGAAACGCAGGCATTACACAAATGCAGCTGTGGAGCTGAGATCCTCACGCTGCAACATTTTCCACCTTTCACTTACAGTTTTTTACAGACGCTAGGACACATTTCTCAATACTTAGGTCACTTTTGCAAAACTCTTCACACAATCCTCCTAACTGACCGTCAGCTTGGCAAAGCAGTTCATTTCACATTCAAAATGCACTACAACTACCAAAACACTTCATTCAGGTCTCAAATAAACTCATTCTTCCAGAACACTAGCAAAGGTTGACAGCCGACAAACACACTTTGTCACCCACAAAACAATGACCTAAAAAACACTAACAACATGTAGCATTACAGTGTTTTCTTGTGTAAAACAAGGACACATCTCTGTTTATAATTTCAATATATGTTACTGGAATGAATCAGACATCATGCAGAATTCGTTAATATTTGTTTATGTATTTTTATTTTTTTGCACTAAGTAATCCCAAAATACAAGAATTTGTATACACACCATCCACTGATACACATACAATAGTAATGCTAATCTACTCGGTCTTCTCCATTTGGCCACAGGTTCTCATCCACATCACATCTTATGTCATCTTGGGCAACACACCTAGGAAAGAATCTTCTGGCTGCCAGAATTGAAGGAGTTGAAAAATTGAAGGAGTAACACCTGTGTAGATGTTCATCTACAATGAGAATCAGCTGTGGCTGGTTAAACTGCATTTTTAGATTTAAAATATGTTTCAATAAAATATTGCTGTTGCATTTTGCTGTCTTTTTAAGTTTTGCATTGTGTTATTGTTTTGGCCATAAGTTTACAGTTTTTCTCAAATGTTAAAACACAAAAGCCAATCCTGTAACCCAAATGACCAGTAGTCTAAACACATTTACTAAATGTAGCCACCATATTCCAGTACCATAAACACATGTCACATGAAGACACAATTCACAAAACACAACCCTCTGTACTCATAAATCTAAACACATTTTTCCTTGCTAAAACACATGTTGCAAAACAACTCTGCTCATATCCTCAAATGAAAGCCCATGTGATGCAAAATGCTTGCCACAGTCACCAATCTTTGAACACAGGGAACACACCTGGCGTCATTCACTACACACAATGACTCAAAATTGAAGACACTTGTTGCTAATGCTGTACCCACATGTAAAAGCAAGTTCAGAGTGCACAGTATGCTGAAGGTTCCAAACAAACACAATGGATGAAGGCAGAGTCAGGGGAAGAGGAATTTGATGCAGAGGAGGGAGAAGAGCTGGCCCTGGAAGAAGAGGAGCAGGCCAATGAGGAAGAGGAGTTCAAATGAGAGGAGGAAGAGGAGCGACCAACGAGGAAGAGGAGGAGGCCAACATGGGAGAGGAGAAGGTCCAGGAGGGAGAGCAAGACAACCTCGCACCATCATTACGGACGAGATGCGAGCAACAGCTCAGCGACATGATGCCGCACAGTGATTGTGGTGTGTGTGTGGTGTGAATAACGTAAATACACTTCACACCCTGTTCATGTTTTCAAGATTACTGTTGTGTGCAATAGATTCTGTTTTTGCATTGAGTTGTGTTACAGTAGTGTACGTACATGCAGGATTTTCCATAGATTTATACTACTCATATGAAACTCACAAATCTAAATGCCTAATCCTCTGCAGAGATCTACGACGATCCGTTACTGTATAGTTTCTAAAATATGCATTGGCAGTTATGAAACAAAGAACCTTCTCACAAATTGAGCATTGTGTTTTCAATTGTTTTGCTGTAGTGTGTAATGCTGTGTATAGTGTTTACAGTTTTGACAGCTTCGAGCTGCTCTCTTGGTGTGGGAGTTTGAGTTTTGCAGTGGGAAGGTGTGGTTGTGTTTATGTAGCTTTAGAGAAGGGTGTTGTGTCAGGACATTGGGGGACCTGGTGGTAACGTTTGTGACATGTGTTTTAGCATTTGAGAAAAACTGTAACAGTTTTGAAAACAGTATGTAAGCACATGCAAAATGTCCTGTACGTACAAAGATTTTTGGCAGTTGTTGTGTCTGAGTGAGAAGATAATTCATGAAATTTGAGAGATGTAGTCATTGAATGCATTTTGTGCCAAAACAATGATAACTGGTCCTCAGTTTAGCCCACATAGACTTCTGTTGTGCTCACTGTGTGAGGAGTTTTGCAAACGTGACCTAAGTATTGAGAAATGTGTCCTAGCGTCTGTAAACAACTGTAAAGCCTGATTATCATTTAAAACACGTCAGCCTCTCACATGTCACGTGTCTCATTATTAGGAGTATTACAGATGAACTGCACTCTGATGTCCCTGTGCTGTTTGGGAGACGCATGTTCTCTGTGGGGGAGACGCGAGCTTTGGCTCAGATGCAAAGCAAACACGAGAGGAAATGAAGGTTTAATTGGCGATGAGCGTCAGTGTGTGTGAGTTTAAACGTCTTCAGCCGCGAGCTTCCACAAACTTTCTCCACGCATGGCTCCATCTCTGGCTCAGACACACCGCCTCTGACATTCACTTTTTACTGTTTATTACAGGTGTGTTAAACCTGCGATCAGTCCTCCACGCTCACCCGCGGAGCTGAGTGGACAGCAGAGTGACCTGCTGTCCGCACACGGTCACCTTTAAAGGCACACCTGATTTGTGTCTGTTCGAGCTTCTTCATGCATCTGTTTTTAACTGTGTTTATTCGCTCTGCTTTTAATTTGATTCCGGTGCAAACATTCCTCTCACACTTCTTTCATTTCTGTATCCGTCCTCCTCCCTCCCTCTCCCGGGTCACATCCCTCCGACCCCTCTGTGAGATGTAATCTGCCCGCGGGCCTCCTGTGAGTGGCGGAAGCACCTCCTGGGGAGAAGCGGAGCCTCCTCGGCTGTGTCTGAACCCGCAGAGCAGTCTGACCTGTTAATTCCAGTTAACTCCAATTTAGAGGCTCGTACTTCCTCCTGTGAGGGATCCGATCGGCGGAATCACTCTGATGTTACATTCATTTGATATCACGGAGGAAAAGGTCACTTCCTCAGCATGTACAGTAACTTTAAAGGTTTAACATTTAAGACCGCGTATAGATCTGAGTCGTGACTCTGATGTTCGAACACGCGTGTTTTCCTCTGTGGAATACTGCCCCGGACCTTCTGATCCTGAATCAGCTGTAATGATCATTTCTGCAGGCTGTCTCACTCTGACTCTGAAACCACTTTGCTCCAGTTTCTGTACTTTTACACGAGCTCTGAGACCCCAGGTCACATGTGTGATCCCGACGCCCGCGGAGCGGCTGAGCCGCAGCGGTGCCCTCAGCGGGGACACACCAACTTTTTAACCCACCCCGGAGCAACGTCCCCGGTTCCTACCTCTCCTGTCGGGAGTGGTGCAGCAGCAGCGGCCGAGCAGCAGCAGCAGCAGCGCCGCTCCTCCTCCGCAGAGAAGCTTCATGTCCGCGGTTCGATCCTAACTCTGGTACTCGGAGTGTGCGTGAAGTGCGTGGACGGACTCCTCCATGAGCAGCAGGTACAGCAGAGACTGATCTCCAGAGCGTCCTGCAGCTGAATGACGGCTCCGAGCTCGGAGCGGGGAAGTCCACACCTCCTCCACCTCCACCCACACCTCCTTTTCAAATCCATTTAGCTTTATTGACATGACACCCAAACCCGCGTGTCCGTGCGCACAGGAACACAAAGGATCGACTTTCATTAAGCTGTAAAACTGAAGTAAGATCAGCGGAAATGCGAAGATAATAAGACACCAACTTCTCACTTTATGAACGGGAAATTGTGGAAATGTGGAACAACACGCACTGTGGGCTTTATCCACTAATGACTGAACACTGTGAAGAAAAAAAGAGTGACAGAGGGGTCGCAGCCCGGTGTCGTCCGTGACTCTGACACTGACTCACATCGTGTTCTTTATTCAAACATTTTGATATCATTGTTATTAAAACTCCGAATCTCACTGATTTACTTTAATCCTGAACAGAAAATCAGTTTCACTGTTGAATTTTGTTCCTGGTTCATTTGTTTCTCAGATTAGTAAAAACATCTTTTCAGTTTGTTATTTGCGTCTTACACAAAAATACAACTTTTAGCTGTAATGAATTCTTTTTCTAAATGTCTAAAATACTTTTGTTTCCTTGTTTTCTGGCAGGTGCTCCGGTAACTGAGCTCTGACTTCTTATTTCTAAAACGCTCGTTGAGTTTTTCTGCTTCTGTGTTTTGCCTGTTTTATCCCGCAGGTGTACGAACATCTCCAAACATCTTCACAGTATTTTGCAAACACACAAACAGGAGGGACCCGAAACTCAAACAGTTCTCATTGTGAGTCTGATTTAGACTCACAATAAAGAAAGTGTATTTTTCTTTCCTCTTTGGGTCCCCTGGTGGCCACGAGCAGCGTGGCGTGTGGATGTTTGAGACGAACAGGTGAGTGAAAGTGAGCCACAGATGAGCTGGTTTCATGATCCTCTCTGCATCTGACAGTTTGGGTAAAACTAAAATCTGGTAACTTTAGACTCATGTTGAATTATGAAGCATTTCTTCAGAGAACATGGAATAAATGCAGTTTGAGTCAGGTGGGTCGCTCAGCACTGTGGCCTCACAGGCTGCAGGTTCCTGGTTCGAACCCTGGCTGAGTTTCCGTGTTGTCCTGTGCCCATGTGGCTCTCTCCAGCCTTCTCAGCTGGACTTGAGTGCAAATGTCTGTCACTCTCACTGGTTAGCACTGTGATTGCCTGCTGACCGGCCCACAGTGGGCCCTTACCCAGCCGGAACAGGCTCCAGCTCCTGTGACCCTGAACTGGATGAACAGGAAGAATGGATGCATTGATAATTATTTCTGACTTGAATTTTTTTGTGGGGTTTGCACCACCAGGGATGCGGTCCATCAACACGTGATGCTTTTTTGACCTTTACATTAAACTTTCCATTGATTCCAGCGCAGGGATTTAGACACAATGATTGTTAAAATCAGACCCGTCAGACCTGCTGCTCCCTTTGCAGAGGAAAAAAACATGACATGCAGACACAAACAAACTGAAAACAAAAGAGCGCTCATGCGTGCTGCTGGATTAATACAGCTGATGTCTTACACAACCACAGAAACAACAGCGATGACACAGATCCAGATAACATCACATGATCAGCCTGAAACGATGAAGAAACAACAAACACCTGCACCGAGTGTGGAGCGCACACAGTTTTTAATCAGACACTAAGAAAAAAAGCACAGAGTACCATCCATCCACGGCAAATGGACTGATTCTTAGTGCTTTTCTACTCCGGGAGTACTCAAAGCGCTCCATACAACATGCCTCATTCACTGTCTTCTATGCTTTTAAGTGCTTATTAACTAGCACTCCAATCCATCCATCCATCCCTCTTCACTAATTCACAGTCACATGAAATATTTTAATATGATTCACATTCAGCACAAAGCACTTCTACAAAACTTTGGGGTGTAACTGTCACCAACCCATCATCAGCGCTGAAATACATGAGAAAAACAAAAAAAAGCCAATAGCTGAGTCACACAGGTGTACATGTTCTGAGCAGCACTTCCCATTTGGGTTCATGGACGGATATTTCACTGCATGTTTCTGCTGTTCTCTCCGTTCTCTGCTTGTTTCCATCACCCAGAGGCTTAAAGGATAAACATGTGACACAGAGGAGATTCTGAGTGTTTTCATCTTAAGTTTAATGATGAGAAATGTATTGTTGGGTTTGGTCAGCAAACAACCGAAACTTGTCCCTCAGCTGTAATCTTAAATTCCTTCAGAGCTTAGAGTGTGCAGCTCTGTGGACTCACACTTGACAACATTCATGTGCATTTACATTATTTATGTTCACACTGCTGCTTTTCACACTTTTAGACCTGAACAACAAAATTCTGGACTCTGCAGTTTCATGAAAATGCTGTTTACTGATAGATGAAGGAGTTAAACACTGTAGAGGCCACTTCAAACTTCAGCCTTCTTCTTGTAGAATTTGGGAAGTTAAGTTTGTCGAGGTTGATGAAAACCGTTCATTACATAGTTCATAAGTTGTTCTAAATGTTGAGCTCGGTGTTGTTTGAGTTGGATTTCCAGAAATGATTGGGCTTTGTGGTGTAAAGATGGTGGCACCATATTTAGTCACATTGCCGGTGTTCTGACGAAACGTCCTACTTTGTCAAAACATCCTACTGTAGTGAAATTTATATTCATGTCTATCAATCCGTGCTACCTTATCAGAATATACCACCTTACATGGTTTATGCCTCCATCGTACGATGGACGTTCTGATGGCCAAATCAGCTGTCAAAACATGCTCCCTGCTTGTATTTATTTAGGTAGGATATGGTTTACACCGTATGCCAGTTTATAGAAGTTTAGAAGTACTAAATCGAGACTAGAAATACGACTTCAATTGAGACTCCAAGTTGGAGTATTTTTGCACAAAAAAACAAAACACATGTTAGTAAAACGTAATACTAACCCTTTTTCACACGTACGAGATCGAGGTAGGATCCAATAATAGACGTGTACTATTAACACTGAAAACATGGGCGTTTTGAGTTGTGCGCATGCGCAGTAACAACTAGGACAGCTTGACAGGTAGAGTGTTTTTCAGAACACCGATCACCTGAAACTAGCGCGAGTGACTGTAAGTTCATTTTCAGACATGTGCCAGATTCACCTGAGACATGAAAAGTCATTTCTGTAGACGGTCTCCTCTGGAGGATTACTGACACGATAGATTTCTACATTAAAAACTGTCATATTTTCTGTACAGTTGTTTTTCTTTCTAATCACTTCATGAAATGAAAGCAGGCTGTGAAGTTGTGTCACTCTGTGACCTGATTTAAGACCAGTGCTGTTTAACATGTGCGTTCATGCCAACGGGGTCAGTGACTTCGCTCACAGTGCAACATTTGCTGGATTCATAATTAATAACTCGTCTCTGCTTCGTGTGGATTTTTCTGTTTGCCTAAAACGTGGTCGCTCACTTTTCGCCAACAAAGCATCTGCAGAAAAATCAACACTTTAATGGATTTTCATGCTCTTTTGCGTCTAATAAAAGCTGACGGCAAGCTGCCAGGCAGAATCTACCCAGATGTGGTGTCACAGTGTGGCTGAGTAGCCGACTGTGGGACGTATGGACCCAAGTGCAGACAAAATGGAACATGGAACATAATTTGAGATAACAAAAAGTGATCCATTTAATAAGGATGATAAACAAGGTTCAAACAAAAGGCAAGACAACTGATGCAAAGCAAAACATTAACCCAAACTTGGAGAAGTAAGTAAAATGTATTTATATAGCACTTTTCACAGATAAAAAAAAAACCCACAAAGTGCTTTACAATACAAGAAATGGAAATATAAAACAATATATATACAAATATTGGGGAGCTTGACCATGTAGGGCCCTAAAGGTTAGAACTAAAATTTTAAAATGAAACCTAAAACTTACAGGAAACCAGTGAAGGGAGGCCAAGACTGAAGTGATATGAGATCTTCTCTTGGAGCCTGTTAAGAGTCGTGCTGCAGCATTCTGCACCGTCTGAAGACGATTTAAGGCTGATTTGTTAAAAGAAGTAAAAAGTTACAGTAGTCTAAATGGGAGGAAATAAAAGCTTGAATAATCATCTCCAGTTCAGGCTTTGACACCATTAGTCTGAGTTTTGAAATATTCCTTAGATGATAAAAACAGTTTCGGACCAGCTGCTCGAGTGACATCGAGCTGTCAAACATGGCACCGAGGTTTCTGAGGCTCGATTTTACAGAAGGGTTTAAGAAGCTGATACGGTGGAGCAATAATTAGAGTTTCTGTCTTATCAGAGTTTAGTTGGAGGAAATTGTCATTCAACCATTAGTTGATTTCTGTCAGGCAATGACTTAAATGAGACAATTTATAAAACTCAGAAATCCTGAAGGAACGGTACAGTTGAATGTCATCAGCATAAAGATGATAGGAGATATTTTTATAGCGCTTAATAATTTGGCCTAGGGGGAATACATAAAGTAGAAAGAGAATTGGACCCAGGACAGATCCCTGAGGTACCCCACACGGTAAAACTGTTGATTCTGACATCACATGATTCATGCAAACAGTAAAAGATCTCTCAGACGAATATGACAAACCATTTTTAAACAACACCAGTAATCCTGAACAAGTTCTTGTCTGTTTATTATGATGCTGTGATCTACAGTGTCAAAAGCAGAGCTGAGATCCAGCAGGACCAGCACTGTGTCCTCTCCAGAGTCTGCTGCCATCAAGATGTCACTGGATACTCTAAGTAAGGCCGTTTCAGTGGAATGCAATGTACGAAAACCAGACTGGAAAGTGTCCATAACAGCATTTTTATCCAGGAAATAGTTACGTTGTTCTACTACTACTTTTTCTAAAATCTTCGCTATGAAAGGCAATTTGGATATTGGCCTATAACTGTTAGGAAGAGATGGATCCAGCTGAGGTTTCTTTAATATTGGCTCAACAACAGCTTGTTTAAAGAAGCTGGAAACTGAGCCAGTATGAAGAGAAATATTTATCATTTCCACAACACAGGGGCCAATGGAATCAAACACACTAGTGAAAAGTGACGAGGGAAGGACATCAAGGGGGCTTGAAGTCTGTTTTATATGACAAAGCAGGACTCTGATGTCTCGTAATGTAACAGGAGTAAAAGAGGACCAAGTATCAGAATCAGTTCTGATGACGGAGCAGCCAGTCGGACAAATTTCCTTCAGATGTATATAATCCATGTTTTGTTGCCACGTGTCAGTTAAACACATGAAGTTGAGAGATTCCTTCATAAAAAGATTGTTTAAAATAAACGATTTGTTTGTGATTGAGCGAGTGTTGAGCAGGGCAAACCTGATCGATGACGTTTGGTTGGTGCACTCAACAGCTGACTGCAGTGGCACTCGAATTAAACACCTGTGCGCACCTCTACACCTGTTGCACCGGGTGGGGACTTCAGGGCTAACTGAAGCTAATATCCATGGTAGTACATCACCTCCACCATCAAAACGGCGGTCGGAGAACTAAAAAAACAAGATGAAGAACCCAGACGTGAACCTGAACAAACCTGGACATGCCGACATGGCAAGAAACAACAGACAACCTGATGACGAATGAAAGAAAACACACAGGCTAAATACACACGGGAGCTGATCAGGGGAAGTGGAAACACATGGGAAACAGCTGAGGCTAATCTGACATAATGAGACAAAGGAAGCACACTGAAATAGGACAGAGAGTTTCAAAATAAAACAGGAAACAGCATGGAATGATGTAGACATGATAACACAAACTTGGCAACATGAAAAAGAAGACAAGAAACATAACTAGACTAAATAGAGACCCAGGATCGTGACATGTGGGTCACAGCTGGAATTTGCTGGGGTTTCGCTAGTGGCAGGTTTTCTTCTCCTGCTGTGTTTTCATCTGCAGACAAATTAAAAAAAAATCAATCTAACTACTTCAAAATCTTAAAAAAAATACAAATAAATTTGGTGGTATTTTTAATGTGGGGAGTACCTCTGTGAAACGGTAAATAGATGTAAAATCTCATTTATACTTTGAATACACACATGAGCAGCAGTCAAAAGAACAAAGTCTTAGTTTGAAAGCAAATATCTTTAAATTCAAACTCACAGCATAAAAATGGATTTTCAGAATAGCTGTTAGCTTTGCTTAATCACTGCAGCCTCCAACTCCAACGTTCATGCCTCATTGCACACACACACACACACACACACACACATACACACACACACACACACATACACACACACACACATACACACATACACACACACACACACATACACACACACATACACACACACACACACACACACATACACACACACACACACACACACATACACACACACACACACACACATACACACACACACATACACACACACACAAACATGCACACACACACACACACACACACAAACATGCACACACACACACACACACAAACATGCACACACACACACACACACACACAAACATGCACACATACACACACGCACGCACACAAACATGCACACATACACACACGCACGCACACAAACATGCACACATACACACACGCACGCACACAAACATGCACACACACACACACACACACACAAACATGCACACATACACACACGCACGCACACAAACATGCACACATACACACAGACACAAGCCAGCCCTAATAATCCGACCAAAAACAACACTGTTGCTCATTAAGATCGAGCTGAGTCCTCACAAAGTCTGACGACACTGGCATTTAAAGCAGTTAAAGTCCATATAAGGACACAAAGACAGACACACTCAACAGCTATACACACAAAGAGGCAGCTTGTGTTTCCGGATCTCGTCTTATCTGTTAGGGTGACCGTTAGCGTCTCAGCATGCCTTCTCAAACAGGTCACAACACTTACACACAGACACATGAAACCTGGGTGCTTTGTCCAAACGGCTGTCGGCTCTGCCACACTGTCAGCACTGAGCTCAGCCTCGGCTGCTACGAGCAGTCAGGATTCAGATGAGATAAACCTGCAGGACTGACAGAGCTGCAGGTGAAGAATGAGTTAGTGAGTGGACTTCCAGCCTTTGTTCTGCTGCCTCTACAGCGACGGGATACTGTCATTGCCTATCCCTAACCTCGTAGAGGAGTTTAAATGTGCAAAAGTGAGGTTTGAGATGTCACTCCCGGGACCCCATAGTGAGAGGCGCTGCTCCCACCCTAGCAATGGGGAGGAAGTGGACCCCAGCCACATCTGTGCTACAGGCCATCGTGACGTGGTGGGTCACGTCCAACAGGGCGGAGGAGGATTTGGTCTTGGCGCAGTAACACCTTGGTGGCAACAGGCATCTGTAACTGAACGTCGGAAAATGGTGGAGGAGGTGGTGCGACGACAGGAGGAAAGAGCCAGACATGCCAGAGCCGTGGCGCTGGCCAAACAGGGTTGCTGGGTGAATTGGGAGAGTGCTAAAAAAAGGAAACTCTCATGGAGTGAAATCTGGGGAATGGAGGCTAATAGACTAAGTTTAGTCATCCGAGCGACATACGATGTGCTGCCTTCCCCAATAAATCTGCAGCTGTGATTTGGAAAGGACCCATCCTGCCCCCTGTGTACAGTCCCAGCCACTCTCAAGCACATCTTGGTTGGTTGTAGGACTAGCCTTACTCAGGGCAGATATACACGGAGACAAAACCAGGTTCTCAGGTGTCTAGTTGAGAAAGCTGAGTGCAAAAGAAAGGTGCAAGCGGACTTGGATCAGAGGCTAATTTTTCCCACAGAGATCGTAACAACAACTCTGCGACCAGACCTCGTCCTTTGGTCTAACTCCTGCAAACTTGCGTACGTCATTGAGCTGATGGTACCATGGGAGGAAGCAATTGAGGAAACATTTGAGCGTAAGAAGCTGCGGTATGCCAACTTGGCAGCTGAGGCAGAGGACAGAGGCTGGAAGATCAAGGTGGTGGAAGTGGGGTTTAGGGGCTTTGTTGCCAGTACAACAGCAAAACTGCTTAGAGAGATCGGGATCAGAGGACAGGCACAACGGCAGGCTACAAGAGAATTAGCTAACACTGCTGAGAGGACCTGAGCTGCTGGCAAAGTTTCTGGGCTGCCTTTCCTCATAACAGCCATCCCTCAAGAGTCTCTACATTTAAAGCAATGCATTATCAGGGTCCTTTACTGAACCAGTTCTATTTGTGTTGGGATGGAGACACTGACACGGTGACACCAAATATCCATATTTTATTTTTAAACAAATAAAAAGCAAGAAGGCTCATCTCATACATCCTGAGACGGCTGACAAAATGTAATAAACTGCAACACATGCAATACTTCTGCATTGGCAAAACACAGTAATATCCTGTAGTGAGTCAAGTATTGCGATAATTTCTTTTGGTGGGGTGTCTGATTGTGTGCAGTCTTCTATTGTAAGCTATTACATTAGCTGACAGCGGCGCTCAGTTCATCATTCAAAGACAGTAACACTAACACATCCTTCAAACAGCAGAGAGAGGATTTGAGCTGCCACGATAACCTTTCATGATGCATATGATGTAACTAAAGAGCTTCTTCCAATAATATTTGACCTGTTGGTGAAATCTGTGATATGTTAGCCTGTAAGAAAACATTGTGGAGGAGAGTTTCTCAAATATGAGTTCAACAGCTTTCCGCTGTAAAGAAACCGAGTCTGCATGTGGACATAATAAGACCCACGACGGGGTGCAAATAACAGAGTCCATGTTCAGTCAGGGTGAAGAAACAGATCTTTATTTCATATAGATTCATCAGGTATTGATGAGCAATACAACATCCGGTGACAGCAACAGGTCCATGCACAGGCCCAGGGACCCAAACAACAACAGAGTGCAGCCCAGGGCAACACCCCACCCATGGGCCTGTACTGGCTCACTCTCAGGGTGGATTAAATAGAGGGGAAAGAATAAACTCACAAAAGAAATCACACAAAACACAAAAACAACACAAGGGTGTGTGGATCTGCAGGGAAACTACTAAACATGTTACTGCTACACCAGAACTCCTGGAACACCCATCTATGTCCTCACTGACTGCAGACGCCTCCACAGCTCTGAAATGTATACATACATGTATATATAGCACCTGCACAGGTGCCTGGAGTGAGGTGTGTCCTGGTCCCCTCACAGCTGATTGCATATATACACATATGTGCTGTAACAAAGGCTCCTCCCCCTTTTTCCTTGAATCCCGGCTGCCTCGCTTGTTTTGCTGCTCGCTGCTCTCGGGCGGTTCAAACATGATTAAAGATGACGAGTTTTTTCCTTTTTGCCGTGGCCTCTGTTTGCAGGTGCAATCAGGTTAATCGACTGAGAGCTTTCAGCGGAAAATAATGGATGAGGGAGGGCGGCGAGGTAAAAGCAGGAGGCTGTCACATTAAGCATTCAAGCATTCGTTTTATAAGAACTGTTTACCAGACAAGCTTTGACTGATCTGACTGCAGCTAAACCGTCAGCAGGTTACTGGGAACCAAAGTTAAACCCAGTTTGATCAGATAACTAAAACATCTGCAGCCAACTGAACCGTCCTGCCGCACATCTGTAACTGAATATCAGAATAACACAGAATCACAGGCTGTGAGGTCAGTCAGCTCTCACAGATGGTCACAGCCTGATCCATAAACTGTACAGGAGCTCACCTGTTTCAATTCATGATTAGGGGCGTGTCCTATGACCTTGTCAGTGGTTAATAACAGAAAATCCTAGAGTACATTTGAGGATTCTGATTGGACGTCCTGAGCACTGATTATATTCTGTGTATCTGCGTGGCGCTGCTGTATCTGTGCAGATAACCGAGCTAGCATTAACTGATACTCCAGCTTCTTTTCTCTCCTGCAGACGAAACGCTGAGGCTATAAAACGCAGACTTCATCTTTTATCTACAGGTGTGACCCGTCCACATCAGTGATGTAATCAAAGTGCGCCTCCCGCGACTCCTTCAGTCATTCAGGGTTTGTGTTTTCACTTCTGGCCACCAGATGAATATCTGTATACACTCACAGCTACTTTATTAGGTATGCTGGTACTGGTGCTGGAAACATTTCTCAGCGCTCCATGTTGACAGGATGACATCATCACACAGCATCCATGATGAGAATCTCACGTTCGGTCCCAAAGCTGCCGTTGGACTGAGACCTGTGACTGTGGAGTTCAATGATGATGAAGCCCAAAGTGTGCTCAGAAAATCTTCCCACAGCATCACACCAGCAGCAGCGTGGACACTGATACTGGCAGGATGGATCCTCACTAAGCTGAGAGCTTTTTCCACCTTCTCTTGTCCAGTTTTGTGAGTCTGTGTAGCCTCAGTTTCAGGAGTGGCACTCCGTGGTCTTTTTGGAGCGTTCTCCTCACCCCAGCTTTACCTTTGCTTGTTTCGGTACATGCTCATGTATGAAGGATGAAATAATTATATGATGAATGAATGTTTACGCAGGGTCAAAGGGCACAGCATCACTCTGTTAGTTTCTCTTCAAAGAGAGTTTAACTTCAAATCACTAAGGGAGGAAGGGAAGGAGGAATAGGAGGAGGAAGGGAAACACAGGAAGCAGAGAGGAGGCTGGGAATGGAGGAGGAGCATGGAGGGTAAACTAATGAGCCCAGATGGCTTAGAGAAAACATGCCGACCTGAGGAGGAGGATTAAATGTACTCTGTACAGCGTGTGAAAGCATGTGTCCTCGGGCTAAACGCCGAGCTCACACTCGGAGAAAAGCTGCACTTTGTCATGTTAATGAGCTGAAGATCAGTCCGTGTGTGTCTGCGAGCCTCCGTCTAACGCTCACACTCCCAGCCTGCCTACTGAGGAGCGTCTCGGGTCAGTGCTGCCAGCGTCTCGTTCACTTTACTGATGTTCCAGCGTGTTCTCGGCACAGGCTCTGAACACAAGGTGTCTCTGGAGATGACGCCCCGTTTTAAGCCCTGCAGAGTCCCGTGTGAGGAGGGGCACAATAAGACAAACTGCCCACAAAGCGAGGCCGTGCAGGGCTGCTGGCTCTGACCAAGAGCCCGACGACAGCAGAACATCTGCAGCTGTGCAGCCACCGAGCGCTGTGAGAGAGAGCCAGATTATAGAAACAGTAGAAACAGTAGAAACACTTCATTCAGTCTCACAGGAGCAGGCTGAGCCCACAGTCCTCCACCATCCACAGTGACACACTGAAGCTGTGTACACCAGTGGATCTGTCACACTACTACTGCTGATAATAATAATAGGAGCTATTATTACTTACTTATTACTATTTTTAGAGTTTTTACATCAGTCGTAGCCAAAAATGTTCATAATAAATAATAATACGATTTTAAGTCACATGTTAAATAAACAAAAAAGTGAAAATCCGACTTTGTTCTCGCAGACGTTGTTTCCTCTTTAAAACGATGCTTCACGTGGACTTTCATTCGGCCTGCACGACACCGTGTAAATGCAATTTTAAGTAGAACTTGTTCTTTGTTCTGCCCGCACTGCGGTTTTATTGTGAAGCACTTTGATCTACACTAGTCTCTTAAATGTGCTTTATAAATAAACGTCAGTCACTTACAGCCTCCTTCAGTCAAAGTAAAGCCTTCGGTTTGACCCTCTGTCGTTTTAAACAGGATCATTATTTATGTCTGAAGGAGCAGGTCTGTCTCGTTCTGCAGGCGGCAGCGCCCCCTGCTGTTGTGAAGGTTACACCATGATCATGAGCCCTGCAGTCAATATTCAGAGTTAGGGAACCTGAGAGGACACAGAGGTGGTTCTGTTCATTCACTTTTCCAGCATCGTTACCTCTGAAGAAGATCATTCAGCTGCTGTAAGTTTCTCTCTAAACTTCAGTCACAGGCTGAAGCTCTGATCCTTCAAACATTTACAGGAACTCCTTCAGAACCAGAAGTTTTTAATCAAAGCTCCCAGTCTGTAGCAAAGAACACACGCTGCTGTTCCACATTTCAAAGCTAACAGCCACAAAATGATTTTGGAAGAAGGACACTCAGCTGGAAGTCAAAGGTAGTCATCATGTCCCACCTGCTGGCATGAGCCTTGAATGTTTACCCAGAATGCATTTTTTGGAGTTTCCTGCAGTGATTTATCAGAAACAGATCACACATGCAGAGTGTTGATGCTGTTTCTGCTCCTCTGCCTCACAGATTTGAACCTGCTGCTCGGGCAGAGACTCGGTCCTTAGGCTGGGACTCTCAGACGAGGCATAAACAGATTTGTTCGTAGTTTTGATCCAAGCTTAAATGTGTTTTTTAGCCCTGTAACTTTGATCTGGACCCTTTCTGTCAGTGGAAACGAGCTCAGGTTCAGTCCCTGCGATATCCCAGTGGAAGGAGGGCAGCTCAGCTGTATGTGTTACTGCGTCAGCACTGCTTTAAAAAATAAACACAAAATTACAGAAACACTTTGTTGGCACTTTAGAGAGAATGTTTTGGTGAATAAACATTTGTTTATTTGTTTCTTTATTTTACTGTGGACACGTTAAAAAGAAGGAACTTCTGTTACTTTTACTATGGAAGCCTGTGGGGGCTTCATCAGCAGGACGAGCTGTAAAGTTGATAAAAATACAGGTAAAAGTGCGTCTGCTGGGCCGATTCTGGCGCCTGGGCCATATGTTGGACACCCCTGTGCTCACCTGATTCTGTATACGGACCGTACCTTGCTCAAGGGCACCTCAGAGGAACCGTTCGGTGGATTTGAACCCCCGACCTTCCGATCATGGGGAAAAGACGTCACCTACCGAGCAAACTCTGCCCTCACACACCTGAGGAAGCTGCTGCTGTGGGTTGATCTCCCCTATAATGTGCAGCGCCACCATCAGGTCAGCATGTGAACGCGCTCAATGCTGTGATTTATGGTGGGGGTGGGAGGGGGTATCAGCGGACATGAAGACACTTCCACTCAGTCATAAAGCGGCTGTGACGCAGTTATTATTATTATTATTATTATTGTCGGTGAGATTAGGTCAGCTGCAAAGCATGCAGGGATACCTCTGTGTGTGTGTGTGTGTGTGTGTGTGTGTGTGTGTGTGTGTGTGTGTGTGTGTGAGGGAGTGAGTGGGAGTGGTCTCCTGCAGGTCACGTGACGCAGGCCTTTGTTAATGTGTGATTCCGTGGAGAAAGACCAGGAGGACAAAAAAAGTCGCGACCGATCGAGCCGCCGAACCACCCTCATCCGTCCACGCTCCACCCTCTCTGCGCCCCGGCCTGGATGCTGCTCAGAGGCCGCTGGCACTTCTACCTGGATTCGTGTGTCCGCGGCTCTCCCCGCCGGTTTGAGTGCGAGGCAGCGGGGCTGGGGGATGGAGGCAGAGTCCGGGCTGTAGGGGTGGAGGAGGTGTGGGGGTCGGCTGTGAAGCCCCAGGTCCTGCTCGGCTTTGTTATCCCGGGATCGAGCTGCAGCCCTGCTCCGTATTTCTGAGAGCCGAGGTGAGGAGCACATGGACGGAATCTGTGAGCTGTGCGTGGATCAGAACCCGCTGCGTGGATTTGTGCTGTGAGGACTTAGTGAAGGAGGACCCAGAAAAACACGACAGATTCTTTTACTCCAGTTTGTGTCTCTTTGTGTTCATCCACCTCCCTGCGCGCACACCAGCCTCCCCCGTTATCCCCCCTCCGTCCTCCATCATGGCTTCAGAGCTCCGGGTCTCCTGCTTCTGCTGCCTGCTGGTGCTGCTGGTTCTCCCCGCCGTCCGGAGCTCGTTCCACCGCAGCGGTGTGGACTGCGGCCCCGGGAGGGCCGAAGACTGCCCAGGTGAGCTCACTCACAGCCTGCTTACACTTGAAGGGCTCTGTGGAGGGTCAGAGGTCGGAGCAGTGCGACCCAGCCTTTCTCGTATTTGTGTTTCCGTCGGTGTGTCAGTACCTGTAGTACACCTGAGCTGTGATGTAATGATGCTGAACAGATGTTTCACCTGCTGAAGCTGCAGCCATGTTGCTCTCCTGTGTGTGTGTGTGTGTGTGTGTGTGTGTGTGTGTGTGTGTGTGTGTGTGTGTGTGTGTGTGACCACTCCTCACTTTAACCAGGTTCTATTTCAGGGTTAATTACAGGGTGGAGCAGGGCGAGGCTCAGTGATGGAGCTGGGTTGTGTAGCTTCTCAGCAGATCGTCAAATCTGGCCTCCAGACAGCGGGTAGGCCACAGACTGTAAATAGAAGATGGACAAACCACCGTGGTTGGTTTGTGAACTCTGGTTTAACTTATCAGCCATCACCAGCTGACGCTGACAGAGGCTGTTGTGCTCACACCTGTCAGCGTGGCCACGCCCCTAATAATGCAAATGTAAACATTAGCTGAAGAGACCAACACCGGTCCTGTGGTGGACTCAGTGAAGGCGAGACTGAGGCAGGTCCGGTCCTGGAGTCGTGAGGTGGATGGACCGTGGTCAGACCTGCTGACCTCCTTGTTGTTTGCAGTGCTGTCAGGAGGTGCAGGAGGTTCATGTCAACGTGAGAAACGAGCAGCTGATTCGTCTCCTGACGAACGATAACGAGCTGTGGCTCGTAAAACGCTTCCGAGGAAGTGAGGATGGAGTGCTGTGTGGAAGTTTCAGGGTGTTTTTCTGCATTTTCTTGATTTCGCACACATTTCAGTTCTGTGTGAGTTACAGTGCAGATCCTTCACTCAGTGGGAAAACATCGCTGCTTTTGTGTGTTTGACATTTGAGGGCAACACCAGCAGTTTTGAAAGATCATCACAGAGTAAACGATTCATCAGCTCATTCACGAGATGCAGTGTTGCTGTAACAGCTGGCTACAGCAACACTGTAACAGCTGGAAAACGGTGCAGCAGCAGGTGGAGCGGTGGTTTGGTGCAGCAGCAGCAGGTGATACTGAGATGAGCCCTCACCTGGAGGAGGAGGAGCAGCTCGCACATCTGGAGGGAACTTCTAGTTTATGTTGATCTGAATACAACGCCTCCTGCGTGCCTCCTTTTGGAGGTGTTCTGGGCACCCCAAACTAGGAGGAGATCCCAGGGTCGATCCAGAACCTGCTGAGACTTCGAGGCTCTGCTGTCCAGCTGTGCCACCGTGACTTCAGATAAGCAGAGGGTGGATGATGATGGACGGGTGATGGACATATAGTGGATTAATCCGCTGCTGAAAATAGTCCCTATGTGTTCCTCCCATCTAAAACATGTTTGATCAGATCAGTGAGCTGGTGTTTGTGTGCAGACACGAACTCATTTTGAACTTTTCTCCTCTAAAAGTAGAAACCTGGAGCTGAAATAAGTCTCTGAACTTTTTTAGGATCTAAAGAATCAACAATCTCTGAGTTCTACTTTTAGAAGCTCTGAAGGTTTTTTTTAAACCTGAGCGCCGTCACTGATGTTCTCCCGGCACGTCGCACCACCCCGCCTCAGCTCGTCTTTTATGAGCTCCTGACTCGCTCCGACAGCAGGAAGTCAACGAGAGCAGTGAGGCGGGGACGGAGGGTGGAGGGCGGTTTAACCCGTGATCAGGCCACAGGTCGACCTTTAGCGGTTGTCCTGGAGACGCCGGCTTCACCTCAGAGTTATAGGAGACTGTTTCCTTTGAAGTAAGTGAGGTGTGTTTTACTGCTGTTGGTGTGGAGACGATGAAGCCAGCGACAGGCTGAGGGTTAGTCTGTCCTCAGCTCCCGCAGCGCTGCGTCTCACTCGGTCAGGACAAACTCTGTGATGACGAACATCAAACTGACGGCTGGAGGCGTCCTAACACCAACCTGCACCTCTGTGGAAGTCAGCGCGACTCTTTAATGGTTCCTGTTTACGAGCTGAAGCACAAACTGAAGCTCACCTGGAGGCTCGAGTCCGTCCCCCCACCTGCTGTTCCTCACAGAGGTCTGAAGGTCTTTCCTTACAAACATGTGACTTTATGAATGATTGATGCTCATTTTAGTCCCGCTGACATCAAAGCTCGTACAACAGGGACCTGACCGAGTTAGCAGCTGCACAACAGCACGTTAAAAATGCAGCAAACACAACACGGCATACAAACACCATCATCCGCAGCTGCATGTGGTGACTTTAAACTAACAGCTGATTTGGATTGAAGTTAGTTAGTGTTAATAGAGATCGACAAACCACGTGACTTACGCGCATTGCATTGTGGGTACGAGTGGCAGCAAAATCAAAACACTGCATCAAGCGCCTGCATTTCCAGCACCGGTAACCATTCATCCTGCGGTTTTAATCCCTACTTGCATCCCTGCAACATTTTCAGATCTAATAGAAATAAAATGAGTGTTTTTTCCTTATTTCTATCTGGCGCTATTGTTTCATTCTGTTATAGAATCGTAGAGCAAAGAGGCAACACTGAGCACATGTTTGCTGCACGCTGAGCTTTGTTTCCAGCAGAAACGTGCAGACGGCCCTCTCTGCTCCTGCTGCTGTCGTTCTCCTCACACTCTCCTTCCACTAACACCTGTGTGCAGGTTGTCGTCCGTGGGGGCGGGGTTACCCGCTGTGACTCCCACAGAGCCTCCCGACTGGTCCCTGCAGACACCGACTCCATAAACAAGCTGCCGACACTTGATGATGCAACTGATGCGCGTGTATGTGTGTGCGTGTGTTTGACTGTTTGATCACCTGATGAAGGACCCTGGCTTCAGTCTAAGGGACCAATCAGCTGCCAGAAGATAAAATGATGTCACGCCCGTTCATTAACACAGGCCCGTGTACCTGTCTGTGCCTGTGGCAGCTCCATGGATGGCCGTTTCTTCTTAGTGTTAGAACGACAGATTATAGATGCTGCACTCATTGCCATGTTGTTAGCCAATGAGATCATTGTTTCCACAGTCAGCTCCGCCCCTCTTCAAGTCCCGTTTGAAAATCACCAAGATGGCAGCGTTGAAGACGCTGAGGCTTCGGGCAGGACCCAGATCTGACTGCTAGTTCCTGTTAGCGCACGCTTGTTCTGAGTTCACGTCTTAAAGAGTGGACCAATGATGTGGCTCCACTCAGCGTGAGACCAGTAAAGGAAGAAAAACCAGTAAACTATGATGGAGCTGCTGCTGAACTCAGAGAGACTGCAGAGTTTACTGCAACGTAACTCTGGCTCTCAGACAGTCATTTTAACAACACACACACACACACACACACACACACACACACACACACACACACACACGCACACACACACACACACATGCACAATAACAAAAACAGTGTGTTCTCCCAGGATGCGCTGTGTGTGTGTGTGTGTGTGTCAGCAGGTTGATGTGGCTGCCTCAGCACACTGTGGTATTTACTAATTACAGGGGAGCTGAGGTCACGGCCTCTGTAATTACAAGCTCTAATTGGCCAGCCTGCGGGCTGCCGACCAATCAGCTGCCATCAGGAAATTACTACCCTGGATAATAGTGTGTGTGTTTGTCAGTGGAGCTGTATTGTTTTATCAGAGTTTCCCACTCTGTGTGTGTGTGTGTGTGTTTTAGCCACAAACTGAAATATCTCCACAGCTGGTGGGGGTGGTTGGTGGTGGTTGGGGGCACGGGGGGTGGTGCTCCTCAGAGGAGGGATCCTCACAAACACGCCCCCATCACAGACAGACGCTCGTCCTTTTATTTTTGGCATCGTCAGCCTTCATGTGAGCACAGTAGAGACACAGAGTGAGGGAGGGGACTCACACCAGCCTGACCTTTGGTGGCACCTGTTCAATCAGCTGTAGCAGCACCTGAGCCTGTTCCTGTTTGAATTCTGTTCACTGTAGGTGATTAAGTGATCATCATCACTGATGATCTGAGTGGACCGTGAGCTCCTCTGTACACCAGCCATGCATCAGCTGAAGCTCAGACCTGTCAGCAGGACAGAGCTCAGAGCTGAACCAGGACTCGGTTTATCCCGCAGACTGACCACTTTTATTTCATGCAAAGTTTTGTTTAGTTGAAATCGCTGGACGATAGCTGTGATGTAAGAATGATCCGCTTTGTTTTTTTCCAGATTTGTCAGAGAAGAAAAGCGACCTGCGCGTGTGCGACACCGGGACGTGTCGCTTTGGAGGAACCTGCCGCGAGAATGGCGCCGACATCAAGTGTGTCTGTCAGTTCCACGTGAGTTGCACACACTCACTTCTGCACCTTGGCGCCCCCTACAGGCTGCAGTGCTCAGGTGTAGTCTCCACAGTGCTATTAAATGCTTGCTGAATGAAACCAATCACAGCTTTTTTTATGTGTGTGTTACAGCTGCTGTTACAGATGTGATTAAAGCTTCTGAAACGTGATCATTGTGAGCTGGTCACACAGCAGGGTGCACATTGTTTACACATGCTAACTGTGCTGTCTTTGGCATTGTGCACAGATTTTTGAATTTGGTTAGACCGGAGCGCACTGACCAATCAGCAGCGAGCCTGCCTGCATCGTGAATGAGGTGTTACCTTCAGGCTCCCTCAGAGCCCTGTGTGTGTCTGAGTGCTGTGATAAAGTTACTTTGTGTTTCAGTGCAATAAGAAGTACGTCCCCGTGTGCGGCTCCAACGGAGACACGTACCAGAACGAGTGTTTCCTGAGGAGAGCGGCGTGCAAGAAACAAAGAGCCATCAACATCGTGTCAGAGGGGCCCTGTTACCACGGTAACTCACCCTCTTCTTTAGCCTTTCACTGCTTCTTATAATAAGCAGACTTCAGGTTTCAGACGCTCGCTGTGATTAATGTGTGAACAGGTGGACACAGTCACAGGTAACCCCAGAGTCTAAATCAGAGTCCTGTAATCTGATAAAAAAACATTAAACTTGTTGCTGCCTTTCATAGTGTGTAGCTTGAAGGCCCTGAGTACTCTGAGTACTTTCTCCCACACTGGAAACACTGGGATGATCACATTATGTGAACATTACCTAATAAGACTGATTCAGCACAGACAGTTATGTTAAACTTTCCTAGCAGTCCTTCACAAACAGGGAACAGTCTGTCTATTCTCTCCATCTGTCAGCTGCTGCTGGCTCTTCCTCCTCCTCTTCCTCTGCTGAGTTTGTCCTGGTGGATCATCAGGGGTGCAAAGCCTCACAGATGATGTGCAGCAGTGGGTCCCTCAGTCTGTCCTCACTCTGGACACTTGCAGTCGTCACACATGGAAATCAAATGTGTGATAAGCTGCAGGATTCAAACACAAGTGTAACTTATAAACACATGTTCATACTTTTATTCCACAATCAGAGAGAAAGAAACAGAGAGAGAGTGCAGGACAGACAGACAGGTGACAGTCTCAGGTGTACACACTGCTACACAACAGCACAGAGAAGCAGGATTTAGTGTTTGTGTTATTACGAAACAAGAAGAGTCCCAGATGGTGCAGTGGACACATGTGTGACTGCTGTGATTGAAGCATCTTTCTTTCAGGGCAGAGGCAGCAGTGAGTCAGCTCCAATAGACTTCCATGTTAAAATGTTTAAAGGCTTAATGTTAGCTTTCTTAGGGGCGTGGCCTCTTTGACTGACAGATGCATGGTGACACACCATGACCGTGTTTGTGCTGTTGGAGCCCTTTAGAGCACTTTTAATAACATCATGTGACCAATAATATGGCTGCTGTGAGGTTACCGTAGTAACAGAGCATCCAGGAAGGCGGAGCTCCAGGTTTGGTGAAATTCAAGGATTTTAATTGGATGTTACTGAGCACTGATTGGCAGCCATCTGTGTGATGCTCGTCTTCATAAAGAAGGATTATTTTGAACTGTTAATCATGCAAAGCTACTCAATGAGTCCAGAAGTATGGACACACACACAGAGCCTGTTATGACACCTCTGCAGCAGCAGGTTAAAGTTAACTTCCTGTAGCCAGTGACACTAACCTCAGAACGTGTGTGTGTCTGTGTGTGTGTGTGTGTGTGTGTGTGTGTGTGTGTGTGTGTGTGTGTGTGTGTGTGTGTGTGTGTGTGTCTCAGATGCTGGATCAGGATCTGGAGATGGAGGTAAACAGCTTCATGTTTGCTCTGGTTTGTTTCTGAGTGTTTTTAAGTCTCTGAGTTGAAGCAGACGAGCTGAGCGGCGTTTGTGTGTCTGCAGACGACGAAGGCTCCGGCCGCGGGAAAAAGACCTCCAAATGTGGGAACTGCAAGTTTGGAGCCGAGTGTGATGAAGACTCTGAGGATATGATGTGAGCACGCACACACACACACACACACTCAGTGTTAGGAGTGAGCCTGAACGAGCATGTGTGTGTGTGTGTGTATCCAGCTGCATGTGTAACATCGTGTGCAACGGCCACAACGACAACCCGGTGTGCGGCAGCGACGGCGTCACCTACGACACGCCCTGCCACGTCCGGGAGGTGTCCTGCCTCAAACAGCTCAAGATCGACATCAAGCACGTCGGACGCTGCCATGGTAACAGCATCACAGCAAACACTCCTTCATCCATCACCTTCATCTTCATCATCATCATCATCTACTCAGAGCAGGAGAGAGAGGAGGAAATATGGAGGAGGGGGGTGGAGCTACGGGAGGAAGAGGAGGAGGAAGATGAGAGTCAGGAGGGAAAATGTCTCAGTTCATTTATTTTGAATGATGATCTCAACACACACACACACACACACACACACACACACACACACACACACACACACACACACTGATTATCGCGGCTGGCTGAACAAACAGCTGGTCTCATTTTAATGCCACGACCTCCTGCTCCACATTTTCTCTTCTTTGTTCTGTCCTCCTCCACCTCCTCCTGCTCCTCCTCCACCTCCACCTCCTGCTCCACCTCCTCCTCCTGCTCCTCCTCCTCCTGCTCCTCCACCTCCTCCACCTCCTCCTCCTGCTCCTCCTCCTCCTGCTCCTCCTCCTCCTCCACCTCCTGCTCCACCTCCTCCTCCTGCTCCTCCTCCTCCTGCTCCTCCACCTCCTCCACCTCCTCCTCCTGCTCCTCCTCCACCTCCTCCACCTCCTCCTGCTCCTCCTCCTCCTCCTCCACCTCCTGCTCCACCTCCTCCTCCTGCTCCTCCTCCTCCTCCACCTCCTCCTCCTCCTCCTCCACCTCCTGCTCCACCTCCTCCTCCTGCTCCTCCTCCTCCTCCTCCACCTCCTCCTCCACCTCCTCCTCCTGCTCCTCCTCCTCCTGCTCCTCCTCCTCCACCTCCTCCTCCTCCTCCTCCTGCTCCTCCTCTTCTTCTCCTCCCCTTCTCTCATTTCCATCTGTCCTTCTTTTTCTTTGTACATGTACAGTTTTATTCTATTCTTCACTTCTTCTTTATTTACATCTTTATTTATTCTAACTTTGTTTCTTCTTCGTCTTTTATCATCTTCTTCATTTTCTTCCCTTTTTGCCTTTTATTCTCTCTCCTCCTTTCCTCCCCTTCTTTCTTCAGATTTTTCACTTTCTTCTTCTCCTTTGCAGATTATTTCTTCTTCACTGCTAATTTTCTTCCTCCTCTTTTCTATTTTTTCTTCTTCTTATTTTTTATTCACCTTTTGTTTTTTTGCTGCTCATCTTCCTCCTTGTTTTTCCCCTTGTTTCTCTTCTTTCCTTTCTGTTAAACGCTCACTTGCTTCATCTTCCTTGTTTTCTTTGTCTTCTTCTTTCTTCACTGATTCTTCTTCTTCTCCTTCTTTGACTTGGACTTCCTTCTGTTTTCTCGGCTCGAGTTGTTCCGGGTTAAAAACATCTGACACGCCGACTCTAGAAGCCTGCGTTCCAGTTATTATGAATGAATTAATGAATTTTTGGATTTTAAGTAAATAATTCAGATGTTCATTTTAATAAAATGAGGTGGTCTGTCCACACAGGTGTGGTTTTATGAGTTTAACCAGCAGATCTCAGAATCGTCCAAAAACCCAGCGTCACAGTTTCAAATGTTACGATTGAAAAAAAAAACGTGTTTGATTAAAACTCGAGTGCTGAAGAATAAAAGCTCCCGTGTGATCGATGCTGTTCAGTAAAGAAACTGCATGGCGCAACAAAACACATCAGATACACATGAGCCAGGTCATGATAACCATGAGCGTAATCTTTGTGTAGCTTTTTAAATATGAACGCATGAACATTAAAGCTGTGAACGGTTCAGAACCAACGAGACGGGCAAACGTCTCTGCAGCGCTGACGGAGCTTCAGCCTGAGGCCAGAAAAGTGTGTGAGGGAATCAGTACACGTTTATATATCTTTGTGGGGACCAGAAATTAGAACGCTACCAACAGTCCTTATGGGGACAAAACGCCCGATGAGTTTGTTTTTGAGACTCATCGTGTGGTTTTAGTGTCAGGGTTACAGATGGGTTAGGGTCAGGCTGAGGGTCACCATTATGTTAATAAGATGCCCTCACTAAGATATGGAAACCAGCGTGTGTGTGTGTGTGTGTGTGTGTGCGCGTCTGTGTGTGTGCGTCTGTGTGTGTGTGTGTGTGTGTGTGTGTGTGTGCGCGTGTGTGTGTGTGTGTGCGTGTGTGTGCGTGTGTGTGTGTGTGCGCGTGTGTGCGTGTGTGCGTGTGTGTGCGTCTGTGTGCGCGTGTGTGTGTGTGCGTCTGTGTGTGTGTGTGCGCGTGTGTGTGTGTGTGCGTGTGTGTGCGTCTGTGTGCGCGTGTGTGTGTGTGCGTCTGTGTGTGTGTGTGCGCGTGTGTGTGTGTGTGCGTGTGTGCGTGTGTGTGTGCGTCTGTGTGCGTCTGTGTGTGTGCGTCTGTGTGTGTGTGTGTGCGTGTGTGTGTGTCTGTGTGTGTGTGTGTGTGTCTGTGTGTGTGTGTGTGTGTGCGCGTGTGTGCGTGTGTGCGTGTGTGTGTGCGTCTGTGTGCGTCTGTGTGTGTGCGTCTGTGTGTGTGTGTGTGCGTGTGTGTGCGTGTCTGTGTGCGTCTGTGTGCGTCTGTGTGTGTGTGTGTGTGTGTCTGTGTGTGTGTGTGTGCGTCTGTGTGTGCGTGTGTGTGTGTGTGTGTGCGTCTGTGTGTGTGTGTGTGTGTGTCTGTGTGTGTGCGTCTGTGTGTGTGCGTGTGCGTGTGTGTGCGTCTGTGTGTGTGTCTGTGTGTCTGTGTGTGTGTGTGTGTGTGTCTGTGTGTGTGTGTGTGCGTCTGTGTGTGCGTGTGTGTGTGTGTGTGTGCGTCTGTGTGTGTGTGTGTGTGTGTCTGTGTGTGTGCGTCTGTGTGTGTGCGTGTGCGTGTGTGTGCGTCTGTGTGTGTGTCTGTGTGTCTGTGTGTGTGTCTGTGTGTGTGTCTGTGTGTGTCTGTGTGTCTGTGTCTGTGTGTGTGAGTCACTGACCTGTATTTAAGCCTCTCTCCTCGCTGCTCGCTCTCATCAGTCACTGTGAGCCGGACGCGTGCGCACACTCGCTGTAACGCCTCATTGATGGGACGCTGAAGCTGGTCTGAGATCAGCGATGCTCTCTGTAATCTGACGCTGTCGGGTTTCACTCGGGGACTAAATGTGATCGAGGACGTTGACTCTTCATCTCATTCGTGTGCTGAAACTCACCTTTTATAAATATTTCCCCATCGTTCAGACAAGAATGGACCGTCTGAACAGAAACGAGCTGGAATCTGATTCTAATCCCATGAAATCAGCACATGAACATGAACACACACTCACTGCACACATTATCAAATTATAGCTGAATGAAAAACTTTCAACATTTTACTGTCTGAGGCTCAAAGTCACGGAGACGTGCAGATCTCTCCTCACATATGTGATGTTATAGATGGAGCTGCAGCTCAGCTAGAGCAGCTTTGCATGATTCACAGCTTAAAATAATCCTTCTTTATCTCGTGCTAGGCCTCACTTCATTTGACCTCCTGTCCTGGTGGTCCTGATGATGGTGCTTTAGACGCTTTCTCTGGTCTCATCATCTTTTTCTTCTTCTGTGGTTTCAGATAAAAACAGGAAAGACGACAGCATCAAAACCAAGACAGAAATCTACGGTAAGCCCCACCCCCGGCCAAGTCCCGCCCCCAACTGTGCCCGCTCCTGTCTCACAGCAACACAAATCCTAAAGCACAGATTTCTTCTTCTCTCCTTCCAGCTGTCCCCAAGCCTGGTGAGGGGGAGGGGTTTGAGGACAGCCCCGCCCCCTGTCCAGAGGACTACTCCCAGTTCTGCGAACACGGTATCTGTGAGATGAGACAGAACCTGCCCACCTGCAGGTAAGCCCCGCCTCTCTTCAAAAATAAAAGTCTGAAACCGGCTGATTTTTGTGTCTTTAAAGATTTAAAGTTTTTCTGTCAACACGAAAATCTTGATCTGTGTTCGCTGTGAGAACAAAGACAACGTCGTGTGTGTGCGTGTGTGTGTGTGCGTGTGTGTGCGTGTGTGTGTGTGTGTGTGTGCGTGTGTGTGTGTGCGTGTGTGTGTGTGCGCGTGTGTGTGTGTGCGTGTGTGTGTGTGTGTGTGTGTGTGTGTGTGTGCGCGTGTGTGTGTGCGTGTGTGTGTGTGTGTGTGTGTGTGTGTGTGCGTGTGTGTGTGTGCGTGTGTGTGTGTGTGTGTGTGTCACTGAGGATGATCAATCACAAACATCACGTTCTTGTTGTCAGTGTGGAGTTTTTATTTTTATTCATGAGCAACGTTCTCGACATGTGAAACTTCCACACGTAACGCTGACTCTGTGTGTGTGTGTGTGTGTGTGTGTGCATGTGTGTGTGTGTGTGTGTGTCAGGTGTGAGGATGCGTACGGGGGGCAGCAGTGTGAGCAGCTGCTGGACTTTAACATCCTGTACGTGGTGCCCAGCGGGCAGAAGCTGCACTACGTCCTCATCGCCGCCATCATCGGAGCTGTTCAGATTGCTGTCATCGTGGCCGTGGTCATGTGCTTCACCAGGTACACACACACACACAGACACACACACCTTTCCGGCTCAGTAACAGTCCTAAAGAACGGATCACATCAGGGTCCTCGCTACACACCGAGTGAGTAATGAGCCATTAAATCAGTAAACGATGATTTTTGTGGTTTCTGAAACACGAGTGCTTCCAGAATGTGTGAAATCACCGCAGAGGAAAGTTTGGAGGTGTTTGTGTGTCAGGCTGTGAATCGTGGCTTTCAGCCCTCCAGCCTCCAGCAGGGGGCGCTCACACCCCAGCAGCACTCAGTCATGAAGCAAAGCACCATAAAACCATTAATGTGCAGAGTTTCACCACCAGCCGTCCAGAGCTGTGAAGAAAAAACAAACAAGTCTGTCAGGTTCAAAGTGCAGCCCAGACATGCAGACCTGATACGCTCCTGCTGAAACCAACACCTCCTTTTACTTCTTTGGTGGTGAGTGATGGTGAAACATCAGCAGGCTGCCTGTGATGCCTCCACGTGCTCAGCCTCTTCATCGCTTTACCTCACGCTGTAAAAAACGTTATCAGCACAGACCAGCAGCGCTGACGTGATTTCACTTAAAGTGAGGCAGACATTTTCCAATAAAAAAACGTCTAACATTCAATAACTGGACCTCTGAAAGCCTGGAGTTTATCCCCATCCCACATCTAATAGAATAGAATAGAATATAACAGCGCTTTATTGTCATTGTACACAAAGGTGACAGAGGTTTTAGTAGTTTTGCACACACCAGGAATCTGCAGGGTCACTGCTGTAAGAGAAACACTCCTATTGGCGGTTAAAGATGATCACATGATCTAACGTTACATTTTGCCGGGAAGCTGGGAAATGAAAATATTCCCGACCAGCTTGATTAGTTTTTTCTTCCCCTCAGAGTTACAGGGGGCACGTGAAGCAGATCATTGTTACATTTACTGATAAAAGCTGAGTTTAATGTTGACGTGCACTTCCTGTTGTGTCCTACAGGCGGTGCAACAAGACGAAGCGTGGTCGGAGGCAGAAGCAGCATCTCGGGCACTTCCCGTCAGGAACGTCGTCCCGGATGATGTAGCTGCTCTTTCTTTTTTCAATGATTTTTTTAATTTTCCATCTTGTTTTTTATAAAATTCGACCTTTCGTACCACAGACTGCATTTTTGATATCTCGACTTTTTGGTGCCTCTTCTTATTTTCCCTCGTTTTTTGGAATAACCCGACATTACTGAGGGGCCTTATTTTCCACCTTTCATTCCTTTGGCTTCCCGTCTGCAGGTGGTTTTCAGTTTGTGGAGACGCGGCCGTGCTGCTGCCGTCCTCTCAGACTCTGAAACACTGTGGAAACTTTATTTCTCTGATTGTATCGTCGCTCCGGACGTCCACACCGCAAACAGTGACGATTGTCTCAGTTTTCGCCCGGTGAGACGCACAGCAGGAGCGCCTCCTTTTTAGTTTTTCGGCCACGTTAGAGCTCATTCCTGCTACAGCTGCGGTTCTCGTCCGTCTTCCTCCCGCCCACACGAGGGCGGCGACCCTCATCCTGATTGGCTCTGGTGTACACGCACGTGCTGATCTGTGGATTCATCTCTGCTGAAACATGTCCACCTTTGTGGCGTTCGTGCCACATATTAATGACCTGACGGGAGATTCGACCCAACGCACATTAGGCGGAACCCAGAAAACGAGGCGAGCTGATCGGAGTCGGTACTAATGGAAGAAGAGCTTCTGGTCACGTGATTTCCAGCTGCTGTGAACACTCGGACTGAAACTACACACTCGAAATGTCCTGAAGTGATGAGGTGCAGGAGCAGCTAAAGCCATGGCTGGAAGAACTGTTCTGAAGTGAAACGGTCATGTGACTGAAGCTGTCACATGACCACTTCACTGCGAATTAATTTTTTGTTAAATCTTTGTTCTGTGATTGGCTGAATTTGTTCATTAAAGCTGTAAAACATGGACGTAGCTACTATGAACTGCATGCTCATTGGCTAACAACTTGTGATTGATGCCAGCCAATGAGCATGCAGTTTCCTTCCACATATAATCCTCCTTTTAGAAATGTGGCGTAAATGAGATTTACAAAACAGTCAGCTCATTTTTATTTAGTGTGGCCGAAATCAGTGACCGAGCAGGAGAGGTCAAAGGTCAGACAAGGCCTTTGTAGCAGCAGCTGTCGCCATCTGGTGGCCTTTAGATAGAATCCAGGTTTATTCATTTTTCTGAGCAGGAAGCCGCGTCCATGTTTTCTGCTGTCTGTGAAGGACGCTTTAATAATCCAGACATTTGGCATCATATCGTCATGACAACATGTTGGACTAAAATGGGGAAAACTGGGAGACAGAACTAACAGGACTCGGGTGTGGAGGTTTTCACTCAGACTGCTCGGTTAATTAGACCAAAGCAGCTTTTAAAATTCAGTCAAAACTGTGAATCTTCCCTAAAAATGTTATTTTCTCATCAGCTTCATATCAGCGCTTATCTGGAAATATGGTTCTCAGTCAGATTCTGTGTGCGCCACGCTTCTATCCTTTTAAATCTTCGCTGTGAAAGCGACAGATGTGATGAAGAAGAGCTGTTCTGCTCATACTGCCCCTCAGCAGGCTTCCTGACTTTGGCCAATCGGAAAAAGAAACAAAAAGGAGGCCTTGAAGGGAAAGCAGCTGATTTCAGCTGGAGGCAGCGAGGCTCTGCATGAAGGGCAGAATCAGATAAATGAGGATGATTTTGAACTGTGAATCATGCAAAGCTACGCTGGCGGTGTAATGACAAACAGGTGGAGCTGGAAATGAGCAGAAGCAATCCACTTTGAAGGTTTAATGAACGCGTGTTGTGGACGTTGCCATGCTGAGAATTCCCATGATGCACTGCTGCTCACGTTTGGCCAACTTCTCTTGTTTTTCTTTGTTTACTTTGTCACGCATGTGTTGTACCGCCTTAACTGTCCAGGGGGCGCTGTGCAGCGGGACTACAGGATTATCAGGGACCACCGGAGCCCCGTGCCCCTCAGATGTGAGCCGACTCGTATCTCAGGCGTGTTTTTTGTTTTTGACTTTGTGCTACGTCTCACAGGGTCAAACGTCACGTCTCCTTAGAGAAACTTTCTTTAAACACTTTTTGTATTTGTTACAATGAGATCCACCTGAAAACCAAAATGCTGTTTTTTCTACTGCTTAAAAATAATAATGAGGTACAAGCCGACATGTACAGGTTGCTATGCTAATTATTTTATTGCCTAATTTTCAGATGACGCCATTCCGGAAATGGATTCCAATGTTTGTGTGTTTGGACAAGCTGGCGATAATTTAAAGGACCTCGTCAAGCTTTTTATCTTCATTCTGATTCGTAACGATGGTACCACGTGTCCGTGTTGGTTGTTTTGTTGTGTTAGAAGGAGTAGGCCGATAAGCTGGGCTCGGGTTCGCCTCGCGCGCCGCTGCCCTGAGGTGAACCGCCATGGTCTTGGTGGCGCTTGTCGCAGGGAACGGGCCAGATGTTGCTGTAGATGTTGATCCTGCATGAACCGTGAAGTTGTTGTTTAGACTGTGCTGTAGCTGAATTAGCATTAAATTATGATGTTTGAACCTCTGCGTCTTCATGTGTCCGTTTTCTGAGCCGGCCTCTTAATAAAGCTTCACACAAACATCTGGACCTGTTTTCACAGCTGATACTGATCCATGCTTAAACACCTGGAGGTATGAATGCACTGGCTGCAGTCTTTCCTAATGCCCAGCAGGGGGCAGTGGTGACGGGTCAATAATCTGTCCCTCAGTTTCTCACTCGCTCATCATCCCAACAATCTGAATATTTGATGGAAATAAATCCTGAAAATAGTTTCTGATGGTCAAAGGCCTCAAGCACAGTGCTCATTAAACACAGTCATATCCATGATGTTATTATTTGATTCATTTGATTATAACGGTATTAAGTAAAAGTGCATTCAAACTGTGCTTCAGCAGATTCCAGTCCGTGACAAGTCCGCTGAATTTTAGTCTAAAAATGCCTCAGCGTGTTTTAACTATAGTCTTTGAACTATTTAAAGATTACATATAAATATGGGTATGACAGTGCGACAGCATGAATAAAGTCTAAATGAGCGTCTGAAGACGTGCTACCGAGTGAAGAAGCCGAACACGTGGCCAGCACAGGGAGGATGCTCTGAATCTGAAATATAAAACTGAAGTGGGCTCTCGGCTGATTCCACATCCTGGATCTCAGCCGGCCACATGGATGCAGCAGAGACCCCGACGAGTCCGCTTCATCCGCAGCTGTAACAGTCAGTGACGCTTCAGGTGGAGCACCTCAGCGAGCTGAAAGTCCGCCATGTTGGACCCATCGATTATCGTGTAGCCTGACCAGCGAGGCTCCAGAACACAGCGCTTCCTGCTGTATGAACGGTTTCCCAGCCTCTCGTCAGGGCTTCAGCTTATTTATGACCCGTGCTAAGAAGGAGCCGGACAGAACAACAGTTCTTCAGGTTTCCGAAGGCCTTCCAGGGTCTTTGAACATTGGCCAGTTTCTCACCATTTTTCCGGTCCTTCTACCTAACGATTTTCAGAGGTTCCAAGCTGCACATCTGCTCCAGCCTGAACCTCGAGCTGGGCCGGTGGCAGGTTTCAAACTCCTTCCTATCTCATCTCAAGTGTTTTTACTTCACATTAAATTTTGACACCTTTGAGAGGCGAAAACCAAGCGCGCCCGGTGGCTGATGAAGCCTTCGTGTCTTCTGCAGGGAGGTGCGGTTAAATATAGCAGTGATGGCAGGATAATTATAGGCAGCAGCTGGTGGAGAGCTTTCAGACAGCGGGGAGTCCCCTTCTGTCTTCACCTGATTCTGGCCCACCTCCCTCATTCTCTGTTTTCTTCTTGAAGGTTAGAGTAATGATGGGTTGCATGTTAGAGCTTTGAACGCTCTTCTTTCTTTTTTGGTGAGGTCGGGCTACGATTGGAAAGGGTTCAAAAGCAGGAGCTGGATTATGTTTCCGATCTTTGTATGTTCACAGATGTTAAGAGAAAATCAGAAAGCTCAGACCACCAATGATTATGAGTGGTTTTACTTCATCCTGCTGAACCTTACACAACAAAATGCCATGAAACAGATGTCAGAAGTTACTACCACCATGTGTGCTTCTGTGCAGAAGTCGTGAACCACGCCTAATTTCTTTAAACTCCACCATTTTCAGAGGAAGGGCTTTTGGGTTTGTTGAACCACTACATCTGACCTATGAATCTTTCAGGCAGAAGAAGACTCCTAATTCAAGAAATGAACCAGTGTTGTGTCCTAACATAACAGATGACTAACCAAAGAGCCGAGTTTTGTATCTTTAAGCTCAAAAGCAGGTCACAAACAAAACATTTGTTTTGTTTTTCATTTTTAAATGGACATAAAATTGTATTTTTGCACCAACAAGGTGACTCCCAAAGAGCTGTTGGCTGGAAACTTGGCATATGGCGTGCAGTGTATCCTACTCTGAGAAAACTGTACAGAAGAAGAAGTGCGAGGCCTTCAGCTGCAGGTCAGTCAGAGGTGTTGGAGATCTTTGATAAACTGATGAATTATAAACTCAGAAAAGTTACATCAGAATCTGAGCCACCATTCGGGAACATCTGGAGACATCTGATTATCAGCAGCTTCGTGTTTCAGCATGATACTGAGCCAAACACACGGCCAGTGCAGTGAAAGCACATCTGGATAGAAACAGACAGAGGAACTCTGTCAGTCATGGATCGGCCTCCCCGGAGCCGGACGCCAGCATGACTGAAGTGGTAACTTACAGAGATGACAGAGTTCAGACTGAGCTGAAGAATAAAGGTGTTCATAAAGAATACTGACTTTTAAGCATCAAGGTAGAATTACTACAAACTCTGTTTTTGCCTTAGACACTATTTTTCCATGTATGCTTGCATGTTTGCAATAAATCACTGCATTTATTTCCCATTTTTCCTAAAGTAAATGTCCAAACATGCCCATAAGTGTTTCCTCTTCCTTCTTCCCTTTGTCATTTTATCAAGAATTCCCCGCTCGACCTCTCTAGGATCGTCTTTTTATTCACTATCATCGCAGCAATTAGCCGCAGTTGTCAGACTGTCAACCAAGTATATGTTTGTACCTGGAAGACTCAAGCTGAACTTCTAGGAAGACCAGTATGTTACTGCTAACTTATGGGTTTAGTGGGCAAGCTGGACCATTAAGCACAGGTGGTGGTTTTGCAAACATTGTGATAAATTAGCTAACTGGCAAAGGCTACATGCTATGTGCTAACTGTAGGTGCCAGCTACAACTCAGTGGGTGACATCAGATTATAATATGAATGAAAAAGAATACATCTGTGGTTCTGTTGGGCTGGTTCAAACTTTAGCTTTGTAAGAGTTTAATACAGTAAAGCAGAAACTCCGGCACCCAGACGAGTATAACTGAACCTATCAAGAAGTATTAAGTGTTATAAAACAACAATACTAAGTGTTTCTGCCTCCTGTCACAGTTCGATCGTGCCTCTGCGTTCCCACTGAACACTTCTTCATGCTCCTACTAAAATCTGGCGTTTGAAAATTAGCATGTGAGATAGCAGAGCTTGACATGATTTTAAAATGTGTTCACTTTGACTGAAAGTTAGCTCAGCCTATCACAACGTGATGTTGACTGCTTGCTCCTCCCATCTCTTGCTCCACTTCCTTATCCAAACGTGGACTACCGGGCTCAAGTCAAGAACAAAGATGGCAGTGAAGGCGAGTGTTAGCATCATGAATGCTCATTTGGAAGCCTGGGGTGCCAAAAACGTCTAAACCTGGAGGGAGGGATTAAGACAGAACAAGTGAAAAGGTGATGGGGGATAGATGGATGTGGAGAAATAGATGGGAGGGGGTTTCCATTCCTTTTAATATGCTCACGTCCCAAAGAAGCACAGGGAGTCACTTTACCCTCGCTGTATTTTTAGCAGCCGAGAACACAGAGAGAAGCTGGGATCCATGTCACTCTTTATCTCTCTCGCTCATTAACACATGCATTCCCGTAATATCCATTTCCACTTAAAAATCCTCTGATTGATGGAAAGTTTTGGCTAGTTCGGTGTTCCTCAGGGCCTCAACGTGACTTACCAAGTCAGATCAACGTGATCCTCACTGCTCTGTAACGTCTCACAGTCTGGGTGCATTTAAACTGCAGCTATGATACTGACTAAAGAGGATTTTAGCTCCGGTCCACCTTCCGCTTTAACGCTCCCACTGCATTTTAGCTCATCTCTTTTTAGCCTCCCTCCGTCCCTCCTCTTGACTCCGATCACCCCCACCCCCCTCCCTTTCTCTCCCAGTAGGGTGGAGTCTATGAGTTGATCTGAACAGTTTCAGGGTCACCCTCCAGTCGTAGAGGGGTGATCTGGTCCTCCTGTCCTCCTGCTTTCTTTAATTTTCCTTTCTGAGGTCTTCCTTTGGATATTCCCAGTGTTTCGACGGTCATCCTCGAATTCATATCTTTGTTCTTCACATCTTTCAAATTTCACTCTTAACTGGAGTACATTTTACTGGAGTTTGCCTGTCCAAGTCATCCTCCTCTTCCTCATTACTTTGTTCCTTTTATCTCTGGATCACTGGACACAAACAGTCGATCGACCAAGCAACGAGAATATTACCAGCAACCAAGCAGCAAGAATGACCGATAAACCGGGGATGACGACTGGTGGCGGAGATGATGCGGGTAGCATCATGGCATTGCTGGAACGCGTGGCGGGCCTCATGGACAGCGTCCAGGTCACACAGCAGCGCATGGAGGAGCGTCAGCTTGAGCTGGAGAGCACGGTCAAAACCATCCAGGCCGACGTTGTCAAACTGACCAATGAGCACGCCAACACCAGCTCTACCGTCGACCGGCTGCTGGAGAAAACACGGAAGGTCAGCCGGCACATCAAGGATGTCAGGGTGCGTGTGGAGAACCAGAACATCAGGGTCAAGAAGGTGGAGGCCACTCAGGGTGACCTCCTCGCCAAGAACAAGTTCAGGGTGGTCATTTATCAGGTAAGACTCTCACGCGTTCTCTGTATCAGAAAGTTCTTGTTCTTAATATGCTTCATGGATCAAGGAATGTTGGAAACAGTCCTTCTGGACATCCAACCAAGGGATTACTGATGTAGTTCTTCTTGTTTGAAGATCAGTGGATGGTTGATTCAGTAGATCTGAAATGACAAACCCAAACAAAATCAGCAGTTGTCAACAGTCAACACCAGCAAAACCAATTCCAATAATAAAGATATAATTTGGAGCTACCAGCCCGGGGGACTGGATTAGCCTCTGTCACTGTTCTGTGTCTAAAGGTGGCCTGGTGAAATGCTCCTACCATACAGCACCAGTGCAGTTAGCATTGTTTTATCAGCACAAAGAATCCTAAATCTTAGAAAGAGGACTTTCTTTTATGTCTTTATTAAGAAGCCAGAGTAATGGATTGGCTCACTTTGGGGTTCTGTGGGGTTTGAGCCTCTGCATCATTATTTTTTTTAGTCCACAGTAATCCTGGCAGCCGGTTTCATCAGGGGACAAACTGAACTTTTGGACTGTAGAAGTTAATAAGGCCAGCTGGTGTTTGACGAAAGACGACTGTAAAGGTGGATCCAGCTGGTTTATGTCTAAAATAGGCATTCGCTCACCTCCAGGTCTTTAATTCCAAGAAAAGTCCGAGGATGTTTTTATGAAGTACACAAACTGTTGATGGGCGGTGGTCACTGATGTTAAACTCAAAGTGAGCTGCAGTTGTGATCTTTACTGGAGTTTAACATGACTGTTGTGTTCTTTGAGAGCATGTTTGTGACCACCTCGTTTTGTTTTTATGTCACTGTTGATTCACATCTGAGTTATTTTAAGATTCACACCAGCCGATGAAAGTCTCAGTCTCAACCTCTGAGGTTTGAAATAGCAACAAGCACACCGGGATTCATTTTACTTCTTTGGCCTTCACAGTTAGCAGCTGGCAGCATGACAGTGACGCGGTTATTTTAGCCCTGGATAAGCTTCAGTGTGCTGAAAGGTTACCGCACAGACCTGAAGCTCACAGCAAGTCATGTACTTTAGAAAACTAAAGTAAAAGAGGACTGATTTCAGATTTGTATGCAGCTCACGTATTATTGATTTCAGATTATCATTATTATTATTAACAGTTATAAAAAGATTATTATTTATCTTTTTATAACTGAGTTGGGCAAAACTTTTACACAAAGACGAGCTGTTAAACCAGCAACGCTCAAAGATGCAAACACACATTTGTGAATTTTATGCAATAAAGAGACACTGATGCTTCGTTACACAATGAAACCTAATTCATCAAAGAGCATTGCTTTTAGTTCACTGTGTGAAGAATCAGCTGATTTAAGCACTTGTTAAACATTAAAACATTCACTTTAAGTGACGCAGTGAATTCAGCATTCAAGTTAGCATGTAAGCTAGTGCGGTGACTGCAGGGCGTGGTTCTGTTACTGCGTCAGGTTGCAGTCCCGTCAGTGAGGCCACACAGAAATGCAAACATCACGCCGTGTGGGATGGAAGCAGAAATAGGAAAGACTTCCATGCTTGTTTACGTTTTGTGAATTTTCACATTAACTCGAGTTTTTAGATCCTGTGATGCTACGTTCTCGGTTCTTAGACGAACGCTGATGTTTGGTGGTTGTGCTCATCCTGAAGCTCTCAGAGACTTAATGAGTGACGATCACACTCTGACTAAATAAACGACACTGTGACTGTGGAGTTCCCTCTCATGTAGAGCTGTGACTTTTACACAGCAGGCAGTCACATCCACCAAGGCCTCTTTAGGAAACACCTCCCAGCTGCTTCTTTTCCACAGCAGTAAGAAGAAAATGAAGCGTGTTGAGCTCACAGAGCTGCTGTACTGTAAGTGACTGAGCCAGCTGACTGCTGACAAACCAGGTTATTCTGAGTCTGCAGCTCCTCCATCTCCTAATATAGTTGTCTGCCCTCCCTCGTTCTCTCTGGCTATGAACCATTTCATTAGCTGCTGCCTGCTCCCAGTTAGACTGATGGAGGAAATCCTCCCAGTGGAAGCAAAAGCTGTGGGGACTCAGCACACAACCCATGTCAGGAGGTCAGATGGGCTCATAGCCTTCAACCCTCCATATTTGGCCCTTGCTCCTGCAGTCTGGCAGAGCAGAGAGGTCCCAGAGTTTCCTTTTTTTAACCACAAAGAATGAGTCAAATGGTTAAACTGTTTGCTGTTGGACGAGTCCATCCAGCTCAGGTTTCAGTCCTGGTCTCAGCTCAGGAAAGATGACCTCAGAAAGCTGCACACAGTCACTGCTGTGTGTTCAGCATCAAACAGCCTCACAGTCTGTTTGTGCACAGATGAACCCGACGACAGCAGGATGATCAGAGCGATTTAGAGGCTGAGTTTTTACCGTTCATTAGCTGCTTCCTGCTGTGAAGCTCAGCTCTGAGTGTGCTGTGTTCATCAGAGCTGTGGAAATGTCAGCTCAAACATATCAGGTGTCACATCTGTGATGCTTCTGTTAGCATGCTAACTACAAGTTAAGTAACAGGTTCATTTGGGTTTAACTGCAGGATTATTCACATTATTCAGACAAATAAGTCGAAGATGTCTGAGCAGTTTGGGAACAGAAACATTAAAAAATGTCGTGAAAAACATTTTTTACAACATCAAACAGACTGATGAGGAATAAACAGTGTGACGGCAATAACAGTGTTCGTGTAACTGATTAAAGTCGGCCAAATGTAAAAGCTGAATATAAAAAGAGTTTTCAGAATCTGAACATTTTGTAACATCAGTTCAGCTTTGATGTTTGTTTTTAAACCCTCCATAAGTAATCAGATTGGATTCCATGTTTCATGGATCATGTTGCTCATTAGATTCATTTCCATGTGATCTGCATTCAGTGAACGCGACATTTCAAAGTAACTTGAGCCCAACGTTTATGGATCCCATCGTCAAAGTATGAACTTCAGCTTCCTGAGACGACAGGATGGCAGCTCGGATTTCCTGATCGGCTCTTTTCCGCTCTGGTGTCCAAACTGCTGCACATGATGCTCACAGCACATCTACATCACTGCAGATCAACATTATAAACAGTCTCATCTGGACTGTTTTCATTGAGTTGATTGAACTGGAGGCTGGTTTAAGCAGCACACCTGCTGCTGGTGTTTGCTATGTGGGGTCAGACTGCAGGCTTACTGGGCAGCTCCCAGTATGAATGAGTGGGACTGTGGAGCTGTAGCTTCACTCTCTGCTTTTCTGCGTAACCTGATCTCAGAGTTACAGACAGATGCACGGCATGACGCAGCCTGGAGCTGAAAGCGATCCCGTGTTGCTCTGCGCTGCTAGCAGATATTAGCTTCCTGCAGGCGCGCGCTGAGCTGCAGAAACAGGTGCTGCAGGTTATTTCTGGATGCAGGATCACGGCCCAGCACAAGTCTGCATGACACACTTCATACAAAGACACAATTACATCTGACATCACTGCTGAACTTTGTCCACCAAAAGACATGGACCATTGAATCGGTTTGTTTTCAAGCTTGTTCTTTGCTCTCTCTCTCACTCTCTCTCTCTGTTTCTCAGGGTGACCAGGAGGTGAAATCTGTCGCCCCGGGAAACGAGCCAGAGGAGCCCAGCAGCAGCGGCGGGGCCCGGGCCAGTGCCGAGGTGGAGCCCGACAAGTTCGAGCTCCCTCCAGAGTCGGACGAGGAGTACATGGTGGTGGAGGAGGCCGACTCCTCGTCAGCCAGCCGCATAAAGAAGACGGGGCTGACGCGCATCGAGAGCTTCAAAGCCACCTTCTCCAAGGAGAACATGAGCAAGACCCGCGAGAACCTGGGCACCAAGGTGAACAAACTCGGCGAGCGCATCGTGACGGCCGAGAGGCGCGAGAAGATCCGCCAGTCCGGCGAAAGGCTGAAGCAGTCGGGAGAGAAGCTGAAGGACACCATCACCAAGAGTGTCCCAGCCAAGCTCAACCTGAAGAAGGAGAGGACTGTGGCAGAGGGCCAGGAGGGAGCCGAGGGCGTCACGGAAGGAGCTCTGCCCGTCCCTCCTCCCAAGGGCCGCAAGACCAGCCCTCACGCTGCCAGGCCGGCCGAAGACGAGGGCAGAGCGGAGGGATCTGAGGTGCCGATGTACGACATGAAGCAGCTGTCCTAAAACCAGATCTGCGCCCTTTCTTTGGACTTCTGAGACACACTGAGAGGAAGGTTTTTGGGTAGCTGTACAAGAATAAATGATTCATTAAAAAATAAAATAAAGATTATTTTGTGTTGAACACTTGAAGGAAGCGAGCAGAGAACAGATCCAATCAGACTGAACATCAAACCCGGCTCCTGAGAGCAAGTGTGCTTCTGGACATTTACCATCAAATCCCGAGTGAAGTTATTTTTCGGTCTCGTGTTCAATAAACAGTGAGCTGGGAAAACTGAAGAACAGACTTCAGACGTTCCCTGCAGAGTTTCTGCTGCTCGGTCGTCTGCATGTTGCTGAGACTGAGCTGATGATGAAGCTGTGATGCAGGGCTCTAGAGTGCGACCAAATTTTTCAGTGGTGCGACTAAAAATAAATATTTGGTCGCACAGGTGCGACCAACTGTTCCGGTAACAAAAAAAAAATCTCTGTAACTCTCCGTGTGGTCAACAACAGACACACATTATGCCCCTATCGTGGACTAAACCAATCAGAGATAGTCAGGGGCGGGACCTCTCTAATTGGCCGTGGTCCAGTTGAAAGTGCAGGTGGAAGAGAGGTGAGTAGCTTGAATAAAGCGATATCAATTCATTAACGGATTCCACACAAAGACCCAAACACGGAGCGGACCCAACACATCAGAATCAGCTTCGTCTTTCTCGGCTTTCTCACCCGACGGCCTGAACACGGACACGCTGTCGGAGCTTAGCGATTCTTCGGGTCCGCGCTGTGTTTACGTCTTTTTGCGCTGATTCTGAGCTGCAGGTTTTGCCTCTCTCCAACCAAAATTCACCGAGCCAGCAGCAAAAGAAGCAGCAAACTGCGCTTCACATTTGATCAATGTCGTCATGAATTCCCTCTGACTTTTGCTGTTTTGCTTCCACCACGATAAAAATCACACTTCCTGCACAGCTCTCTCTCTCTCTGTACTTCAGGAACAGTTTCCCGTCTCAAATCTGTTTTCTGCATTATTCATTCGCTTATTACCCACCAGTCTAGCGTTGTTTACAGCGCTTTTTCTTTTTTCACTTAAATGACCTCGGACAAGAAAGCCTAATTTCTGCTGTTCAATACTGAAGAAATTTAAATTTCTTAAAATTATGCAAAATTGCAGAATATTTTTAAGGTTATCTGCTATAAAAAGCCAGACCAGGAAAATCTCCTTCATGTTTTCCTGTGTTTTATTCTCAGTTACTTTCACACAAAGGCATCTGCTGTGATTTTCACAATTCTGATGAAGTCTCATGTGTATCAGTACTGATAAATGATCAGAATTATAATATTTCTGACTGTCTGAGGCTAAATTGAATCAAATCAGGACTTTGAGAACCGGAATTGAATGGATTATAGAAATCAGTGATGATACTCAGCCCTAGTGAGCAGCCTAGGCCTGAGAGAAGTGGATGTACTGTAGCTGTGGGTAATAAGAAAAGATGAAAAGAACTATTGATAACTTTTTTGTTAAGTTAAGGCCTGATCTGTCTGAAATTCATAGCCAGTGCTCTGACACGGTGCCATCAATATTTGAATGCTGAAAAAGCACAGTGTATCCAGAAAACACATTATATGCTGCAGTAAATGCACTGCCCAAGTGTCCCCTCTCCCCACGGCCTTTCAGCAGCAGACAGCAGCAAACAGGTCGTCAGAGGAGGCCAAGATGATGATTATGTTTTTAACATTTTCTACAATATTGACAAAGCACTTTAAGCACAAGTTTGTTAGTTAATAATTTAGAAATTAATATTGTCTGTATGGACTTCCCCCCCCAAAGAAAGTGCACATGTAAAACTGCGGTGTTAAGCGATGCGGTTGAAAAATTTGAGTGCGCCTAACTTTTGTGCCGGTACGCCTAAATTTTTAAAGTTAGGTGTACCGGTGCGCCCATGTCAAAAAGTTAGTCTAGAGCCCTGTGATGGGTTTATGGCACGTTTGGTTCTGGAGAAGAGTTTTGCTGTCGGTGCAGGTGAAATGATCAGAGGTTACAGCCTCTGGTTAAAGTGGAGGCAGCGATCAGGACGGCTGAGCAGCAGAGGTCTCGAGGGTCCTAAAGTGTAAAAGCACACAAAGATCACAGAATGGGATCATCCACACAACACTAACATCTAAATCCACGGCAGGAACTCTTCCAGTGTCCTGAAAAATCTGCGATGCTGAGATTAAAATCTGTCTGCTCATCTTAATGCAACATTTACTAAAGTCTGGTAGAAGTTTTACTGATTTCCAGTCACTTAGCAGACGTGTGGATAGGTGGTGGGTTGTAGAGCAGACTGAAAGCTTTAAGTTCATCCTCTGATTAAAAACAGATACAGGAAGTATAATGCTGGTGTAAGACAGGAAACAGCAACACGGCAGCCATCTTTTTCCTCCCATGATGACCAGTGTCCCAGCAGAAGCTGGGGTTTGTTAGATCCTGTTGGATCCAGAGGAAACAGGCTGAAAGAGTCGATCGGGGGGATCATGGTTTTATTATGTGCTCGTTATGATTGAAGCTCTGGTTGTGTGTTAGAGACCTGCAGATTCCTCCACTCTGCCTCCTCCTCTGCAGGAATCAGCCTCTTGGCTGGTTTTATTCACCAACGTGAATAAAAGCATCAAACTAATCCAAGTTCATTGTGAAAAGCCTGAAAATGGAGGAATAAATCTGTCAGTTACCGTATAAAGTTTGAGTTTGTCAGTGTTTTACACAGAGACGCTCGTCAGATGTTGAATGTTTAGCATGAATGTTCCACATCTGGAGAAACCTTCAAGATTAAAGCCAGTGAAAAGTGAAGAGTTTCTGCAGCAGCCGCACTTCCTGCAAACGTGTTCTTTCAAAATAAAGTGAAAAGTCTAAAATTATATTCACGACAGGTTTAAAGGTGGTCACATGGTTTTAGTGGAATGCCTACGTGGGCGCGTCCGAGTGATTTTGACTCAGATTCGTGCAGCGTGGAGCAGTAAACACTTGTTTTTGTTCATCTGGACTCATGAATGATTCCAGTTAGCACATTTCCAGCCAATGAAACGTAACTACAGATGAAGACAAACACATTTAAGCTGCCTGACTCTCGAGTGCGGCTGCATGCTCCCATTTTCAGTCTGTTTTAGTTTTCAGTTTAGAGGAACGCTGCAAACTCACACAAACTTCTTTCTTGTGAGGTTTTGTTGGCAGACTGATAAAAGCAGCAGCAGCTGGTGTTTGATGAGCAGACGTGTGTTTCCTGTTCTGTAATAATCAGCTTGTTACCATCACATAATGAACTCAGCCGTGACCAGTGAGGCCGTCCTTGTGCGGTTCTCTGGCGCTGATTCTGACTGTGACCTTCACCTCTGCAGGGTCGCCTCTGCTCGTGGCTGAGCTCGTCAAAATAAGAGCTTCTTCATTTCTGTTGGTGAAGAGGAGTCTGCTCTTCTTCACCAACAGGAAGTGAAACATTTCTCACTGATTCTGAAATCTTCACTTGTCTCACAAATTCACAGTAACACACACACACGGTTGTGTTTTCATATTCTTGTGGGGACATCTATTTGACATCATGCTCTCCTCAGCCTTTTACTCTAACCATTAAGACTGAATGCCTAACCCTGACCTGACTGTCCCTGACACTGAAACCACATCCTGAGTCCCAAAAATGTCTTCAAACTTGTGGGGACGGGCATGTTGGTCCCCACAAAGACATGTAAACGTGTACACCCACACACACATAGACATTAGTGACCTCACAGGTTCATGTTTGGGGCTTTTAGCATCTTTGTGTGTCGCTCAGATTTAATTCACTCTTGTTTTGAGGTTTTGTGCCTTTTTGTTTCATTCTTTGTGCGTTTATTTTCTCTTTAAGCCTTTCAGGACTCGTGCTGTCGGCTTTTTCCTGCTGTGTTATTAGTATTTTTAATTTCTAAACTTCTTCTAAAAGAAGGACCGATGGAACATTTATGTGAAAATAAACATGATCATTTAATGTTTTTGTCAATCATTAAAAAATAAATCCTGGTCTTTCATTTTGCTGCTGCGTTGTTCACAGAAACACATATTTTCCTGTTTCTTTCTGTTTGTGCGTTTTGCCTGTTTAGCGCTGCTGAGCAGGAAAACCCAGACGAACAAAAACCTCTTTTAAGTAAATGTTTGAGTCACTTTGGCTCTGAACTGTAAAAAACTGCAGACTGAACCAGATTTGAAGGCATCACAGGAACAGCCTCACATTCAAAACATGAAAGACAGGACTTTTATTTTGAAACACTCAGGAAATGACAGATGGAAAATTTTTTAATTAAAACAAATTATTATTTTATGCATTAAGTTCGTACAATCACCAGAACTGTGATGATCCTCACATCAGCTTTACTGTGTGAGGTCACATACAAAATCATTAATGTTACTATTATTATTATTATTATTATTATTATTATTATTATTATTATTATTATTATTATTATTATTATTATTATTATTAGAGACTTGCAGAGAGAAGCGGTGGAAACATTTTGATTTTCATAAATTTAACAGACTAAAAACCTACAAACATGTTTGGTGCTGAAGAAAAATGGAAACTATCAGAACATCAGAATAAAAAAGCTCAAACTGAAACTGTGGGGAGGTCTGAGTGAGACGCAGCAGAGCCCCACGGTCAGTGTCTGTCCGTGTCTGTGGAACAACAACGTTTGGATCACTTGCAGTCGCAGAGCAGCGCGGCGCCTCGCAGCGTCCAGTGCTCGGGCGGCTGCACGCTCCTCAGCTGCAGGGAGAAGATGAAGTTCAGGTCGGTGCGTCGAGGCTTCTTGTAGACGGGACACGAGTACAGGCTGACCGCCCCCCCGCCGCCAGGGGGACGCTTACTGTCGGCCATGTTGGCTGAGCTGACGGCGAAGACGTGGACCACAGGGAGGGGGGTGAAGAGGACCTGAGGGGCCAAGACAAACTTATTATTACTGAGCAAAAACAAAAATACTTTGATTTCATTTAGTTCCTAAATTTTAGTTTAGATTTAGTTTCTGAATCATTTAATAATTCATAATTTTTCATTAGATGAATCTTTAAAAACTCTTAAAATGTTTTTATGTTAATTTACAAAAAAATACAGAAACAGTAAAACGTTGGACTTTTGAACACTGAAGTTTTTTAAAGCTTCAGTTTATTATTTTAATTTAAGTAAAAAAACACTGATTTTAAAAAGACAAACTTTGGGCGGAGCCTCAACGAGTTTGGCGCCACGTCTGTCCCATCCCGCTCCATCCAGAAAGAGGCCATAGATATAGACTCCACCCACATCTTCAGGGGGCGGAGCTGAGACGTCCTCCCTCATCATCTTGGTGACATCGTTGCTAAGGGTGACCGTGTCCAAGGCCCAGCCCCTGGACAGGTTGGAGCGTGTCGTCTCCTGGCGCATGGCGGTCAGGAAACCCTAAAGAAACAAAAAACATTCGGAAAGAAAACTGAAGAATTCCAAAACTCCAGATTTCCGGAACAACGAACCAACCTGCGGGTTGAAGAAGCCGGTGAGCCAGAACTGGTTGGGCCGGCCGGCGCTGATCCACGCGCTGAGCTGCTGGTTCCTCTCCAGCAGCTCGCTGAACCAGAAGCCGAGCGTGGCCGACGGCCAGCTGAGCCTCAGCCACAGGCGCGGGATCCGAGCATCGAACATGCTGTCGAGGGCGTCGCGCAGGTCTTCAGACATGATGATGGTCCCTGCAACGGCGGAAACACGAGTCACATCGAGCCTCAGTGAACAAGGTCAGTGAACGTGTGTGTGTGTGTGTGCGTGTGTGTGTGTGTGTGTGTGTGTGTGTGTGTGTGTGTGTGTGCGTGTGACTGACCATCGATGGCCAGTCTGAGGTCAGTGAGCGTGCTCCGTACGCTGCTGATGACACGCTGCATTCGGTCCAACTCCTGTCGGAGGAAGATGTTCATTGGCTGAAGAGGACCCATCTTCTGGAGTTGACCTTTGACCTTCAAAACACACAGAGACGTCATGTTTCTCCAGAGGACTCATGAACGTGTTCGTGTTTGATGGTTCAGAGATGCCAGATTCTGCTGATGATTTAAAGTCTGAATTCATCTAAAAGAATCAGACGCTGACAAATCTGCTGTCTGAAATCTATTCACTCGTTTCCATCATTCACTGGGCGACGGTCGGGGTTAGCAGCCGGGCTCTAGAGTACAACCACACTGTGCTTTGTCATATTTATCTCTGCATTCTTTTTCACTTCCTGTCAAAGTTCAATAATGTTAGCTTAGCATAAACATTAGAGACAGGAAACAGCTACCCCGGCTCGGTCCAAACGTACCCAAAGCTGCTCACCTGCATCTCTGACACTCGTGTATTAGTACACTGTTTGTTTGAGCTGCACAGAGCTGCGTGTGTTTCTTGAGCCTAACAAAGCTGCTTTGAACATGAGCACATTTTTGTTTTTAACTTGGCAGCTTGTTGCTTACACAGCAGCTCAGCTGTTTCCAGTATTCATGCTAAGCTAAGCTAGCTGGTGGGATTGTGTTCTTCGTCGAGTTTTGGGTCGGCCGTTCGGTGCTAAACAAGCACCTCATGTGGGATGTAGTCAGGTGGCAGCTTCTCCAGCATCTCATTGGCTAGTCTCTGCACGCTGGCCTCCCTGGTCTCCCCGGCCCCGCCTCCGGTGTCCTTCGGTTGGATGTTGATTATGGTGCTCAGCGTGTCATTCGCCAGGTTGGTCTGGTAGGTGATGTCAGCGTTGGGGTGGAGTCCAAACACCTGTAAACAGGAGAAATGTGACATGTGACTGGGCTAGTACTGCCTCAGTGTGGACGCGTCCCGTCTCTGAGCGTGCTCGGACCTCCGGTGAGTCGACCAGCGGCAGCCCCTCGATGTGCTGCAGGACCTCCTGGATGCTCTTGGCCTTGGCAGGGATGCTGTAGCCCTTAAAGAAGCAGAAAGCTTCACTGAAGGTGCTCTCACTGAACCAGACACGCGTGAACGTGTTGAGGAGCCGTTTGTCCAAGTCATCCGTCACCCGACCGCCATACTGGACTTCACCTGGAGAGCAGACGTGAAGAAAGAGTCAGGAAGATTTCTGGATACCTGGAGGGTTTGAGGTTTCTCTCATAATCTGATGGATGAAACGTTACGGTGGAAAGAACAGAGCAGGTTTAAAGAGACTGACCGAGCATGTAGCGCAGACAGCTCCAGTTCACGCCTCTCTTCACGTCCAGGTTGTCCAAGTGGTTCTGCACAAACTGGATGCTGGAGGTAAAATCTGCCTGGTTGAACTCGTAGGGGATGTTCCAGCCGAGCGGACCGAACTTACGACGCTCCTGATGGGATAAAGAAGAAGAAGGAGAAATGATAACATCAGAATGATCTTACAGGAGCTGTTTTCCACAAAGAAACGGTGGATTTATGAATCTGATCGTGTGGGTGTTGGCAGATACCTGCACGGTGGTGTGGAGGAAGGCCACAGCGTACAGCAGAGGCTTCCACTGAGGCAGGTTGCTGATCTCTAGCTGGTCCTGAGTGACACCATTAAAAGTCCTCTTCAGACCGGCTTTCATGCCTGATGCCGACAGATAAAATAAAATAAGTGGGAAAGTGAAAGACAGCGAAGGATCAATAAAAATTCACGAGTTCATCAGGATCACGTCTCCTACCAAGAGGAGGTTCATTGTTGAACTTGATGGAGGACTGAAGGAAGGTGATGGGGAACCTGCTCACAAACACAAACACAGTCAAGCAGCTCTGCTGGTTTAAGCTGAGACTAAATGTGCCGTAAAGTGAACCTGCAGAGGAGCCGCCAGGACTTAAAGCAGGACCTCAGACCTCGTCATTGTTACCTGGGGTGCACGTCGGTCGTCAGCCACACTCGGAAATCTTTGTGCACGCTCTCCGGCACGGCTGATGTGACCGTCTCCAGCAGCTCATCCAGGAAGTCCAGTCCCAGGTGGCAGTTCTGGAGGAGGAGCCAGCCGCCGTCCAGCATGCTGTTGGCCAATAGCCTGCGAGCGTGAACCTCTTGGCCCTGACCCATGGAGATGGGACGGCACGGCGCCCCCTGCAGCAAAAAAAATCTAATCTAGGCTTTAACAAAATAAATCAGTATTTTTCCTTAATTTGCTTTTGCTCCTGTACTTTCAGCAATTTTTCTATAAATACACAAAAATTATTTCTGTATTTTCTTGTGTACCCCGGTCATCTGCACTCTTTAGGTTTAAAGTAAATATCCGATCGTTTGCTTCAATAGGATTTATGACTATATTATTCGTACTTAGTATTAATTATTTCGGTAGTTTCCGATGTTTTTCCTTTTTATTACATCATCGTTCACCTCCGCCCTTTCACTACTCGCCCTCACCTTATTCTTGGCTAATCTCTCGATGTTCTCAGTCGGGTCGGAGCCCATCGACAGCAGACACACCATCGGCGTTCGGTTGTTGCTCTCTGCCAACATGGTGTCCAAGTCCAGGACCGTGCCTTCGGCGTACTGTTGGCCCAGAGAATCTGAGATGTAGCGCCGCGCCTGCAACCATCAGCTGTTAGCCTCCACATTAACCAGTCTGCTCTGTCAGATCAAATCAGCAGTCAGACCTGAGCGATGGTCCGGTCGGGGCACCAGCTCCGGATGAGCAGAAGCTTCCGGAAGGTGTCGAGCTTCTCCTCGTAGCCATCGGGCAGCGGGGCGTCTTCTGGCGCTGGATGGTCGAACCACGCTTTCCAGGTGCGCTCGTTCTGGTTCACCTGGTTCAGAATCTGGAAGAACGCAGGCAGGCTGGACAGCTGCACCAGGTTCAGCCAGGTCTGGTCCAGGATCCAGCGCCGTGGCTTCGATTCTACAGAGTTCAGGTCCAGAGAGGCTCCACCTACACCGAGAGAGAAACAACTTTCACTCTCAAAGGACTCTGGAGGATGCAGGAGAAGAAAGGAGGAGGAGAAGGTAACCTTTGATGAAGGTGAGCACCTCCACGTGCGAGATGATTCGGGCCTGCAGGTCAATCTTTAGAGCCAACAGCAGAGTGAAGAGCAGCTTGTGTTCCTCGTACAGACCTCTGGCTGTGTAACGGTACACCTGAGGGACAGACAAACATCCTGAACCTCCACTCGAGTGCACGTTACAGGAAAGAAAGGACAGCCCTGAGGTGTGCGCTGATGAGGAGCACCTGGTAAGTGAGGAAGCTGATGATGTTGCTAATGCGTTTGGAGGTGACCTGCGACCTGGCCGAGTTCTGCATGGACGAATCAAAAAGCCCGAGGAACTGCCACAGCGACGTCTGGTACATGACGTTCACCAGCGACATCTCCACAATCAGGAAGTAGAGGATGCTCCCCCTGGTGGCCACTGGCCGGTACTCCTCCCTGGCCTGGTTAATCTTCACCTCTGTCTCCGCGGCAACCGTCAGCTTCTCACTTACCTGGAAGATAAAAGGACTCAGACAGGACCTACAGCTGTGGGATACTTTTTGTCTGTGATTTGAACCGGGGGAACAAATCGTGGCAGGATCAGCCTGATGTTATTTGTATCTCACTGTAACTTTACTGTATAAAGAGCAAACATCTCCAACATGTCAGGAGTAGTTAGTCATTACAACAAGTGTTTGTGAACTAAAAATCAAGAATGTGGGATACTGTTCGTCCGTGATTTGAAGAGCCCAGCGCTGCTCCCACTTTTTTTTAATTCATTTATTTTATTTATAAAATTTATTTAATTTTATTCATACTGTGCCCCCCCCCCCCCCCCCCCGCAAGGGCTCTGCGCCTCCCCTATGGGGCGCCCCCCCCCCATTTTGTGACCCTTACAGCGGATTTATTCTTCACATTCCAGCTGCAGACTTTTATCCTTGGACGTTAATAGAGTGCAGCTGATGATTTTTAAATGTTTTCCTCGATGAACATTACAAACATGCATCAGACAATAACTTTTATCCTGTCTTCCTTCTCTCACCCCAACCGGTCGCAGCAGATGGCCCCGCCCCTCCCTGAGCCTGGTTCTGCTGGAGGTTTCTTCCTGTTAAAAGGGAGTTTTTCCTTCCCACTGTCGCCAAAGTGCTGCTCATAAGGGGTCATATGATTGTTGGGTTTTTCTCTGTATCTATGAAGCGCCTTGAGGTGACTTTTGTTGTGATTTGGCGCTATATAAATAAAATTGAATTGAATTGAATTGAATTGAATTAAGGAGACGCAGTGAAGGAGCAGCTGGTACCTCCTGAGCGGTGATCTTGGTGACGCTCAGCACCTCGATCAGAGACTGGTCCTCCACCAGCGAGCCCTGTGTGCTGGTGAGCCTGAACAGCAGGCTGTCCTCCAGCTCCTGCATCTTCCTCTTGTTGGACGTCACCTCCTCCAGGAGCTTCACTCGCTCTGCCTCCATCTCCTTCATCAGAACATGGGAATCATTTCAAAATGAGGGCAGGCATATTTAATCCACCTTCAGTTCAGTGCACAGAAACGTTATCTTTGTTCGTGGCCTGTTTGGCCTCCGCTGAGATGTTGGACGGACACGTGGGTTCAGACGTTCCCACCAACATAAAGCAGACAGCATGAGTGTGTGGTGTAAAACATCTTAATGTGGACGTGCCGAGCGCTACAATGGCCTTCAAACATACCGTAGGAAATGTAACTAGCTAACTCATTAACTACGTCACTGATTGGATAACTGGCGGGTGGAGTGACCTGCTTCTCCAGCAGGATGACCCGTCCCAGCAGCTGGTCCTCCAGGCCTCTCTGAGTGACGGTGAAGTCCACCACGGCCGTCCTGGCGCTGACCTCAGGGCTGTATGCTGGGTTGGCCATCTTGGTGGTAATGTAGAGCGTGAAGCCCTTCATTACATCCACCTCCTTGTCTCCAACCTTCACCTGCAGGAGGAGGAGAAACATCCGTTACTGTGTCTTCTTCCTCGTTTAGCCTCCGGTCCAGATCAGCTGTTTTACCTTGTAAGTGGAGCCAGACTTGATGTAGTTTTTGTCCAGTATGTTGTCCAGGACGGGGTCCAGTTCCTCACCAACATCCTCCAGCAGCAGGGGGCGCCCAAGAGACAGGCTGTCCTCCAGGTGGGAACGGAAGTATTTGTGGTTCAAAGACGTCACCTGAGCCACAGAAGAAGAAAATCACGAACAGTCAGCGAAGCGCTCGGACTTTGAGTCACGTGCTGACACTCTCACCTGCAGCTGCTGGTCTCGCTCTCTGTTCTGGATCCAGGTCTTGCCCTGGCCCTGGGGGTCTATCAGCAGCGGGTAGCGGGACGCCTTCGTCACCACGATGCCGTTCTGGATGGACAGGTCGTCGCTGGGTAAACCCTGCAGGTTCCACTCGCTCACTGTGGCGTTGTCCACCAGCAGACCAATCACGTTCAGCTCCTGCAGGAGAAACGGAGTTACATCATCAGCAGGTCAGAACGAGCTCGTTCAGCAGGGTTTGGTTCCTCGTGTTTAAGAACCAACAGAAACAAGGCGGCTGTGATGTGTTTCATCATCTGACCAATAATATGGCTGCTTTGTCTGAGCTGCAGGTATCTGTGTCTCTGGGACACACCCCTACTGTCTGTGGATTCTCTGTATAAATGTTCAGCTGTGACATCTTACGGGACTGAAGGGGAGGAGCTTCTCCTCCATCTCTTTCCTCCACAGCGTCAGCAGCAGGCTGCGGTACTCCTGGTTAAAGGGGCCGGCGTAGGACAGGAAGCCTGTGGCCAGAAGGACGTCCCCCACCAGGTGTTTGATCTGAGTCTGAAACCCCGCGCTGCTGTCGGTCCAACGGACCTGAGGCACAACAAGATGAGGTGTGAGATGAAGGAACGACAGACCAATGAACCGTTAGATGGATGAAAGGTAGAAGCTGACCTTTTCTCCTCCCAGGCCGTCGATCAGAGCGCGAGCGTTGGCCATCTTCCGGCGGCAGGCCTGGGCGTCATCCTCCAGGTCCTGCTTCTCCTTCATGGCAGCGTCGTAAAGCGCCTGAAGGTCCAGATCAGACACATTTACCAAACTTTAAACATAATGATCGATTAAAATGTTATCAGTGCAAAGAGAAGAGAGAGCCAAATGAGTGGAGACGAAAAACTAAAGTGTCCAAATGACTGAGCGAGTTTCACAAAGACAGATTTAACTGATAGCAAACTGCTGAACTACAGATGGTCACGATTCTCAGAAGGTTCAATACTCAATAAACCATAAAAACAACAAACCAGTGACCATGACGTTTGTATTTTCCCTCATTTCTTGTTACGGCTGCTGTTTAACCACCAAAACAGAGGAAGGCTGAAATGCTGCTGTGCACAGAAACTCTACAAGACTTTGAACCCAAATAAAACTGAAGAGAGTCGAAAACCTGCAGTGACAGTGAAACAGGAAACTGCCTCATGATTAGAGATTTGACTGACTTCAGTTCAGTCTTTATTAAAGACGACAGTCTGAGAGCGGGAACACAAACACACTTTACCTGCACCGCGTCCAGCTCCAGCTGTTTAGCATCCAGCTGTTCCTGAGCCTTAGTGAGTTCAGCCTGAGCCACCAGCAGACGGGCCTCCTGCATGGCCAGGTTAGCCTGCGCGCACACACACACACACACACACACACACACACACACACACACACACACACACACACGCACACAGACACACTATAATGAGCGCCTGTGTCAGGCTGGCTCCTGCTCTCATGGATACTGACAGCTCTGCGTTCACCTTCAGAGGAAGAACCTCCTTGTTGATGCTGAAGAAGTCGACCATGGCCTGAGTCCAGGAGCAGAGCCCCGCCACGTTCCCACAGATCCTCTTGGCCGTCTCCATGTTGTAGTCGTCCATGTGGAGGTAAGGAGCGAGCAGCTCCACCACCTCCTCTGTGATGGAGTCCTGCAGCACCGAGACGTCAAACATCACCTCAGTTCATGTGTTCATGAAATCTGCTCTCAGTGTAGATCTACCAACTTAGAATCATTTTACTGCAGCGGGATGTCTGTTTGGCTTCTTGCTGCATTTCCTGTCTTTATGTTTTATCACAATCATGTCAAAGTAAACAGAATTCAATTAAATTCAATTCAATTTTATTTATATAGCGCCAAATCACAACATAAGTCGCCTGAAGGCGCTTCATACATACAGAGAAAAACCCAACAATCATATGACCTCCTATGAGCAAGCATTTTGGCAACAGTGGGAAGGAAAAACTCCCCTTTAACAGGAAGAAACCTCCAGCAGAACCAGGCTCAGGGAGGGGCGGGGCCATCTGCTGCGACCGGTTGGGGTGAGAGAAGGAAGACAGGATAAAGACATGCTGTGGAAGAGAGACAGAGGTTAATAACAGATATGATTCAATGCAGAGAGGTCTGTTAACACATAGTGAGTGAGAAAGGTGACTGGAAAGGAAAAACTCAATGCATCATGGGAATCCCCCGGCAGCCTACGTCTATTGCAACATAACTAAGGGAGGATTCAGGGTCACCTGGTCCAGCCCTAACTATATGCTTTAGCAAAAAGGAAAGTTTGAAGCCTAATCTTAAAAGTAGAGATAGTGTCTGTCTCCTGAATCCAAACTGGAAGCTGGTTCCACAGAAGAGGGGCCTGAAAACTGAAGGCTCTGCCTCCCATTCTACTTTTAAATACTCTAGGAACAACAAGTAGGCCTGCAGAGCGAGAGCGGAGCGCTCTAATAGGGTGATATGGTACTACAAGGTCATTAAGATAAGATGGGGCCTGATTATTTAAGACCTTGTATGTGAGGAGCAGGATTTTGAATTCAATTCTGGATTTAACAGGAAGCCAATGAAGGGAAGCCAAAACAGGAGAAATATGCTCTCTTTCTAGTCCCTGTCAGGACTCTTGCTGCAGCATTTTGGATCAGCTGAAGGCTTTTCAGCGAGTTTTTAGGACATCCTGATAATAATGAATTACAGTCGTCCAGCCTGGAAGTAATAAATGCATGAACTAGTTTTTCAGCGTCACTCTGAGACAGGATATTTCTAATTTTAGAGATGTTGCACAAATGGAAGAAAGCAGTCTTACATATTTGTTTAATATGTGCATTGAAGGACATGTCCTGGTCAAAAATGACTCCAAGGTTCCTCACCGCGTTACTGGAGGCCAAGGTAATGCCATCCAGAGTAAGGATCTGGTTAGATACCATATTTCTAAGCTTTTCAGGGCCGAGTACAATAACCTCAGTTTGATCTGAATTAAGAAGCAGAAAGTTAGCGGCCATCCAGGTCTTTATGTCTTTAAGACATTCCTGCAGTTTAACTCATTGGTGTGTGTTATCTGGCTTCATGGACAGATAGAGCTGGGTGTCATCTGCATAGCAGTGTAAATGTATGCTATGTCTTCTAATGATGCTGCCTAAGGGAAGCATGTATAATGTAAACAGAATTGGTCCTAGCACTGAACCCTGTGGAACTCCATAATTAACCTCAGTGTGTGAAGAGGACTCTCCATTTACATGCACAAACTGGAGTCTATTAGATAGATATGATACAAACCACTGCAGCGCAGTACCTGTAATACCTACAGCATGTTCTAATCGCTCTAATAGGATATTATGGTCGACAGTATCGAACGCTGCACTGAGGTCTAGCAGGACAAGCACAGAGATGAGTCCACTGTCAGAGGCCATAAGAAGATCATTTGTAACCTTCACTAAAGCTGTTTCTGTGCTGTGATGAGCTCTGAAACCTGACTGAAACTCTTCAAATAAACCTCTGCAGATGATCTGTTTAGCTGTTTGACAACTACTCTTTCAAGGATGTTTGATATGAAAGGAAGGTTGGAGATTGGCCTATAATTAGCTAAGACTGCTGGGTCTAGAGATGCGTTTTGAGTAAAGGTTTAACTACAGCCAGCTTGAAGGCCTGTGGTACATAGCCGATTATTAGAGATAGGTTGATCATATTTAAGATCGAAGAATTAATTAATGGCAGGACTTCTTTGAGCAGTTTTGTAGGAATGGGGTCTAAAAGACACGTTGATGGTTTGGAGGAAGTAATTATTGAAGTTAACTCAGAAAGATCAATTAGAGAAAAAGAGTCTAACTTAACATCAATGGTACTAAGAGTAACTGTAGATAATATTACATCTGTGGGATGATTATTGGTAATTTTTTCTCTAATGATAAAAATGTTATTTGTGAAGAAGTTCATGAAGTCATTACTAGTTAACGTTAAAGGGATGGTTGGCTCATCATTAAATTCTCATAGTATTGTCAACAAAAGGACAAGAAATCCTGCTATTAAAATTTACAGAGGAACTGTCACGGCTCGGGTCAGTGGCCGTGTGAAGAGTGGAAAGGAGGACTCAAATGCAGCACTTACTCAGACGTGACGGCGATTTATTAACAATACCAAACATAAAGTGGAGATGGCAAAACAGAACTAAGGATGAACTAAACTGGGAGAAACTACACCAAGGAGTAGCAAACCGGAACATTGAAGGGAGAGCACGCAGGGGATTTCACAGAGTATGAACACAGACGACGCGACGAGGAACAGAGGCAAGCACACACCATAAGTACACAGAGAGACACTGGGAAATCACACACAGGTGGGAGACACAGCTGGACCTGATTAACCTGACGAGACAGGGGAACACTAACACCAGGGACCAATAGAGGGAGCACAAACCCAGAACCCAGTATCTAAAATCCCAAAACACAAACCATCCCAAAACAGCCCACGAATAATAATGAGAATAATAACAATAAAGAACACAAACACAAAATCACTGAGTCATGGACGCAGGACCATGACAGGAACAAAGATCTGCAAGACATTTAATCAGGCTAAAGTAATCTGGGACACTAAAAATAAACCAAAGGGGCTTCTATGTGGACACATTAACATTCGCAGTATGTTACCAAAGCATGAGCAACTGGAACATATTCTAAGCAATTCCAATATTTCTATTTTGGGTATCTCTGAATCTTGGCTCACAAGTTCTTCTCCTGAGTCTGCAGTTGTCTTTCCAGAGTACACAGTATTCAGAAGGGATAGAATTGAAACAAGAGGAGGAGGAATACTTGTGCATGTAAAGAAACACCTGGATTGCTCTTTACTTAGTTCACCAATAGATGTCGAAATAGAACATATTTCTGTTAAAATCACTCTTTCCCCAGAAATGTCATTTACGTTGATCTGTTTATATTGCCCTCCTTCCGCAAAGAATATTTTTTATGAACAACTACAGATATTACTTAAATATCATACTATAAATAATAAGTCTAATGAAATAATTGTAATGGGAGATTTTAATGTCAACTGGGACTGTGAAAAGGACAGAAAAACACTCAAGGACATAATGGAGACTTTGAACTTTACTCAACACATTGAACAACCCACAAGAATAACAAGACACTCTAAAACTAAAATAGATCTGGTTTTCTGTAATAAGCCCGAGCGAATTATTAAATCTTATAATTTTATCACTGGTATTTCAGACCACAATTTTATATTATTTTCTAGAAAACTTTTAAAATCACGGGTTAAGAATGACTTTCAAAGTTCATCTAATAGGAGATCCTTTTATGAATTCATACCAAGAAGTCAGCGACAAAATGTAGAAGAAGCATTAGCATCAGCTAACTGGGAGCCTTTATTGAGTAGTGATGATCGATCCACAATTCTGCAGCAGTCACTTCATACTCCATTAGAGGTCGACAAAAAATAAAGACAACATCTAATTTGCCCTGGTTAAACAAAGAGTGCAAGAATTTAATGAAAACAAGAGATCAATTACTAAAGCAGTTCCTGAAAACAGGTCTAACTCTGGATAGACAGAGATTTACTTCAATGCGGAATAAAGTAACAAGAAGTTTGAGACAGGCCAAAGCAAAATTCTTTATAAATATAATTGAAAGAGCCAAAGGTAATGGTAAAACTATCTGGCAACACTTAAATAAATTACTAAGCCGTCATTCAAACAAAAGTAAAAATACAATTGAACTTTATGTAAATAACTCTATTGTTAGAGAGCCTCTATCTATTGCCAGTAACTTAAACACTTTCTTTATTTCATCTGTTAAGGAGATCAGTCAGAGCTTTGACTCAGTCGTATGCTCTGATAATGTGAATGATGTTGGTCAAAATTTGTTCACCATCACTCATATTTCAGACACTGAAGTTGCTAAACTAATTACAGGTTTAAAACAATCAAAAGCACTTGATGTATATGGTATTAACACAAACTTCCTAAAGGAACATATGGATTTGCTTGTACGTCCAACAACTCATGTTTTGAATATGTCATTCGAACACTCCATTGTTCCAACAGATTGGAAAATTGCTGCAGTTACACCAATTTTCAAAGCAGGTGTGAAGACTCACATGGCTAATTGTCGCCCCATAAGCATACTCCCGGTCGTATCTAAAATAGCTGAGAAGTGGGTGGTTAAACTCCTCACTGCTCACCTAGAAAACACCCAACCCTCATTACATCCATTGCAGTTAGACTTTCGGGCACATCACTCCACAGATACTGCCCTGTGTATGTTAGTGGAGAACTTGAAGAGCTTGCTGGACAAGAGTCCCTGTGTTGGAGCTGTATTTTTAGATCTGAAGAAGGCTTTCGACTCTGTAAACCATCAGATATTGTTGTCCAGATTGACTCAGTTTAATATCTCCAGTCAGGCTCTTCAGTGGTTTGCCTCATATCTCTCACACAGGAAACAGTGTGTGGTGTTGGACGGGGTTAAATCTCCATATTTAGACTGTGATACAGGGGTTCCTCAAGGATCTGTTCTTGGGCCCTTATTGTTCTCTCTTTTTATCAATAACTTACCTGAAGTCTGTCCAAATATATTTGCTCAAATGTATGCGGATGATGCAGTTATATATACGCAAGCAAATAGTGTCTAGCAGGTGGCAAAAGATCTTACAGCTGCTTTAGCATTAATGCATAGCTGGCTGGAGGACTCATGCCTAATGTTGAACACCTCAAAAACTGTCGGTATGTATTTTTCAAAACGCCCCTTAAACTTGAAGCAGTCAAACATATTCCTGGATGGAGCAGAGCTTGAATTAGCTCCAGAATTTAAATATCTTGGGGTCATTTTAGACCCAACATTATCCTTCAAGAGTCACATAAATAAAGTGTCCCAGGTACTTAAATTTAATAATCGAAATTTTAATCATATACGTAATAATTTAAATATGAATGTTACAAAAACTTATTTTTACTCAATGATCATCTCTCATATGGACTATTGTTTGACGTCCTGGTCACTTGCTTGTCCAACAACACTTACAGTGGGGCAAAAAAGTATTTAGTCAGCCACCGATTGTGCAAGTTCCCCCACCTAAAATGATGACAGAGGTCAGTAATTTGCACCAGAGGTACACTTCAACTGTGAGAGACAGAATGTGAAAAAAAATCCATGAATCCACATGGTAGGATTTGTAAAGAATTTATTGGTAAATCAGGGTGGAAAATAAGTATTTGGTCAATAACAAAAATACAACTCAATACTTTGTAACATAACCTTTGTTGGCAATAACAGAGGTCAAACGTTTACTATAGGTCTTTACCAGGTTTGCACACACAGTAGCTGGTATTTTGGCCCATTCCTCCATGCAGATCTTCTCGAGAGCAGTGATGTTTTGGGGCTGTCGCCGAGCAACACGGACTTTCAACTCCCGCCACAGATTTTCTATGGGGTTGAGGTCTGGAGACTGGCTAGGCCACTCCAGGACTTTCAAATGCTTCTTACGGAGCCACTCCTTTGTTGCCCGGGCGGTGTGTTTTGGATCATTGTCATGTTGGAAGACCCCAGCCTCGTTTCATCTTCAAAGTTCTCACTGATGGAAGGAGGTTTTGGCTCAAAATCTCACGATACATGGCCCCATTCATTCTGTCCTTAACACGGATCAGTCGTCCTGTCCCCTTGGCAGAAAAACAGCCCCATAGCATGATGTTTCCACCCCCATGCTTCACAGTAGGTATGGTGTTCTTGGGACGCAACTCAGTATTCTTCGTCCTCCAAACACGACGAGTTGAGTTTATACCAAAAAGTTCTACTTTGGTTTCATCTGACCACATGACATTCTCCCAATCCTCTGCTGTATCATCCATGTGCTCTCTGGCAAACTTCAGACGGGCCTGGACATGCACTGGCTTCAGCAGCGGAACACGTCTGGCACTGCGGGATTTGATTCCCTGCCGTTGTAGTGTGTTACTGATGGTGACCTTTGTTACTTTGGTCCCAGCTCTCTGCAGGTCATTCACCAGGTCCCCCCGTGTGGTTCTGGGATCTTTGCTCACCGTTCTCATGATCATTTTGACCCCACGGGATGAGATCTTGCGTGGAGCCCCAGATCGAGGGAGATTATCAGTGGTCTTGTATGTCTTCCATTTTCTGATGATTGCTCCCACAGTTGATTTTTTCACACCAAGCTGCTTGCCTATTGTAGATTCACTCTTCCCAGTCTGGTGCAGGTCTACAATACTTTTCCTGGTGTCCTTTGAAAGCTCTTTGGTCTTGGCCATGGCGGAGTTTGGAGTCTGACTGTTTGAGGCTGTGGACAGGTGTCTTTTATACAGATGATGAGTTCAAACAGGTGCCATTCATACAGGTAACGAGTGGGGGACAGAAAAGCTTCTTACAGAAGACGTTACAGGTCTGTGAGAGCCAGAGATTTTCCTTGTTTGAGGTGACCAAATACTTATTTTCCACCCTGATTTACGAATAAATTCTTTACAAATCCTACCATGTGGATTCATGGATTTTTTTTTTCACATTCTGTCTCTCACAGTTGAAGTGTACCTCTGGTGCAAATTACTGACCTCTGTCATCATTTTAAGTGGGGGAACTTGCACAATCGGTGGCTGACCAAATACTTTTTTGCCCCACTGTAAAACTATTGAAAACATTTATAAAAGAAGTTTAAAACTACTTGACAAAAAACCGACTTCCCACCACCACTGTCATGTGTTAAAAAAACATAAATTACTGAACTTCAATAACTTAGTGAAACTTAAAAGAGTGTGTTTAATATATAAAGTCTTACACTCCCTTGCTCCACCACCACTAAAGCAGTTCATTAGGCATGAAGAAAGCTCAGACAGGACCACTTGAGCTACAATCCGAGGAGACTTGTTTATACCCCACAGACGGACAGCATTTGGGCAGAACGTCCTCTCTGTCAAGGGAGGCCATCTGTGGAACAGTCTTCCTCAACCCATTAGAGAAAGCTCGGCATTCAACTTGTTTAAGGCAAAGGTTAAAAACTGGTTATGGACAAATCAAGTGTGTGATCATGTATGAGTTGTATAGTTTTAATGTTTTATTTGGGAACAGAATGGTGTGTATGTGTAAGTTTGGTGATGGAGTTTTTATTATGAATGAATGATGAATTTTTATGAATTATTATGTCAATTTTTTTATGTTTAAGGACAACAGATGGAAATTAGCCTTTGGCTATAATCTGGCATGTTTACATTCATGTAATTTTTTTTTTTTTACATTTATGTTCATTAACATGCACTGTCCTAAATAAATAAATAAATGAATAAATAAAATTACAAAAACATGAGCAATAATGAATATCTTTAATATTTTAGATTATATTTTATGACAAAGCCAGAAAAACAATATGTGGATCCTGGAATAATAATAGCTTCTTCATTTTTAAAGGGTTGAAAAAGCTAAGATGATTACAAGGAATCATTTAGAACAGTTTAAAAGATCAACTGAATCATTCCATGAATCTGAAAACAAGAGACAGACATGTACAGACTTAACTATCTGTTCAACAGTCAGAGTGTTTCTCTAACACACTTTACACTCAACTCAGCACAGGGACACTGAGGAACCTGATCTAAACCCAAATCCAGGGTAAAGAGTTTGAGTGAATGTGGTGTTGAAGGTGTGGAGGTGGATCAGAGTGTCAGAGGAGACTCTGTAGAAGGACAGAGTGCCAGCAGGACAGTCCACATACACTGCTACTCTGTTAGAGACAGAGGAGGAGGAGGAGGAGGATATGGTTGTTTCTTTGTTATTGTGCCAGACAGAATCCGGACCACGATCAGAGCAGTACAGATTCCAGGACTGATCATTCAGTCCAAGCCAACAGTCATCACCGTCTCCTTTCCTTCTGATTCCTCTGTAACTCACCGATATCTCAACTTCTCCTCTCCACTCAACCTCCCAGTAACAGCGATCAGTCAAACTATTGCTACACAGCAGCTGAGGACGAACATCAAATCTGTCTGGATGATCAGGATATGACTGAACCTCCTCCACATGTGTCACCTTCCTGTTGTTGTCAGACAGTTGGAGCTTTGTGTTCACTGTGTTTGTGTCGATTGTGAGTTGACAGGAATCTGATGGAGAGAACAAACACAATCCAGCTGCAGTTATTGATCCATCATCTGTTCATTGATTGACACTTTGATGATGACTCCTGACATGATGAAGATGGTTGAATGTGTGCTGCTTTGTTTTCATGAATCCCATTAAAAACACACTTACACTTCCTCAGACCTGGTCTCAACCATCGGACTCCAGCAGGCTCCACCCTGAAAGGAGGAGGGGGGTCAGAGCAGCACAGTCAGCATGCACACATGGACATTACATGGCTCTCACACACACTGTTACACACTGATAAAGAAGCAGTCCAACATCTTTACAAATACACTTCAATCGATAAATGGATCAAACTGCTGATGATTTTGATCTGTAGTTTTCATATTTTATATGTGGACAGTATATCCTTGGTTTTAACATATAAGTCAATGTTACAGCCAGGGGCAGCACAAAACACTGATACACTGATTTTTTTAGTTTTAGGCCCCTTGCATTCCACTGAGTTACTTATTCTGTCACTAATGTGCTAACATAAACGAATGTAAGTCTATTGGCCACCACAACCAACTATCCCAGTGATTCAACGTTATGTACTTGCAAAAGATCCCATGTTCTCAAAACATAACTTTAAGCACATATTTCTCCAATCCACTTTCACAGACAGAGTTACAAATACAGTATGTCAGTTTTTGAGAGCATGATTTAAATTAGCCTTCATGTGTGTAGTGTTTTGTGTCCAGTTTAAGATCAGCAGTTTTTTCCAAAGGAGAGGCCATAGGAGGATTGACGAGCCTGAAGATTTTGCGGTAAGACCTAAATCCTCAGACTGAATCTTAACTAAAGCTAAGCACTTTAGGAACTATCTGAAATCTACACAAATCATGTGATGATACGGCATTCTGAACCTTCACTTACGGGGCTCTGGGATTAACAAAAACACAAATACAAATATTTGAATGTGTTACAGGAAGCAGGTTTAGGAACACTTGAATTTATCAATGTAAGTGAATAATAAGAAATATGAGCAGGATTATCTAAGGGCTGCCAAACAAGTTTAATATTGTCACATGTAACTAAGTCTATCATTGATCTAACTGGGCAAACATTCGTAATGGTCTTTAAAGTTCATAAAAGTGAACTTTTATGAACTTCTTATGGCAACTGACTTTACTTTCCATTCATATTCTCCTCGATCTGACTGCTGCTTTCGACACTATTTCTCATTCCCTTCTGATCACACTCAGTTTATTCGACTCAAATCTTTTACTTCTCAGTCCTTTCCTCTGGTCACTGGCGTGCCCCAGGGATCTGTCCTGGGGCCCCTCTTTTCATTATCTAACTTCTTCTGCTTGGACACATTTTTCGTAAATATAATATACAGTTTCACTGTTATGCTGGTGACACGCAGCTGTATCTGTCCACTAAACCTGATTCTGCTCTCCCCCCATCCTCCCTTACCCTCTACTTAGCCGAACTAAATTCATGGTTCTCTTCCAATTTTCTCAAACTCAATAGTAACAAATCCGAGCTCCTCTTGGTAGGCACTAAATCAACATTATCCAGAGCCAACAGTTTCTCTATTACTATCAATAACTTGCCGGTCTCCGTTTCTTCCGCTGTAAAAAGTTTGGGCGTCATCTTCGACAGTACTCTATCTTTTAATTCCCGCATTAATAATGTCTCTCGGTCTGCATATTTTCAATTAATCATCTCTGTCCTTTTCTCACCCCACATACCATGCCATCTTTGTTCACAGCCTTGTTACTTCCCGACTCCATTACTTTAATTCATTACTCAAAAATCCATCCACAACCCGTCCAGAACTCTGCTGCCCGTACTATCACCAGGACCCCTTCTATCCATCACATCACTCCTGTCCTGCAGCAGCTTCATTGGCTCCCTGTCAAATATCTTATCAATTTCAAAATACTCTTCTACACATTTAAGGCTATTCATCTTCTCTCTCCTCCATATCTCTCTGATCTGGCTCAGATCACTGCCCCATCTCAGTGTCTTAGATCTTCTTCTTCTCTTTCTCTCTCCGTCCCCTCCCCCAGTCTTGCCACCATGGGGAGCAGGGCTTTCAGCTGCTCTGCTCCCCGACTCTGGAATTCCCGACCTTCTGATTCAAGAAATATCATTTCCTTCTCTCTCTTTATAACTCAAATCTCACTTGTTCAAAATAGCTTATCCCACATAACCTCTCCACTCTGCTATTTTAAATTTGTTTTATGTCTTATCCTTTTATGATTATGTAAACTGCTTGCTTTTATGTTGCTTTTATTATTCTGCTGTGTACAGTGTCCTTGAGTGTTCTGAAAGGCACTTTCGAATAAAATGTATTATTATTATTATTATTATTATTATTATTATTATTATTATTATTATTATTATTATAACAAGAAGAAGAAACAAGGATTACTGAATAATAGATTATTCAACTGAGTGATAGACACAGAACATGTTTCCTCCTTTATCAGACATTCTCTCCATACCTGAGAGTGTCCAGTCTCCAGTGCGAATCCTTCTGTCCAGCCAACAGCAGCTTCATTCCTGAGTCTCCTGGATGATTGTAGCTTAGGTCCAGCTCTCTCAGATGGGAGGGGTTGGAGTTCAGAGCTGCAGCCAGAGAAGTACAGCCTTCCTCTGTGATTAGACAGCCTGACAGACTACAAAAGAAAATCCATCTGTTAACACTTTACTGAAGGTCTGTTTTAATATGATGATTTCTTCTTCTTCTTTTTTTTCCAAAGACTATGCCATATTTCCATTCAGTTAATCTGCATTTATATTTATAAAGTGGCAATTATCAACAGGTGACACCACTCAACTCAAGTTAGTTAAGATAAGACATTGCAATATTACAGAAAATCCCCTATGAGCAAGAAAGAAAGAAAAGCAGTTTTAACAGGAAGAGACCTCTAAAAAGACAAAGGTCAGGAAGGGTTAGCAATCTACTGCAATTGGTTTAGGGCGATGAGTGAGGGAAAAGGAGACAAGGAGAAAAACTAACCACAAGAGAAAGTAAGCAAAAGTTAATGACATGCAGTAGTGGTATTTAAATAAATTTTTTTTTTAAATTGAGTGACAAGAAAGAAATTTTCAGTGCAGACTCACAGCAGTCCAGGTGCTTTCTTTCCAAGCTCCTAAAGCTCTGCCTCCTATTCTACTTTTAAATAAGAACAATAAGCATGAGCACAGAATTCTCCATGCTGTTGCCTTCTTGTTAAGATTGGATGAATCCAGAATAACATTTTTTTTTTTGCACTGTGTTTTTGAGGACGAGTAGACAAACAGTTTTGGTCTGTATATACTTTACATAGCAAATTTGCACCTAAACACTTTGTGAATTCATGATTTTTTTCCCCAATAGCCTTAAGCAAGCAGTCTGAGAATGAAATGCTCTGTTAGGATAATATGGTACAATGATATAAAGAGGTCTTTATGATGGACCTGATAAATTTATATGTGACATTACGAATTTAGTTTAGTTTAATTCTGGATTTAACAGGGAGCCAGTGAAGTGAATATTAGGGAAATATGGTCCCTCTCTCTGGTCCCTGTTAATACTTTCACAGCGGCATTTTGGATTATCTGAAGACATCTCGCTAAGGCTATAATAAAGAAGGAATGCCTGAACTCTCTTTTTTAGCATCAATCCTAGAGTAGATGGATTTCAAATCATAAATGATTCAAATAAAAACTATATGTGTATTTTCTAATACTACTAGCTAATGGAGGAATGGTGCATCGAGAAAGTATTCCCAGTACTCACTTGTTCCAGTTTTGTCTTGTTATAGCCTTATTCCAAAATTTATACAATTCATTTTTCACCTCAAAAAAGCCCAAAATGTGGAACAAATGAAGTCCTGAAAATGCTGTTGGGATGCATTTGATTTATTGGTTCCAGTGCCAAACCCTGTAGAACTCAATTCAATTCAATTTTATCTATGAGCAAGCACTTTAGCGGGAAGGAAAAACTCCCTTTTAACAGGAAGAAACCTCTGGCAGTACCAGGCTCAGGGAGCTCAGGGAGCTCAGAGAGGTGGCCATCTGCCGCGACCGGCTGGGATGAGAGAAGAAAAACAGGATGAAAGACATGCTGTGGAATAGAGTCAGAGATTATTAACAAGTATGATTCAGTGCAGAGATTGAGTGTAGAAGAAACACCCAGTGCATCATGGGAATCCCCCAGTGGTCACCTATTCCAGTATAACTAAGGGAGGATTCAGGGTCACCTGATCCAGCCCTAACTATATGCTTCAGCAAAAAGGAAACTTTTAAGCCTCATCTTAAAAATAGGATAAGTGTTTGTCTCCCAAATCCAAACTGGAAGCTGGTTCCACAGAAGAGGGGCCTGAAAACTGAAGGCTCTGCCTCCCATTCTACTTTTAAATACTCTAGGAACAACAAGTAGGCCTGCAGAGCGAGAGCGAAGTGCTCTAATAGGGTGATATGGTACTACAAGGTCATTAAGATAAGATGGGGCCTGATTATTTAAGACCTTGTATGTGAGGAGCAGGATTTTGAATTCAACAATAGTTTGTTGTCATTTGGAAAGACACAACAACAGCTGCAGTCAGTGAACACACCTCAGAGTCTCCAGTCGACAGTTTGGACTCTCCAGTACAGCACACAGAAGCTTCACTCCCGAATCCTGCAGATCATTGTAACTCATGTCCAGCTCTTTCAGATGGGAGGACTTGGACTTCAGTGCTGAGACCACAACTTCACAGTGAGTTTCTGACAGACGACAATCAGCCAGTCTGTGATTGGAGAAAATATAAAATGTGTCCTTACTTTAACCAGGTTCAAAACTCAATTTGTTAAAAATGTAATGATGTAATGTTAGAAGTCACTTCATATAAAATTAAATTTAGAAAAGTTCAAATCCATATTAAAATGTATCTTCAGTGTTTTGCTTTTTTGTGCCCTCATGGTCAAGGAATGGGTAGTGACTGTGGTTTGCCCTGTATGCGTCACATGACAGGACAGCATACAGGGCAGAGGTGAGAGCCCTGACATCATGGTCCCGCGACAACAACCTGCTGCTTAATGGCAGCAAAACCAAGGAGCTCATTGTGGATTACAGGAGACTGCAGAGAGGAGACCACACCCCCATCCAAATCAACGGAGCAGAGGTGGAGAGAGTCAGATGGTTCAGCTTCCTGGGCATCAACATCAGTCAGGATCTGAGTTGGTCACACCATGTTGGTGTGATCACAAAAGCAGCAAGACAGGTGCTCTTCTTTCTGCACCTGAGAAGATTCGGCATGAATCCCAGAACACTTACAAACTTCTATCGATGCACCATTGAAACTTTTCTGACTGGCTGCTTCACCACCTGGTATGGCAGCTGTAATGTTCCGGACCACATAGCTCTGCAGAGGGTGGTGAGAGCACAGTGCATCACCAGGACTGAATTGCCAGCTATGCAGGATCTCTGTAGACACCGCTGCATGAGCAAGACGCAGCAGATCCTCTCTGATCCCAGCCACAGACGTTTCATGCTCCTGCCATCCGGCAGGCAGATTAGGAACATTCAGACCTGCACTAGCAGACACAGAGACAGTTTCTACCCACAAGCTATCAGGCTTTTGAACTGTTGACATTTTACACACACCATTACACACTCACTACAAATACTGGATTCTAAACACTGTCACTTTAAACCACAGACACAGATGAACAGAACCATAGGTCAAAACATGAGTGGAGCACAGAAAGGAATTGGGAAGAATACCAGAGGCGCAAAACACCAGCTACTAGTAGATCGAACAGTCAGCTGAGACTGCAAGACCAGGTTGATCAACCCGTGCACTGCCTGAATTGATCACAAGAAGGCCTATGACTCAATGTCCCATGCCTGGGTCCTGGAATGCCTTCACCAGGAGCAAGTCCCCATCAATTGTGGGATGTATCAAGGAGATGCTCTGTCAGGACAAGGCGCATGCACACGCATCGACCAGCAGTGAGTGAGAGCTTGGTATCCTAAGTTTTTAAGTTCTTATCATTTCTTTTCGTTTCTATCAATGGCATGTGTTTTGGTTGAAGGAAGTGACAGTTTTCTTACAAAGTGACACAGGCTCCACAACAGTAAGAACGTCGTGGATTCTTTTTTCTTCATTGTGGTTGGATTTCTACTGTGCTGGCTTGTTTCCGATGATGTGGGCGAGGCCGTGAGTCATCTGAGGATTGTTTACTCCCACAACGAACTGTTACAACTTAACTTACTGTATGATGGTAAGGTCAGTCGGTTTCCCCTGCGGTCTGTTATCCTTGGAAATGTTCAGTCTCTTAGGAACAAGCTGGATGAACTCCAGGGAAAGGTCAGGTTCCAGAAAGACTTCAGGGACAGCTGTGCAATGGCTTTTTCCGAGACATGGCTGACAGAGCTGGATCAGGATGCCGATTTTTCAATCGACGGTTTTTGAGCTCCCTTTCGCCGAGATCGGGATGCACGGGTAACAGGGAAATCTCAAGGAGGGGGAGTATGCTTGTATGTGAACAAATGTTACTGTAGCGCTGTGACTGTTAGAGAGTGTATTTGTACACCAGATGTTGAACTTCTATCTGTGTCACTGCGCCCTTTTTATCTCCCTCGTGAGTTTCCACAACTTTTTATAACCGTAGTTTACATTCACCCGAAGGCTCACCCCGCCTCCACTTGCAGCATCATTTCAGACATAGTGCAGAAGCTGCAGGCGCTCTCTCCTGATGCCCCAAACTTCATAATGGGGGACTTTAACCATGTCTCCCTTAAATCAACTTTGGGCAATCTGTATCAATATGTATCCTGTCCTACCAGACGGGATAAAATGTTGGACCTTTGTTACGGATCGGTGAAGAATGCTTATAAATCCCTCCCGCTTCCTCCTCTGGGATCTTCTGACCATAACTGTGTGCATCTTCTGCCCATCTATAAAACTGTCTTAAAACGAGAGAAGACAAAGACTAAGGATGTTGACATATGGTCAGAAGAATCTGTGCTTACCTTGCAGGAATGTTTTAAGTGTACAGATTGGGAAGGTTTTATTCAGTCTTGTGGAGATGATCTCGACACTTTGGTGGATGTTACTAGCTCTTATGCAGTATTTTGTAAAGACATGATTATACCCCGTAAGCGTGTTAAAGATTACGCTAACAATAAGCCATGGGTCACTAAAAGTGTCAAATCCTGTTTAAGGAAAAAGAGACAGGCCTTTAAAGAGGGGCTGTTACTGATTTTCAGACAGCCACCAAGGACCTGAAAATCGAGATCTTGAAAGCAAAACAGACAAAAACCTTCTTGAAAGAAAATTTTCTGCAAAAAGTTTTGGGTCTGCCTGGACTTGTATGAAAACAGTAGCAGGGTTTCAAAATCCCCAGAGCAGCAGTCAGGTCATTTTAGATGGTTTTAATTCAGACAGAGATTTAAATGCTTTAAACATGTTTTATGCTCGTTTTAGTTCTTTTGATTTCAGCGAGAATATTTTGGAACTGAAACAGAAACTGAGAGATACTCAGCACTTTATCATTGAACTCAGTGATGTCAAAAAGGCCTTTCATACAGTCAATGTGAACAAGAGCCAGGGTCCTGATAATGTTAGTGGCCGTCTAATTAAATCTTGTGCTGAAGAACTCAGTCTTATATTTCAGGTTATTTTTAATAAATCCTTGCAAACACAACATGTGCCCTCTCTTTGCAAAGAAGCAGTCGTGGTTCCTGTCCCTAAATCTAGTCGTCCAAAAATTCTAAACGACTTCAGGCCTGTTGCCCTCACCTCAGTTGTAATGAAAGTGTCTGAAAAAAATCATCAGAAATGTGATTATGAAAGAGGCTGAACATCAGCTCGATCCAATGCAGTTTATATACAGGCCCAACAGAGGAGTGGAGGACGCATTTTTGACTTTACTAAATCTGATTCTTAAACATGTAGAGAGTAAAGAGAGTTTTGCAAGACTTCTTTTCATTGACTTTTCTTCGGCTTTTAATACAATACAGCCCCATATTTTAATTAAAAGACTTTTAGAACAGTTTGAAATTAGGAAAAACCTGGTTTGCTGGATTTTAGATCATTTAACTGACAGGTCACAAAAAGAATAAATCGCCCTTATTATTCACTCTCTATACAAATATGTGTCAGGGCAGACATGAAAACAGGGCCATTATTAAATATGCAGATGACTCTGTTATTGTCAGCTTACTGAAAGAGGGTGAAACTAACCACGGTCCAGTCATTGATGACTTTGTTCAGTGGTGGGAGGAGTCTTATCTCCAGCTGAACATATCTAAAACAAAAGATATGGTTGTTGACTTTAGGAAACAACAAAATGGGCACGGAGTCACTTTAATTAAAGGTCAGAAAATAGAGCAAGTACAATCATATAAATATCTTGGGACCATAATCAATGAAAAACTGAACTTTGATCAAAATTGCAAATCAGTTTGTAAAAAGGGTCACCAGCACCTTTATTGCCTTAGGAAACTTGCTCATTTCCACATTGACCAAAAAATTTTAACTTTGTTTTATCGTTCTTTTGTTGAGTCTGTTTTATCCTTTTGTTTGGTGGCATGGTTCGGTCAGACCTCTGTCACAGAGAAAAACTCTAAATCAGATAGTGAGATGGTCCAGTTGTCTAATAGGTGAGCTACAGTCTTGTTTAGCCTCCCTGTGCTCCAAGCAGGTACAGAGGATGGCTTTATCAATCCTTAAAAATGGTTCCCATCCTCTAAGGGATGAATTTCAGCGTCTTTCCTCAGGACGGAGGTTTCTATTTCCAAGATGCAGGACAAAGCGTTATAAAAATAGCTTTGTCCCTGTTGCTGTCACTGAATTAAATAAGAACTGTTTTTTTGATTTGAAATATTAAATTACTATATATGTGCCACAGTGAGGTTTATATCTTTAGGTATGTGTGTTTTTGAAGGGATGCCAAATGCTGTCATTTTTCTGTAAAGCGAATTTACCTTGCCTATGGGTATAAATAAAGTTACCTTGACCTTGTCCCCACTGCTGTTCTGCATAGGCATGAACCACTTGAGTGAGCTCACCAACAAGACTGGCTACAAATACCGACTACGTAAGGGAGCACTTGTCAGCAACCTCCTGTACATGGATGACATCAAGCTGTATGCCAAGAGTGAATGAGACATCGATTCACTGATCCACACCACCAGGATATCCAGCAATGACATCAGAATGTCATTCAGACTGGAGAAATTTAGTCGGATGATAAGAAAAAGAAGGAAGGTAGTTAGAACTGAGGGGATTGAATTACCAAAAGCAACATTGCAGACGTAGAGGACAGCTACAAATGCCTGGAAATCCCACTGGCAAATGGGAACAATGAAGAGGCTGCTAGGAAGGTCTATTACAACAGGTAAGACCCCAGGTGCAGGCTGTGTAAAGATGCCCCTGAGACAATCCAGCACATAACAGCAGGGTGCAAGATGCTTTAAGGCAGGGCATACATGGAGCACCATAACCAAGTGGCCGGCATAGTGTACAGAAACATTTGTGCCGAATACAGCCTGGAAGTCCCGAGGTCAAAAGGGGAAGACGCCCCCAAGGGTGGTGTAGAATGACAGGGCCATGATCCTGTGAGACTTACAAATACAGACGGACAAAATGGTGGTGGCTAACCAACCGGACATCGTGGTGGTAGACAAACAGAAGAAGACGGATGTAGAGATAGGTGTAGCGGTTTCGACTGACAGCAACATCAGGAAGAAGACCCGCCCAAACAGAAGCACTGTGAGCAGAAATGAGTGAAAAACAAGTGACAAACTTCTTAATGTAAAAGGAAGGTCTTTAGAACCTAGGGGATCAAAAGGGTAAAAAACACCTAAACAAGGACTAGCTTGAGCACCTATGATGACGTGATTTGCTTTGTCTAAGACAATTTAGTTGCAGTGGTAGGAAGCGTTTAGGGAAACAGTTGCATGCATGTCCTGGAGGTATTGTAATTATCTGGCATGGATTTATTTTATTTTTGTTTGTTTGTTTTTCATTCCTGCAAGATCTTTTGACTGGAAGTTTGTGTGAGTAGGATCAAGGCCTCTGTTTATTTTGTATTTTTGGTCACTACATAAACAGCAAACACAGCTCCTATCTGGAGAAAAAGTTCTTCTGCTTTATCTCTGGCTCGTTTCTTTATCCTCCATCTCTCTTTTGTTTAGGAGCCACTAAAAGCCATTAATGTGCAGTCATTCCTGTTACAAACTTTTTGTGTTTCACAGACTGCTGTTTGAGTATTGAACTTCAAACGAGAGTCAGATATAAATTTTAAATTTTTGAATGGTACACAGTTAATCAGGGTATCCTTTTGCTGAATTAGAAAAGGTAAGCCGGAAGGCACGCTGTGAAGGGGCACATGTGGGAAATGGTTAAGTATCACTGTTTGAAGGTTTGAATGTGAACATTGTTCTGCTACAGTCAAACCAGAGAAGAAGAAAACAGACTTTACCATGAACATCCTCAGTGTGGATCAGTATAATATCAGCCTGATGTCTGCAGTTTAGTGTCAGCACAACTTTCACATCATATTCATCTCAGCACAACTAAAACATGCTGACTGACCTCAGAGTTTCAAGTCCACATCCTGGACTCTCCAGGAAACCACAGAGATGCTTCACTCCTGGATCCTGCAGGTTGTTATTGGAGCTCAAGTCGAATTGTTTCAAATGGGAGGGGTTGGACTTCAATGCTAACCCCAGAAAGCTGATATCTGACAAACCACAGTGCTTCAATCTGTATGAAGAATGAAAGATGTAAGTTTATTAGACAAAGTGCTTGAAATCATTCAGTGTTTCATCATCTGTTCAGAGCTGAAGAAGGTTCAGAATGTAGAAGTTTAGAAAATGGAAACTCTCATAAAAACAGGACAAAGACTTGAAAAAGTCGTGTTTTTCCTTCCAGGAACCACATGGCTTCACTTTTAAAGGTGAAGTGTGACAGAAACGGACATATTTGAAGTCCAACACCTTTTTCCAGTCACATTATTAAAGCAGACAAACTACAAGCTCATTTTCATTCCAACAAGTCATCTTCTGACCTGGACTAACAACACTGGTCTCTATGTGCAGCTGGCTGTGAGACCAGTGCTCAGGGAGCGTCTACAAAGGGCAACACTGAAAGAACATCACACACTCATTTGCTTCCAGCACTTTCACACATCAACATCTACCATCATTATTGTCACCAAACTCTGTGGATCCCTTATTGCAAATTCAAATGGTCAGAAAAAAGAGGGTTATGAGGAAATATGATGGAATGTTATGTATTAGCAGCAAGTTATTGAAGCATTTTCCATTTTCAATTCAATTCAATTCAATTTTATTTATATAGCGCCAAATCACAACAAAAGTCGCCTCAAGGCGCTTCATAGATACAGAGAAAAACCCAACAATCATATGACCCCCTATGAGCAAGCACTTTGGCGACAGTGGGAAGGAAAAACTCCCTTTTAACAGGAAGAAACCTCCAGCAGAACCAGGCTCAGGGAGGGGCGGGGCCATCTGCTGCGACCGGTTGGGGTGAGAGAAGGAAGACAGGATAAAGACATGCTGTGGAAGAGAGACAGAGGTTAATAACAGATATGATTCAATGCAGAGAGGTCTATTAACACATAGTGAGTGAGAAAGGTGACTGGAAAGGAAAAACTCAATGCATCATGGGAATCCCCCGGCAGCCTACATCTATTGCAGCATAACTAAGGGAGGATTCAGGGTCACCTGGTCCAGCCCTAACTATATGCTTTAGCAAAAAGGAAAGTTTGAAGCCTAATCTTAAAAGTAGAGATAGTGTCTGTCTCCCGAATCCAAACTGGAAGCTGGTTCCACAGAAGAGGGGCCTGAAAACTGAAGGCTCTGCCTCCCATTCTACTTTTAAATACTCTAGGAACAACAAGTAGGCCTGCAGAGCGAGAGCGAAGTGCTCTAATAGGGTGATATGGTACTACAAGGTCATTAAGATAAGATGGGGCCAACTCCCCCTGACTTCTGCTCCGCGGCTGCTGGGCGAGCCCTCATCTGGGACTCTCCTCAGCTCTTACTGGAACAGTGGCGCGGCTGCCCCTCTGTTGGTCTTCCATGGTCTCTTGTGTTCTGGGGGCCTCTGGATGTCTGGAGTTTTGATCTCCTCCATACCCGCTTCACACCCTGGAGGACGGGGCTGTGGCCCCCCCACACTCCCTAGCAGATCATTACATGGAGAAACCTTTGGAATGCAAGCATGCTGATCCACACAGGTATGCACACATGGGTATTCACAGACGCGGACTAAAGCTTTCTTGGCTGCTGCCTCAAAGCACACTGTGCGCTGTCTATCTTGCGTGCTGCACAATATCGTTTATTATTTAGTAAATATTGATATCTATGGCTAGCTAGTTTATTGTGATGGTGCTTTGTTTTCTCTATTATTATGTTGCTCTTTGTTGTTTGCTGTCTCCTCTGTTTGTTTTTTTTGTTTGTTTGTTTTTTTTTTCTCCATACAGGTGACCCAGGAGTTCTTTTTTTTTTTTTTTCTCTCTCTCTCTTCCCCCCCCTTCTCACCGTCTCTTCTCCCCTTTGGTTTTCTTTCTTTCTCTCCCCCTCTTTCTCTCATTCATTCCCCCTGTCCTATTTATTAAAAAAAAAAAAAAAAAAAAAAAATGACAAAGGATGAACTGAAGCTCTGCCATCACGTAATGTCGCATACTGCTGTTTCTGATGTCATTAAAAAAAAAAAAAAAAAAAAAAAAAAAAAAAAAAAAAAGATAAGATGGGGCCTGATTATTTAAGACCTTGTATGTGAGGAGCAGGATTTTGAATTCAATTCTGGATTTAACAGGAAGCCAAAACAGGAGAAATCTGCTCTCTCTTTCTAGTCCCTGTCAGGACTCTTGCTGCAGCATTTTGGATCAGCTGAAGGCTTTTCAGGGAGTTTTTAGGACTTCCTGATAATAATGAATTACAGTCGTCCAGCCTGGAAGTAATAAATGCATGAACTAGTTTTTCAGCGTCACTCTGAGACAGGATATTTCTAATTTTAGAGATGTTGCGCAAATGGAAGAAAGCAGTCTTACATATTTGTTTAATATGAGCGTTGAAGGACATGTCCTGGTCAAAAATGACTCCAAGGTTCCTCACAGCGTTACTGGAGGCCAAGGTAATGCCATCCAGAGTAAGAATCTGGTTAGATACCATATTTCTACGATTTTCAGGGTCGAGTACAATAACCTCAGTTTGATCTGAATTAAGAAGCAGAAAGTTAGCGGCCATCCAGGTCTTTATGTCTTTAAGACATTCCTGCAGTTTAACTAATTGGTGTGTGTTATCTGGCTTCATGGACAGATAGAGCTGGGTGTCATCTGCATAGCAGTGAAAATGTATGCTATGTCTTCTAATGATGCTGCCTGGGGGAAGCATGTATAATGTAAACAGAATTGGTCCTAGCACTGAACCCTGTGGAACTCCATAATTAACCTCAGTGTGTGAAGAGGACTCTCCATTTACATGCACAAACTGGAGTCTATTAGATAGATATGATACAAACCACTGCAGTGCAGTACCTGTAATACCTACAGCATGTTCTAATCGCTCTAATAGGATATTATGATCAACAGTATCGAACGCTGCACTGAGGTCTAGCAGGACAAGCACAGAGATGAGTCCACTGTCAGAGGCCATAAGAAGATCATTTGTAACCTTCACTAAAGCTGTTTCTGTGCTGTGCTGAGCTCTGAAACATGACTGAAACTCTTCAAATAAACCATTCCTCTGCAGATGATCTGTTAGCTGTTTGACAACTACTCTTTCAAGGATGTTTGATATGAAAGGTTGGAGATTGGCCTATAATTAGCTAAGACTGCTGGGTCTAGAGATGGCTTTTTGAGTAAAGGTTTAACTACAGCCAGCTTGAAGGCCTGTGGTACATAGCCGATTATTAGAGATAGGTTGATCATATTTAAGATCGAAGAATTAATTAATGGCAGGACTTCTTTGAGCAGTTTTGTAGGAATGGGGTCTAAAAGACACGTTGATAGTTTGGAGGATTTAATTTTTACAAATTAAATACCATTGCATACCGACGACATTGAAAAAAGGCACATAAAATTGTACACATTTTAGATCTGAACTTGTTGTGTGCTGTGTGTACATACACAACAAACATATTTTCTTTTTTCAGAAAATTCCTTCTCAAAATAACCCACTTGAAAAAAATCAACACCAAGAGACAATGACTTAGTCCTGATGTTTCTAAACAAGAAAGGAAAAAATAGTGACTGTGGGTTCATCCAAATCTCACAGAAAGCAAAAGCAGGGAGAATTTCATGGTTTAATCCAGGAGTTGAAACTGTAACTTCTTTGTTGCAGAAACCTACAGTAGGATGATTGTTTTTGTTTAAATCAACCAAACTGCCTGAGTTAGTTAAGGATATACTTCATCCACTGACAGCCTCAACACAGCATTTAATCTGTTATTAGACTCAATTGGTTTCTCTCAAAGGGTAACCCTATCCTAGGCCTGGTCTTCTGAATCGCTTTTTTTCTGGTCCCTCACCCAGGACCAATTTGCCATGGGAGACCCTACCAACATAGCCCCTGGGATCCCTTGGACACACAAACCCCTCCACCATGATAAGACAGTGATTTGCGGATAATGTTGCGTGGAGATCAGGGGCAGTACCCCTGGACTGGCAGACCGGGGTGGTGGTCCCCATCTTTAAGAAAGGGGACCAGAGGGTGTGTTCCAACTACAGGGGAATCACACTCCTCAGTCTCCCTGGGAAAGTCTATGCCAGGGTGCTGGAGAGGAGAGTTTGTCCGTTAGTCGAACCTCTGATACAGGAGGAACAATGTGGTTTTTGTCCTGGTCATGGAACCCTGGACGAGCTCTTTATCCTCTCAAGGACACTCAAGGGCGCATGGGAGTTTGCCAAACCAGTCTACATGTGTTTTGTGGACTTGGAGAAGGCATTTGAATGTGTCCCTCGGGGGGTCCTTTGGGGGGGTGCTCCGAGAGTATGGGGTGTCTGGCCCATTGCTAAGAGCCACTCAGTCATTATACGTTGCAAGAGCTTGGTCCGCATTGCCGGCAATAAGACGGACTCGTTCATGGTGCGTGATGGATTCCGCCAGGACTGCCCTTTGCCACCGATTCTGTTCAGAATTCCGCCACTTGTCTACGATAGGCGTAGCCAAGTGGCGGAAGGCTTTCACTCCAGTGGTCTCAGGATCTCATCTCTACTTTTTTCAGATGATGTGGTTCTGTTGGCTTCATCAGGTGATAGCCTCCAGCTCGCCTTGGAAAGGTTCGCAGCCGAGTGTGAAGCGGTGGAAATGAGAATCATCACCTCCAAATCTGAGGCCATGGTCCTCAGCCGGAAAAGGGTGGAGTGCCCACTCTGGGTCAGGGACGAGACCCTGATCCGAATGGAGTTTAGTATCTCGGGGTCTTGTTCACGAGTGATGGGAGAAGGGAGTGGGAGATCGACAGATGGATTGGTGCAGCGGCTGCAGTGATGCGGACGCTGTACTGGTCTGTTGTGGTGAAGAGAGAGCTGAGTGTAAAAGCGAAGCTCTCAATTTACAATTTGATGCAGGTACTGTCAGACTGAATGAGAGTGTTAGCCAACAAAGTCAGGTTAGCCAAAACATTGTGGTTAACAGTCCTGCCAGGGTTCCACAGAGAGCGACGAGAGGTGGACCAGAAGGATTGGATTGGCTTAGAATTATCCTGATGAAAATTCTGGCGGGAGAGCTGATAAATGTACTTTTGGCGAGGGAGGAAAACGATATCCGTGTGGAGATGAAGAACAGCCGTCGGTGGAGCAGCCAGGGAAAATCAGAGTAGGAGGAGCTCATTGGCTGTGTATTGAAGTCCATTACCAGGTCGACAGATCGATGACACAAGGATAAAGACTCACACAGACTGTGTGTAGATCCTGGGAGGCCACATCGCGGACAGGAGCAGACACTGGTGGGCCGTACAGACAGGAAGAGGGGAGGATGGGGATGGAAGAAGCCGGGACGCCGGTAGAGGATATCAGTGAGTAGCAATAACATCAGCAGGAGCAAGGGGTATCAAGAGCAAGGGGGCAAGTAGGAAATAACAAGAAGCAAGTAGCATGGGTAGAAAGCAGGAATAGCGAAGAAAAGTAGCGAGAGGGTTAGCGGTGAGTAGAGGCAGCAAGTCGCGCCAGCGTTCACCAGCCTTATTCACATCCCTCATACACTCTACAGCCTCATCAGTACTGACTTCATCTTCACTGACTCATGGAGCACAATATGAACCTGTGAAGGCTGAAAAACTGTCCTCCCAAATCTCCCCATCCCCACTACACTTCTGTCAGCCTTCAAGTGAACCCTGCTCAAGTCTGTCACTTTTATTTGGAGCCAAAAGGGAAGACTGTTGTTCAGTCATTCATAAAGACACCACATTTCTGAAAGCACTCAAACTTCTTCACATTTGTCTTTAGAGACATTCTGAACAATTAGGAACTAAAGACAGTTTCAAACATTAATCAAAGATTTGAAATATAGAAAAACAACAGCTGCAGTCAGTGAACTCACCTCAGAGTCTCCAGTCGACAGTTTGGACTCTCCAGTCCAGCACACAGAAGATTCGCTCCTGAATCCTGCAGGTCGTTGTAACTCATATCCAGCTCTGTCAGATGGGAGGGGTTGGACTTCAGAGCTGAGGCCACAACTTTACAGTGAGTCGCTGAGAGTCGACAATTGGTCAGTCTGTGATTATAGAAAATATAATGTGCGTTATTATAAAGCCTGCTGCTGTCAGATACGACTCTTCATGTCGACATGCAGGAAAAATCTGCTGACTGTTACCAAATGGAGCAGTAATCTCATCACTGGACAATAATGATGGATGAACTCAGAAGTGCTGATATCATATCTGATTTCAGACTAAAAAGGAACCAAAAGAAACAACCATCATGACTCAGAAACCTTGGTTCAGAACTGCAGCAGGATTTCCAGGCAACATGACATCTACTACAGCAACACGTTCTCACTCCCAAAGCGTAACATTCTATGCTAGGTGACAAATCGTCGGTATAATACGCTTCCAGGAAAACCCATCCCATTTTACGAGTCAGAGTCTGCACCAAAATAAGAAATGTTGATGGTGAGGCAGAAGTTGAAGAAAAGTGAATCAGACAATGGCTGAAGCACTTGAAACATCACTCTTTTCTCTGCCAGTACCACCTTCCAAACAAAGACTCCACTGTAGCAGCATTGTAGGCGTAAACAAGCGTAAACATAAGAGCAGCTTACACTGCTTGATGTTGAGAATTGAAAGAATTAATTATTCTGATTCGGCATTCCTGACTGAGGGTTTCTGACTGAGGTTTATGTCTGTGAGGGTGAGGGTAGTAATCTTCTTATTAATGTGTGATGTTAAATGCAGGAAAGCATTAGCATTAAGTACATTTACTGCTTTCAGAATAAAGGAAAACATTTTCAGCCATAGCGCTATGAGTCACAGGTAAATATATTTACAACAATGTATGATTCAACCTGCTGAAATTAATTAGCAGACATAAGTCCCCAGGTTTCATCTAAACTTACATCAACTCTTTTTCACATTTTCAGGGTTTTAGCCCTGAGGAGGATCAACCCCCGCAAGGTAGCAGAACCAGATAACATCCTGGGACAAGCCCTTAAAACCCTCTACTACATGGCTTTTTAATTTTGGGGGAAAAAATATTTCTCCCTATTTTGGGGGAGCTTTAGGGTCCCTGATAATATATCAATCATAAAATTTGACTGTCACTCCCTGAAAGCTCACTGTCCTCACTTTCTGAGGACAGAAAGTGCACATTCCCTTGGTTTCTGTCATGGTCCGGGTGAGCACGGGGTTTTTCCACTCCGCTGGGTTCTACCTTCAGGCAGAGACTCCAATCAGCTTCCACACCTGGTTCCAATCAAGTCACCTGCATATAAGACCAGCATTCACAACAGACCTCTGCCAGATCTTCTGCTAACCCATGTCAGTGCTAGGCTGCGAACCCCTTGTGAGAACCCTCAACTACTGCTTTTTCCCTCACCGTGTTTTCTTTGTCATAGGACCCACCTGGCAGTCACATTTCCCGAACTACTCTCATCTCCGCCTGGACGCTGGTTCTGTCATCTGGTTTCTTCCTCTCCACCATCGGACTACACCTGCCTGCCTCCCTGCCAAGTCCCTCACTCCACGCATATTCTGGATCCTCTCTGGACACTCCTCACCCGGAACCCCCTGGACACCCCTTCCTCGCATGACACTTTAAACCTGCAACGCTGACTGCGTACCTCCATCCAAGCCGCTGCCCCTTTTTTCCATCCGTGAAATCCAGCACCTAGCCATAGCACTCAGTTTCATGTTCACAGTTTGGCCTCACAGTTCACAGTTCATAGCATTTCATAATTCATAGCATTCATAGTCTCCTGTTGTGTAATTTCACTAGACACTTGTAAATAAAGCACTGTGTTCACGCCCGTTTGCCTCCCTCTGTGTCTGCATTTGAGTCCACACCCACAGCCGGGCCCTCTCGGCCGTAACAGTTTCCTTCCATAAAAGGTATTTACATCCATGTCCTGTAATTATGAGTAGATTGTAAAGTAAAAAACATTGACTATGATCATATAAATGCAAACAAACACATCTCTACACACATATGCAAATGCATTATATTGCCTGAAAAAAATTGATGATGACTGAGTCAGACTAATGTACACCAGCTTTCACTTTCAAACCATTTCCTAGTCTGCTTCTCTTCACTGTTAAAGGTTTTGTAACAAAAAAGTAATCCAACACCTTTAACCACCATTTTAAACCCATGACTCATTTAAAGTACACATACAGTAACAATTATTGTAAAAATCTGAAAAAAAGCCAGATATCACAATACTCTATCACGTAAGAATTATGTGCCATATATCTAGTAAAAATCACAAATAACAGGTAATGTAAAGATTAATGTTTCGTACACACACGCACACTGTTAACTATAGTCACTGATCTAAGGCCCTCTCTGAGACAGTAGACTGATTTTTCTTCAGTTGTTGTTTTTTTTTTTTAACCATGTCAAGTGTTTTATTTAGCTGTTTTAAATATAAGTAACAGTAGGCTATTTAGAATCAATCAAGGTCAGTTGACAATAAAAATAAAATTTCTGTATGTGATTAGCATGATACAGATCTCAACCAGACGGATAATATTCCATGCACCATCTGTCTTTCTTTTCTTAACCACTTATTCAATTAGGAGTTATGTCCTGAATCCTGCCTTGGCTGTAGACAAAGGCAGGTACATCTGAGCAGGTAATCAGTTCATCACACAGCGATACACAAGTATTCACTCTCACATCACTAACAAAAGAAATTCTACAATCACTAGTTATTCACACAAGCATGCCTTTTTAAAGTGGGGGAGAACACACAAATTTGCGTTTAGTATTATGTATATTTGAAGAACTCCTCAGTGAATTGCTACCTTATTGTGGTGGAGGGATTTGCATACCAGTGGGCTTTTGCCCTCTGGTAGGGTTTCTCATAGCAAGGTCTTGTGTGAGGGACCAGACAAAGCGTGATTTCATAACACCTACACTAATAAATGGTAAATGGCCTGTATTTGTATAGCGCCTTACTTAGTCCCTATGGACCCCAAAGCGCTTAACACTACATTCAGTCACCCACACACACATTCACACACTGGTGATGGCAAGCTACATTGTAGCCACAGCTGCCCTGGGGCGCACTGACAGAGGCAAGGCTGCCTCTGACCACCACCACCAGTAGAAGGCGAAGTGCAGGTGAAGTGTCTTGCCCAAGGACACAACGACCAAGACTGTGGGAGCCGGGCTCGAACCGGTAACCTTCTGATTACAAGACGAACTGCCAACTCTTGAGCCATGATTGCCCCTTAAAGTCAAAAGTGTGGACACACCTTCTCATTTAATGTTTTTCTTTATTTTTACTACTTTCAGCATTGTAGATACATACAGAAGGCATCAAATATATGAAGCAAGATATATGGAATTACTTAGCAAAAAAAAAAAGAAATTGATAAATAATGCTAAATATATTTTATATTTAAGATTTATTAGCCACCCTTTGCTTTGTTGACAGCACTTCTCTCAATGAGGTTCAATGAGGTTCATGATGTAGTCACCTGAAGATGGCCTGGCCTCTACAGTGACTTGACCTAAATCCAATGGAGATGGTTTAGGATGGGATGGACCCCAGAGTGAAGGCAAAATGACCAACAAGTGATCAGCATCTCTGGGAACTCCTTCAAGACTATTGGAAAACAATTTCAGGTGACTACCTCAAGAAGCAAATGTGGCCCGGTTGGTCACAGCCTGAAAAAGGGGCATTAGCCCAGCCCCTGTAAGCCCACCACCGACAGGAGTCGCTGTAGGGGTCAAGTGCAGTGTGTCTTGGGTAGTGGTCAAGGGCAGAGACCCTGGAAGACAATCCCCAGCTACCAAGTCTGGTGATTGAACCTTGAAAATCACCTCTGGTGTGGAGGGAGCCTGAGCTAGTGTGTGAGACTGAGAGGTACTGGCTAGATACAGTTGGCTACCTCAATGCAGAGCATGGGCTCTGGAATCAGTCTCCTGGAGAGTGGCTGAACTGTAGCAGAAGAATTCTGCTATTGACAGATGATGTGGTTCTGTTGTCTTCCTTAGGTGGTGGCTATCAGGGATAGGTCTGTGACCTAGTGTTTTGAGTTTATTTTGTGATTTTGAGTTTCTCATGTTAAGTTTGTGATAATAAGTTCTTGTATTAGTTAGGATTTAATTGTGGATTATTCTAGATTTTGTTTCATCTTTGCTTCCTTAGTTTAGGTGTCATGTTTCCTGTCCAGACATGTGTTTCATGTCTTTGTTGTCATTCAGCGGCTGTGTGAAGGCAAGAGAGGACCCAAATGCCGCCTTAAAGTCTGTGCTATCTGTGCTGTTGTGTTGGTATGTGTCGGGCTGTGAGCTGAAAAGCTACAGCTGGCTGTATGTGTACAGCAACCGTGTGTGAAAAGTGGCCTATAAAGAAACATCATCATGGAAACATCATTGGATCTGCCGTGATATGTTTACAATGGGACTTTTGCTCCTGAACCTCTGCGCACAGCGTCTGCAAATCGGGGCTGTACGAAGTCACTTGCATCTTTACGCAGGACTGTAAGCTGTCGTCTGTGAGGCATGAGCGGTGTTTGTTTTTAACATAGTTCACGGTGGAGAACAGCTGCTGACATAATGTGGATCCGAAGATCCATAATTGGCCTACCTGGGGTTGAAAGTCTCGATAAATGCATGGCATTTCGGCGGGTACACGGGCTTCCGCGAGTGTGATACTTATTTTGAGCGATGAAAAAATAATAGAATATAATTTTATTTTATATTTCAATATCACACTAATCTTCCAATTTAGAACTACAAGTTAAAAAAGAACTAATATAAATAAAATACACTTCAGCTAAATACTTCTAATTTATTTTCCCAAACCACGCGGAGCCGCAGGCTGCCGACCCCTGCCCTAGAGGGATGACGCAACATGGAACAAAGGGATATTCTGATTTTGTGATTTTGTTTTTCGAGTCCGAAAACAAAATAACCACAAAAACTGGAGCACAGGCAGCAAATCAAAATCAGTTCGGGAGGCCGACCCGGAGGATGGCATCACAATAGTGTGAAACAGTTCAGTTCAGGAGGCCGACCGTGTGGACGGCAACGGCGGCGACATGAAAACAGTTCAGGGGGCCAACCGTGCGGACGCCAACGGCGGCGACGTGAAAACAGTTCAGGGGGCCAACCGTGCGGACGCCAACGGCGGTGGCGGGGAAACAGCTGACGACAGAGCTGAAGGTCGGCCGTGGGGAAGGCAGCGGCGGCGACGCAGGAGAAGGAGACGACAGTGCTGATCCATAGGCCGCCCACGACAACGATGACATCCGGCTAGGGGCCCAGAAAGTGGCCAGCAACGCTGAGGTGCTGGATGTACCTTGCACGGCGGTGTAACAACCGCAGGACCAGGCGAGGCAGAAGCAGAGGCTGGACCACGGACCCTCCAGCGGAGACAGGTTGCTGGCCGGGCTCACCAGAACCCCCAGCGGAGACAAGGAAGTGTTGGCCAGGCTCTCCAGAACCCCCAGTGGAGTTGAGGAAGTGCTGGCCGGGCTCTCCAGAACCCCCAGCGGACAGGAGGAAGGGCTGGCCTGGCTCTCCAGAATGCCCAGCAGATGAGGAAGGTGGCGGCGTGGGAGCCGCAGAGTCCTGGATGGGCTCACCCGAGCTTCCAGCAGGAGCTGATGTAGGGCTAGAGGGTGTGGGGACCCCTGACTGAACATTAGGCTGACTAGGTGGGTGAGTGTGTAGCTGACCAGGGAACTGAAGTGCTACAGGGGACTGCACTAAAGTCTGAACTGGCACACGGGACTGAACTGATGGCTGTAGTAACGGTTGTGGTGACAGTGGAGTAGGTGGTGGAGTGGACGACTGAGTTAATGGTGACTGAGCTAATGGGTCAGCTAAAGAGTGCATTAATGGCAGGACTACAGGTTGAATGCCTGACTGAGCAGCAGCCTGAATGGCTGAGTGTAGTGATGGTTGTGGTGGAAGAGAAGCAGGTGGTAGTGTGGATGATGGAGCTAAGGGCAACTGAGTGACAGACCGAACCTATTCTGAGCCAAGGTGTGAAACTGGGTGTGGGTCCCAATCACAAACCCGAAACTCTGGCTGATTGGGGCCCACACCCAGTTTCACACCTTGGCTCAGGCGATTAGAGGATCATCAGGGGGTCCTTTTGTCCCTCTGTGGGGGGAAACTCCCACTAGGTTTATATCTGGGACTCTCCACCATTTGACCTTAGAACTGAAGAAGCTTCTCGGATGAGAGGTGAAACATCTTCAAGTAACTTAAAGAAGTCCAGACGCTTTTCTTTGCAAGCTCCTTTGACTTTGTTTCCTGTTCTTATGCTGTCCTCCTGTAGCCCAGCATGAGTAGAGGTCTCTTTTTTTCCTCTTGTACTTTTCCCATTGTAGTGTACATTTCAGTGGTTTTTCTGTAATGCAACCGTTCTCTGACTTGTATCCCCATGTGATGTCTGTGTTGTGTGTGTAAGGTCGGGGGCGGGTTCATTCCACTGCAGGGCAACCTGCTTGTGGCGAATAAAATTTGAACTTGAACTTGAACTGATGACTGAAGTGATGGTGGAGGTGAAAATGGAGCTTGTGGTGGGGTAGATGACTGAGGTGCGGGGGACACAGGAGACGGAACTACAGATTGAACTGAGGGAGACTGGGTAGCAAACTGAACTAGTGGTAGTAATGGCGGTTGGGGAGAAGGCTGGACTGTGCACTGGGGAGAAGGCTGAATGACTGACTGAGGAGCATCCTGAGCAGCTGAGTGTAGTGATGGTTGTGGGACCGGATGTAGGACAGGTGGTGGTGTAGGTTCCTCTGAGCCTGCAATGCGGATGAAGGGTGCAGGCACCTGCTGGACACCAGTCGCTCCCACCTGAGGAGTAGGTACAGGTGCAGATATCGGCTGGGTCCTGGCAGGCCTCACCTCAGGGGTTGGCACAGGTTTCGGCAGGGACTGGGCGGCTGCTGTCCCCGCCCGAGGAGCTGATACGAGTGCAGGGACCAGCAGAGCCTCAGCCGACCCGGAAACCGGAACAGGGACCAGCTGCGTGTCAGCCCTCCTCACCTGGGGAACTGAGGCAGGTGCAGGGGAGTGCTGGGCCGCAGCTATCCCTAGAGCACAAGGGGCCTGGGAGGCGGCCCTAGAAAGAACAGTCTGCAAGAGATTAATTCCCTGCCCTGAGTGAGCGGATGAGAAACAGTGCTCTGACCTCGCAGATTTAAGTGTGCTAAAGCTGTAGCTTACAGGCACTAGAGCACCACCTTCAGGGTTTACAAACTCTAGAGAAGTGTGATCAGCTGATGCACCAACAGTCTTTGAGCTTCTTTCTTTATAAATAAATATGCCTTGCCTTGCCTTCTTCGGAACTAACCATGCTTATACTGTCAGAGGAGGGGTTAATAGCCGATGTAAACATAGTCCCGTGCACTGGAAAGGCAGATGAAACAAAGTCTTTTGCCTCCGGATCGCTGGAAATAGTAAACCCAGGGAAAACAGTGGTGGGTATAGAGTCCCCTGACTTAAGAACATTCGAATTATAGACACGTCAGAATGGACTTTCCCCTGGGGTGATGGCTCAGAAGTAACAAGCTGGGGTCGAGCTATCACAGGAACATTTATAGTCTCTAACTTTACTGCTTTAACATCTAAGGAGGCAGGTTTTAAAGCCGCAGTTGTGAGCTTAACTGCAAAACAATCATCCTCAGCAGACACACAGGTAAAAGGCACAGAAAGAGGTATCTCTAACTCAGAAAATGCTGACTTCAAGTTTTCAGACTTAGGAAACACAAGCGAAGGATAATGTTTCTCAAATATGAGTCCAAACGTAGGAGAAACGGTCTCTGAGTTGACCCTCTGGGCAGTACAACAGTTCATAAGAAGTTCAGCTTCAGATTCAACATTTACAGATTGTGAGCCTTTAGGGCCTGAGGCAAGAGTCACAGAGTGAGAGGGAATGGAGAAGGGCTCCGCGGCAGCGGCGTCGAAAAACTCTCTCGTTGGAGCAGCTGCTGTTGCGCTACTGAAAGCCCCGTCTGCTGCTGCAATACTGTCGCGGCGAGCTTTGTTCGCTGCTGCTGCGGCGGCTGCCTGGCGGAGATCTCCGTCTGCTATCACTGTGGCGTGGAATCCCGGGAAAAGACGCGGTCTGCCAGCTCACGAGCTTGTGACGCCTCCTTGGCTCGGCTCAGTTCATCAATAAAGCCCTCATACCAGCTGAGCTGGCGAAGGAAAGGGTTTCCCCTCGACTATTGCCCTCATGGCATTAAGTCCGACAGAAATTGTCCATGAGTCCGAGGTGTGGGTTATTTGCCTAACCAGACTCTGTACACGGAGAATTTCTTCCTCACGGGTAGAGCCTGCTGGGTCCATTTCGTGGTTGCGTCATTCTGTCATGCGGCGGCCTTGTGAAGGCAAGAGAGGACCCAAACGCACGGCTCAAGACATGCGGGGATAAACTCGAAAGGCAGGTCTTTATTAATAGGAACATAAGAAGTCATACAAAACTATACTGGGAGAAACTAAAGCTGAGGCTGGGGGAGGCTGGGAAGACACGAGGGAATGCACACAACCTAGAGGGACGACGAAACACGGAACAAAGGGATACTGTGACATAAATACACAGAAGGTAATGAGGGAAGTGGGAACACATGGGGAGCACAGCTGAGGACAATTACTCATGACAGAGCGGGGAGGACACGAAACTGAAAATACTGACACCAAGATGTGGACCTTAAACACAACACAGAGTACACAGAGAGGAGCACAGAGAGAGGCAGAGAGAGAGAAGCAGAGAACAAGAAGGAATACACGAGGGGATGAGGAGAACACAGAACACGGTAACAGAACAAACACCACAATATAAGCACGGACACAGGGGGAATCCAAATACCAAACCAAACAATCCTATGAACATAAAGAACAAAATACAAAACCACAGGAAAACTAAGAACACTGGGTCAAAATGACCCAGGACCATGACATTTGTTGTGTCCACATTGTCAAGCTTGTGTGTCAATTCTACATCTCTCCATTTTTTCTGTTTTATTTTGAAGAGTCTGGTGTTTCCATGTTCAGTGTGTTTTGTTTTACTTCCCCCGTGGCATCATGTTCATTTGTGTCAAGTGTGTCTCCCCATTAGCCTCCTGTGTATTTAAGTCCTCTGTCTCCTTCTGTTCTTTGTCGGGTCATCTGTTTATGTCATGCCAAGCCAGGTCAGGGCCCTGTTTCAGGAAGCCGGTTTAGTGGAAAAACTGAGTAAGTATACCGTGAGTTAACGAAAACTCTGGGTTTTCGGTTTCACAAAGCGAGTTCAGCTGCAGCCTGAGTGAGTCACTATGACGACACACGCCGTGAAGCTAACCTGCCCCCTAGCAGGTTTACTACAACTAACCCTGACTGTCTCCGCCCCTTTGTCGGAAACCTGACAGTAGGAAGTGTCGGACATGGCGTGCCACTTCCTTGAAGAGCCAGTAGATCGTGAAGCCCAAATTCTCCGCAGAGCTCTCCGCCGGGAGAGAGTGATCAGAGCGCGTTTGGACATTTTATCATTTCCTGATGATTTTCTGTGCGAACGTTACCGTTTCTCAGCACAATCTATAATTTATTTGGATAACATCCTCAGGCCATATATTACGCATGTGACACATCGCGGACATGCTCTCAGTTCATTGCATATTATTTGTATTGCACTTCGGTTTCTTGCAAACGGGAGCTTTCTGTATAATATTGGTGACGCTGAGCACGTTTCCAAGGCTACCGTCTGTCGGGCAGTCAGGAATGTTACAGTTGCACTGAAACGTCTCCTGCACTCGTTTGTGGTGTTCCCCGGTCACAGACCCACAAGATTTATCAAAGAGGGATGCCACAAAATTGCAGGTATCAGGATGACCAAAACTTAATTTATGATGTGGTGATACTTGAACTACTACTTAAATTTTACATTTATTTTCAGGGTTCCCAGGCGTGATTGGCTGTATAGATGGCACTCACATTCCAATTATTGCTCCTTCAGTAAATGAAGGAGACTATGTGAACAGGAAGTCTTTCCACAGCATTAATGTACAGGTACATAGTTCCCTGTAGCATGTCAAACTAACAAATTATTTCATTATAGTAATGGATGCTAATTTGTGTTCTCTGCACTGTGAAGATCATATGTGATGCTGCCAACATTATCACAAATGTGGAAGCCAAGTGGCCAGGCTCTGTCCATGACTCACAAATATTCCGTGAATGTACACTGAGCACAAAATTTGGACATGGTGAGTTGAAAATACTTTAAAATATATAAAGACCAATTGCTTCAGGGACATTTGAACTGAAGTGTACCCTTCTGTCTTAGGAGAGTTCACTGGCTACTTGCTTGGTGATAGGGGGTATCCATGTTTACCCTATTTGCTTACCCCTTACTCTGACCCTGAACCGGGCCCACAGCAGCGATATAATCTGGCTCATTGCAGGACAAGAGCCAGAGTTGAAATGACTATCGGAATGCTTAAGGCCCGGTTCCAGTGCCTGCAAAGGCTCAGGGTCACCCCAGAAAGGGCATGTGACATTATTGTGGCATGTGTGATTCTTCACAACATTGCCACAATTAGAGGAGAACACTGTCCTTCTGAACCAAACAGCAGTGATCCAAACCATGAACATCCTGACCCTCCCACGGACATACAAGATGGAAGTGCAGTCAGAGACACCATATGTCACAATCATTTCTTTTGACCCATCACCTCAACATGTTGAAAGAAGAATAAACAGATTTTTTGTTCAACTGGCTTTATTGGTCACCTGTGTTTCCTGTACACAAAGTATTAAAAGATGTAAACCTCATAAAGTGTCTCTGTTGCTTCCTCCTCTGTAACAGCTGTCAATGTTTCTTCATTATTTTCCTGTAGTAAAGAAATAAACAACATTGCTGTTCTACTGTAAACTCATATAATCTGTGGAGTATTACTCACAACTGCATGTTGGTCTGGCTCAACAGGAGGCTGCACCAGATGCAGTACACCATCACCATCAACTGATAGAATATGAGGTTTATACAGGTCACTTATAACTTACAAGGGACCAAATGGCAATTAACAAACATACCAAGCACCTTACACTTCATTGTCATTATGCTCTCAAAGACAACCAAGACTGAGGGAAGGCAAAATCAGTAGGAAAATAACTTCACTACAAAATAATCCATTATGGTAAAGAGTTTATCAAATGAATGAGTAGCACTGCAAAGGTGACTGGGAAGAAAGGATGTATGCACATCATGTATTATTTTGAATTTACCCCCTATGTAGGCACTTGTGTCTTGCGGGCTTATTGCCTCAGAGGATGTCCCCGCAGAGATGCCTTCGGCCACAGGGCGCCCACTGTTTTGGCTGAGGGCCAACTGCTCAGCCTCTGTGAGTGGTGGTGGTGGTGGAGGACCCCCACCTGTTTTTCGGGCCTCCGCTTTTTTTCTGTTGGCTATAACGGGCCACATTTGAGCATACAGAGTAAGCAAATATGTACTTGTAATGTGCTCAGATAATTTCAATAAGTGCTTACAGACAGAAAATTAATGTAGCCTCTAACTGCAATTGATTTACATGGGACAAACAGACCAAGCACTATGGCTCATAATACAATTACACCTTACCTGTTTGGACTATATTTTTATATTTCATTTTTACTTGCTGCCAGGCACGTTTGGGGCCTGTTGGGTTGCACCTGCGCTCACATCACGTCACAAAATAAAATGTATAAAATAACAAATAAAATAACATATGATAAAATAACGTGTTAAATGGGTGGAAATCCCTAGATCAATGTTTAAATTAACACTCACGCATTGACTCTGTCGGCTATGTTTTGCCATGCATGCTCACTTTCTTTTGCAGCTGTCGCTGTGTTACTTTTTTCCGCGGAATTTGCATGTTATCGGCATATGCTGCCATCAGAATTTCGGCCTCAAGCGCTGTGAAATACATTGACCGCGCCTTCTTTCCCTCCGTCTCCATGGTGACTCACTTAATCTGTGCTCCACTGATCAGGGCTTTATGTATCCTCGTCCGCGCGCTTCACTTGGGGTTAAAGCAACTCCGCGTTGATTGAACTACTTGTTATCAGCCTTTCTGAAACCGAATATTCCGAGTTGGACAGTTCGGGGTTACTCAACCCTGCGTATCGTTTTTCACTCTGAGTTTTCTAAACCGGCTTCCTGAAACAGGGCCCAGGTCACAGAGTCTTGTTTTCTACTGTTCAAGTTCATGTTCATGTGCAGGTCAGGTTTAGTTTTCTTCACGTTCACGTTTCACATATTCCTGTTCAGTTTCATGTTCTAATTATCCTATTTGCTTAGCTGCTCCCAGTGTAGGTTTAGTTCAGTTTTTCCCTCATTTTGCTGTGTTTTCTGTTTATGTAATCAGCTACAATAAAGGCTTGCTTTTTGTTATACCTTAGTTCTGCTTTTGGATCTGCTCCATAAATACATGACAGGTGGACTCCAGCTTACACTGGAGCAGTTTGCAGCCGCGTGTCATGTGGTGGGAATGAGAATGAATACCTCCAAGTCTGAGGCCATGGTCCTCAGATGGAAAAAGGTGGAATGCCCACTTAGGACAGCAACTTGTCCCTGACCCTGTGTAGAGCGGTTTAATTATCTCAGGGTCATTTTCATGAGTGAGGAGAGAGGGGAGCACGAGACTCCCTTTTGTGTCTTCCTCCTCTCACCCCAACCAGTCGCAGCAAATGGCTGTCGCTCCTTGAGCTTGGTTTTACTGGGGATTGCTTCCTGTTAAAAGGGAGTTTTTCGTTCCCACTGTCATGACGGGTTGATGTTGCGGCTGGAGTGATGCAGATGCTGCACCGGTCCATCGTGGTGAAAAGAAACCTGAGCAAGATCATAGAAACAAGTGGCACAAATGAGCTTTCTCTAAAGGGTGGCTGGGCTCTCTCTTCGATATTAGTGGTGTGTAATACTGCTTATTTGGTATGATCCAATACCAAGTAAATACGGGCCAGTATGGCCAATACCAATACCTTTCAATAAATAAGGTGGATGCGTCATGATCTTAAGTGTTTTTTGTGATGTTTCATTTTTTTATTATTAAATAGTTAAAACCCAGGACATAATTAGGACAAAGTTTATAATTAAATACAAAATGCTTTATGATTGTGGTGGGGTGTGGTCTGCGATGCTGCTTCAGGTGAGATGGACTCACCCGCACGGCATCTGCAATCACGCCTTGCTGGCTTGTGCTCTGCTTGTGTTGTTGTTGTTTTTGGTGGTGATGTGTACAGCTGGCAGCGGGAGAGCTGCAGCCGTTGAATGTAGTGTTACAGCAACTGTGAGATTATTAGAAAAATAAATGATGCTGCGAAGCATGAATATGTCTTTGGGTCTGCGGTGGTGATTTAGTTATCAAGTTGTTTTTTGTTTTTGTTATTTTAGAAAAATCTTAAAGTGCACGCAAACCAATGAACAAATTAAAACAAACAAGTACTGTTGAGAAACTATAACAAAAAAATTACAATTAAAATTCTCAACAACAAAAACAACTGGTGAAAATATAATTAATATGTAAAGAATGTAACAACCCCCAAAGCATCTAAGTCAGGTCACATGACAGCGCAACACCTAAGCACAAGAGGGGGGAGGGGCAGTAAAATGTGTCTGCTCTGCACTGACATGGGAGCAGCGAGTCCAGCAACCTGGCCGTTTTGTCTTTGCCGAAAGCACAGTATTGCAAACAAGAGCCGAACTTAAAGTAAAGAATCTCTCTCACCAGGCTAGTATCGATCCGATACTGATGCCAAATTGGTATCGATACAATCTGCCTTGAGATAATGCCTTGGTGTTCCCCTAGACAAGCTAGAGGAGGTGCTTAGGGAGAAAGAGGTATGGGCTTCACTGCTGCTGGACTCGGATAATTGGAAGAGAATGAATGGCTGAATGAATGAATAGATGGATGGATATATCTGAAGAACAAAAGTAATAATTTACACAGATTATTGATGTTAATCTGCACTCACCGAGCCTTTCTGCAGTTCTTCACAGCTGGAATCAGTCTCAGTCTTCCCTGGTATGATGTGTTGTACTTCTGCAGGTCCAACTCATCCAGAACCAACTCGGACATCTGCAACATGTAGGCCAGAGCTGAGCAGTGGATCTCAGAGAGTTCCTTCTCTGATCTGTTCTCTGACTTCAGGAACTCTTGGATCTCCTGATGTACTGTGAGGTCGTTCATCTCCATCAGACAGTGGAAGATGTTGATGCTTCTTTCAGGAGAGATTTCATTATCGTTCTTCCACTTCAGGTTGTCAATAACACTTTGGAGGTTTTCTGGACTGTTCTCTGTCTGACCCAGCAGACCTCCTAAGAGTGTCTGGTTAGACTCCAGACAGAGGCCATGAAGGAAGCGGACAAACAGGTCCAGCTGACCACTACTACTTTGGAAGGATTTCTCCATGACTTTCCACAGGAAATCATCCAGAGATGAAGATCTCTGTGTAAGCGCCTGAGTAGAATAAGGCTTCTGAGACACCCACAAATCATTCAGAGATAATTTCCTCTGGAGAATCATTTCTGGATCATCAAACAGATCATAATCATAATCATTATGATGATCATCCTCCCAGGTTTCACCAAGAAAATACTTCAGCACATCTGTCTTCTTGTTGATGTGACAGTGGAACATGTAGACTGCAGCCAGAAACTCCTGGATGCTCAGATGAACAAAGCAGTAGACTGGTTTCTGGAAGATCACACACTCTCTTTTGAAGATCTCTGTACAAACTCCTGAGTACACCGAGGCCTCTGTCACATCCAGGCCACACTGCTCCAGGTCTTCTTGGTAGAACATGATGTTTCCTTTCTCCAGATGTTCAAACGCCAGCCTCCCCAGCTTCAGAAGAACTTCCCTGTTAGCCTCCGTCAGCTCCTGTGGACTCATCTCATGTCCATCATGGTACTTGTTCTTCTTCCTCTTTGTCTGAACCAGCAGGAAGTGTGAGTACATGTCAGTCAGGGTCTTGGGCAGCTCTCCTCTCTGCTCTGTAGTCAACATGTGCTCCAGAACTGTAGCAGTGATCCAGCAGAAGACTGGGATTCTACACATGATGTGGAGGCTCCTGGATGTCTTCATGTGGGAGATGATTCTGCTGGACAGCTCTTCATCACTGAATCTCTTCCTGAAGTACTCCTCCTTCTGGGCGTCAGTGAAGCCTCGTACTTCTGTTAGCCTGTCAACACATGTAGGAGGGATCTGATTGGCTGCTGCGGGTCGGGAAGTTATCCAGACGAGAGCCGAGGGAAGCAGATTCCCCTGGATGAGGTTTGTCAGCAGCTGGCTGACTGATGACTTCTGTGTGACATCAGACAGCAGCTTCCTGTTGGTGAAATCCAATGAAAGTCTGCTTTCATCCAGGCCGTCAAAGATGAACAGAAGCTGAGAGACAGCCAGCTTCTCTGCTGTGACCTTCTGTAATGTTGGATGGAAAACATGGAGCAGCTCCAGAAGACTGTACTGCTCCTCTCTGATCAGGTTCAGCTCCCTGAATGAAAGCAGAACCACCACACTGACATGTTGGTTCTCCAAGCCCTCTGCCCAGTCCAGAGTGAACTTCTGCACTGAGAAGGTTTTTCCAACACCAGCCACGCCGTTGGTCAGAACCACTCTGATGGGTCTCTGTTGGTCAGGTAAGGCTTTAAAGATGTCCTGGCACCTGATTGGAGCGTCATGGAGGGCGTCCATCTTGGAAGCTGTCTCCAGCTGCCTCACCTCATGCTGGGTATGAACCTCTTCACTCTGTCCCTCTGTGATGTAGAGCTCAGTGTAGATGGTGTTGAGGAGAGTTCTACTTCCTGTTTCATCACTTCCTTCAGTCACACGTTCACATCTCCTCCTCAGATTGATCTTATGTTCATCTAAAACCTCCTGCAGACCAACATCTGCTGAAAGAAAAACAGAAAGAAAACTCTTCAATGTCTGAACAACAACCAGAAGTCCAGTTTTCAGAAATGAGTCCATCAGCAGACAGATGTTCAGTCTTACTTTGTACACAGCTGCTCTGACTGGCTGTCTGCAGTCCAGCTCTGGTTCTGGATCTTTTTCCACACTGGGGACAGGACGAGTCTCCCGATGAAGCAGACTGGTCCCAGTATGAGGAGATGCACTGTCTGCAGAACCAGTGTCCACAGCTGGTAGAGACTGGATCCTTCAGGACGTCCTGACACAAAGCACAGCAGGACAGCTGCTCCTCCACACGAACACCGCTCCTCTTCCTCCCTCTGTGAACACATTTCTTTATCACTAAAATCATTTGAAAACTGTTGGTAAAAAAAGATCCAGATTTCATGACATTGGAGAATCGTTAAAGGTCACAGAACAAAGTAAACGTCTAGCTACTTATCTGTTTAAATTCTGGAATCAAAAAAATAATTCCTTTCATTTCATTAACACCATGAACTTTTTTCTTGTCTGCTTGTCTTATTAAACTGCAACTGATCTGTCTGCAGTTTGCTATGAGAGAAAATAGAACATTTCCTGTAGAGACATCACAGTTAAAAACCTTTTATCTGATTTTGGTTTAAAGCTCATGTTTTACACCATATTCATCCAAAATCATTGAAATTGCAGAGTAGTCACAAACTATCCCAAACCACAATAAATGAGTTAATAGCAGTTCTCTTACGAGGCCAGTTCAGGTCCATAATTGAAGAGCATTGCTGGTCCAGGCCCAAGACTGAATTGTGGAGGTCTGTCTTTCGACCAGTCACTGCTCACAGATAGACAGCTGGATAATGTAGACTGCAACTTCTGACTTCTGCTAACACAAACATATTTGTGATCGTAGGCTATCAGTCTTTTATCTGATGAATGTCTAGCTCTAAACACACAAACTGCAGCTACTGCAGAAAATGTTTTGTTGTCAGTAACAGTGCTCTTAGATTATATTACAGTTTTTCTAGGTATCAGACAACTGCAGAGATGATCAGAGGAAAACGGGGCAAATAAATGTGTCATAAAAAGATTTTCAATGCCAGGAAATAAATTGTAGTTAAAATTCTGATACACAAAACTGATTTTCACAAATTAAAATTTGACAGAATTATTTACAGTTTATATTCAATACATTCACTTTTTCTTACGTTGTTGGTCCAAGTTCATTACTGAATTGTGGAGGTCTGTCTTTGGACCAGTCACTCCTCATAGACAGACAGCCTAATACTGGAGACTGTGACCTCTGACCTCTGCAAACACAAACATATCGCATCAGTCTGATAAATTCTCTGATGAAATTCTTTTAAGCAGCACACATGCTGCAGGTGCTGCAGATCATGTGATAGTTTCCCATCAATAATAGTCCTCTTAGATACTTAGGCAGCTAATTTCTAAACAAAAATAATGTATATCTAAAGGATATAGATATCTGATAATGATATCTATATCCTGCAGGACACTGGCCCTCGAGGCCTGGAGTTGCCCACCCCTGGTTTAGGCGATGCTAGTAAAAGCACGTGAGAAGTGAAAGGATGCCTTGAGAAATTATGCACATGGCAGAGTTTGGATGTTTTAAAAAGAGCGATAAAGGACAGAACCTGGCACTGGAAGGATAGTAGGGTGATAACTGGCAACTTGGTGCAGATGCAAAAAGGCTTTCTGCCGCATTTGCAAATAAGGGATAGAGCCAGAAACCCTGATGTCTCACTGCCGTAAAGAATGGCTGCAGCTTAGGATATGGAGATTAGATGGGGAGAAACTGGCATCCCAGTGGTAAAAGAACTTGCTTCTGCATTAGCAAATGAGAACCGGGCATCCTTGTATCAGGAAATTTGCTGCTGCATTTGCGAATGACAGATAGAGAAGAACCTGGCATCCCAGTGCAAACTTACTTGTGCACTTTGTGAAAGGAGGAATAGAAAACATCAGATGGCAGAGCAACTGATTTCCAGCTTCGCATTAAATGGTTTTAGGAGGCAGGTGCACAGAACCAAGCTTTGTCAGGTTTATATGGTTGATTGTCATTTATGCTTAGAAATATTTACTCATATATGCTTAGAGTTTATAATCAATGTCATATTGATAGAGGTCTGATCCTTAGTAGTCTGCAAAGACTGTGTGTGCATTCCAGAGTGTTCTGGCATTCACACAGCTTAAGGTCATGAGAGAGGTTATATCTTCTCTTGCTGATACATGGAATGGCAAACACACGTATATCTGTATTAGTATAAGTGCCTTCTGTTTAGATGGACTGCTGGACTTCCAGACCAGCAGGATTAGGGAAGTCGTTTATGGGGTCACATCTTGAAACCCCCCCCCACACACACACACAGACGGTACTCTTTGTTCACATGTGTACCTATGTTAATGAACCTATGCATATTCATGTAACCTCAATAAAAGAGCAGTGTTACGAGGGAGCGGACGAGAGTCTGACGGAGGTCAAGTGGGCTGAACGACACTCGGCTCCGGTCGGGTCTCCCTCATGCATAAAGAACTTTGACTACTTGGTGTTCAAAGCTTTTTGCTGTTGTATTTGAATTCTCTCGTTCCAGCGGCGGGTTTGTGTTAGGCAGACCCATCAAGCTTGTCCCTGCTACCAGGCACTGACGGGTGGGTGGAGCTACTTCTATACAAGCTACTGCAAGCAGTAGCTTCTGCCTTTGCAGCTGCAATGTTGCTTCTGCACAGAAGAAGACTTTGGATTCACATTTAGATGTGCGAGGTTAAGATGCAGTTGAAACTGGGCTACAGCCGTGTTTCATGGAAACAGATGTACTGTCATGAACAAACACTCTATTTACAAACTGGATTCATGCCAAGAAGATGGTGTGCTTGGAGTTGGGGTCGGCTGAGTAAGGCATCTCTGTCAGAAGAAGGTAAACACATATTGTCTAAGAACCAGAACGTTGAAACCCACATCCTCAGGGACATTCACTAACAACTGTGCAATAGTAGAAGTTATGCAAAAAAAGAAGCAATTATTCCAATTTTAAGAGCAATGACTGTTTACAAATAATTTATGTCAGTTATAGAATACCTTATTCATAAACAACATTTAAACACTGACACTGAGTTTTCTTACGTTGTTGGTCCAGGTTCATTACTGAATTGTGGAGGTCTGTCTTTGGACCAGTCACTCTTCATAGATATACAGCTGGATGTTGGAGACTGTGACCTCTGACCTCTGCAAACACAAATACATTTCTGATCATATCCCATCAGTCTCTCATAAATTCTCTGATGAAATTCTTTTAAGCAGTTCTCAACACACTCATTGCAGCTGCTACAGATAACGTGATAGTTTCCTAGTTCTCTTAGATTAGATTACAGATTTTCTAGGTGACTGATCAAAGGCCAACCCATTCTCGTAAAATTCTACGCTAAGTGACAAGTTGTCATTATATTACGCTTCCAGGCGCCCAACACGTCCCTATATTACGAGATCAGAAAAATGAGGAAACATGAGAACTGTGTAGAATGAATCTACACATGCACGTTCGTTTCACTAAAATCGCTTTGGAAAACACTATCTAACGTCATTAAAGTGCTGGTCAAAATTAGGGATAAGGTTATGGTTAGGGCTGGAATACATGGCTGGAATGTGTATTGCCGCGGGAGCATCATTCTGCTGGATTTCATCCATAACCCAGCATGAAGCATCACGTTCGGGTCTTGACAAATCATCACTATATTATGCCTCAGGAGTGAGAACGGCCTGCAGCTGCAGACGCATTCAGAGTGAAGTAGGGCAAATGAATAATGTTTGTCACTTTAAAAAGATCTATACATTGTAGCCTAAATTCTAACACATAAAACAGATTTGCACAAATTCTAATGTAACTGGGAAATAATTTACAGTTTTAAAGTTCAGTTTTCTTACATTGTCCGTGCAGGTTCATTATGAAATTGTGGAGGTCTGTCTTTGGACCAGTCACTCCTCACAGACACACAGCTGGATGCCGGAGACTGTGACCTCTGACCTCTGCAAACACAAACATCAATAACTGATCAGTTCTCTCTGACAGCCATATGATCAGCTGATCCCTCTGTGATATTGTGGCTGCTTCATAAGGCTGACAGGTCAGCCAATCATCAGCCAGTCTTTCTGTCTCTGAATGAACTCAGTTTGTTCTCAGCTCTTCTCTCTGATTCTGCTGCACTGACTTCAATTAAACTTACAGAGTTCAGATCTCAGCAAGAAAACGAGTCAATAAAAATCAAACTCAGATCAGTTTGAACCAATCACAGATCAATGATTCTGCCATGGTTGTGTTGAAATGACTAATAAAGTTAGGAGTGTTCTTACATTGTTGCTGCAGGTCCATGACTGTAAGGTGGAGGTGTTTGTGTAACCCCGTCACTCCTCACAGACACACAGCTGGATGCTGCAGATGCTGCTCCGTCCTCTTCCTCCATCTTCTTGATGTCAGGGTGGAGTTAGTCTGAGAGGTAAACACACACACTCAGAGGTGCTGTTGTACTGGAAGCATCACACTGACGGCTTTCTAATGTTGGAGCTTTGGCCCTAAAGTCCAAACCAGTTAGTTTAGAGGCTCAAAGTCTTTAAAAACACCAAAACCATCACATTATTTAATAAGTACATGATGATGAAGGAACTCAGTGTGTTTGGATCATCATCATGGTGAGGAGCCCACATGTTACGGCTCCTTTGGAGAGAAGCTGAGGATCACTGCAGGAAGTGAGCTCATGAAACCAAAGTGCTGTTTGTGAGCAGCATGACTCTGTTATTGGACCTGCTCTGTGTTCTACATGTGATCAATACTTCAAATATCTGTAAACATGTCATCTTATATTTGTTGCACTTGGTCACATCTGTCTTTAAAATTGATTTTAATGTCACTGAGAGTTCTTTTCTACCTTTATTGATTTATTTTGGAATAAATTAAATATAAAGGTGCCAAAAACTGCCTGCAGCTTCTGCTCTGTGACAGGAAACTACTGTCAGGCTCAAAATGACTTCAGATTATTCATCACAGAGTGTTTATAGATCACAGGACACGTTACAGTTTTACTGTCGATGTTTTAGTTTAAAGGAATGACGTGATAAGGTCTTACTGTGAATCTGCGCGCTCATTGGCTAATACCCTGAGACTGACAGGTGGTTATCCAATCAGCGTGCGGCCTCACACGGACATAAAACTCTTAAAGTTTGTTTCAGATCAGACCTGGGCCCTGTTTCAGGAAGCCGGTTTGGAAAACTCAAAGTGAAAAACGATACGCAGGGTTGAGTAACCCCGAACTGTCCAACTCGGAATATTCGGTTTCAGAAAGGCTGATAACAATTAGTTCAGTCAACGCGGAGTTGCTTTAACCCCAAGTGAAGCGCGCGCACGAGGATACATAAAGCCCTGATAAGCGGAGCACAGATTAAGCGAGTCACCATGGAGACGGAGGGAAAGAAGGCGCGGTCAATGTATTTTACAGCGCTTGAGGCTGAAATTCTGATGGCAGCATATGCCGATAACATGCAAATTCCGCGGAAAAAAGTAACACAGCCACAGCTGCAAAAGAAAGAGAGCATGCATGGCAAAACATAGCCGACAGAGTCAATGCGTGAGTGTTAATATAAACATTGATCTAGGGATTTCCACCCATTTAACACGTTATTTTATCATATGTTATTTTATTTGTTATTTTATACATTTTATTTTGTGATGTGATGTGAGCGCAGGTGCAACCCAACAGGCCCCAAACGTTCCTGGCAGCAAGTAAAAATGAAATATAAAAATATAGTCCAAACAGGTAAGGTGTAATTGTATTATGAGCCATAGTGCTTGGTCTGTTTGTCCTATGTAAATCAATTGCAGTTAGAGGCTACATTAATTTTCCTTCTGTAAGCACTTATTGAAATTATCTGAGCACATTACAAGTACATATTTGCTTACTCTGTATGCTCAAAGGTGACCCGTTATAGCCAACAGAAAAAAAGCGGAGGCCCGAAAAACAGGTGGGGGTCCTCCACCACCACCACTCACAGAGGCTGAGCAGTTGGCCCTCAGCCAAAACAGTGGGCGCCCTGTGGCCGAAGGCATCTCTGCGGGGACATCCTCTGAGTCAATAACCCCGCAAGACACAAGTGCCTACATAAGGGGTAAATTCAAAATAATACATGATGTGCATACATCCTTTCTTCACAGTCACCTTTGCAGTGCGACACATTCATTTGATAAACTCTTTACCATAATGGATTATTTTGTAGTGAAGTTATTTTCCGACTGATTTTGCCTTCCCTCAGTCTTGGTTGTCTTTGAGAGCATAATGACAATGAAGTGTAAGGTGATTGGTATGTTTGTTAATTGCCATTTGGTCCCTTGTAAGTTATAAGTGACCTGTATAAACCTCATATTCTATCAGTTGATGGTGATGGTGTACTGCATCTGGTGCAGCCTCCTGTTGAGCCAGACCAACATGCAGTTGTGAGTAATACTCCACAGATTATATGAGTTTACAGTAGAACAGCAATGTTGTCTATTTCTTTACTACAGGAAAATAATGAAGAAACATTGACAGCTGTTACAGAGGAGGAAGCAACAGAGACACTTTATGAGGTTTACATCTTTTAATACTTTGTGTACAGGAAACACAGGCGACCAATAAAGCCAGTTGAACAAAAAATCTGTTTATTCTTCTTTCAACATGTTGAGGTGATGGGTCAAAAGAAATGATTGTGACATATGGTGTCTCTGACTGCGCTTCCATCTTGTATGTCCGTGGGAGGGTCAGGATGTTCATGGTTTGGATCACTGCTGCTGTTTGGTTCAGAAGGACAGTGTTCTCCTCTAATTGTGGCAATGTTGTGAAGAATCACACATGCCACAATAATGTCACATGCCCTTTCTGGGGTGACCCTGAGTCTTTGCAGGCACTGGAACCGGGCCTTAAGCATTCCGATAGTCATTTCAATTCTGGCTCTTGTCCTGCAATTAGCCAGATTATATCGCTGCTGTGGGCCCGGTTCAGGGTCAGAGTAAGGGGTAAGCAAATAGGGTAAACATGGATACCCCCTATCACCAAGCAAGTAGCCAGTGAACTCTCCTAAGACAGAAGGGTACACTTCAGTTCAAATGTCCCTGAAGCAATTGGTCTTTATATATTTTAAAGTATTCTCAACGCACCATGTCCAAATTTTGTGCTCAGTGTACATTCACGGAATATTTGTGAGTCATGGACAGAGCCTGGCCACTTGGCTTCCACATTTGTCATAATGTTGGCAGCATCACATATGATCTTCACAGTGCAGAGAACACAATTAGCATCCATTACTATAATGAAATAATTTGTTAGTTTGAAATGCTACAGGGAACTATGTACCTGTACATTAATGCTGTGGAAAGACTTCCTGTTCACATAGTCTCCTTCATTTACTGAAGGAGCAATGATTGGAATGTGAGTGCCATCTGTACAGCCAATCACGCCTGGGAACCGTGAAAATAAATGTGAAATTTAAGTAGTAGTCCAAGTATCACCACATCATGAATTAAGTTTTGGTCATCCTGATACCTGCAATTTTGTGGCATCCCTCTTTGATAAATCTTGTGGGTCTATGACCGGGGAACACCACAAACGAGTACAGGAGACGTTTCAGTGCAACTGTAACATTCCTGACTGCCCGACAGACGGTAGCCTTGGAAACGTGCTCAGCGTCACCAATATTATACAGAAAGCTCCCGTTTGCAAAAAACCGAAGTGCAATACGAATAATATGTACAGAACTGAGAGGATGTCCGCGATGTGTCACATGCGTAATATTAGGCCTGAGGATGTTATCCAAATAACTTATAGATTGTGCTGAGAAACGGTAACGTTCGCACAGAAAATCATCAGGAAATGATAAAATGTCCAAACACGCTCTAATCACTCTCTCCCGGCGGAGAGCTCTGCGGAGAATTTGGGCTTCAACATCTACTGGCTCTTCAAGGAAGGAGCACGCCATGTCTGACACTTCCTACAGTCAGCTTTCCGACAAAAGGGGCGGAGACAGTCAGGGTTAGTTGTAGTAAACCTGCTAGGGGGCAGGTTAGCTTCACGGAGTGTGTCGTCATAGTGACTCACTCAGGCTTCAGCTGAACTCGCTTTGTGAAACCGAAAACCCAGAGTTTTCGTTAACTCAGGGTATACTTACTCAGTTTTTCCACTAAACCGGCTTCCTGAAACAGGGCCCTGGGCGAAAACTCTGGGTTTTCGGTTTCACAAAGCGAGTTCAGCTGAAGCCTGAGTGAGTCACTATGACGACACACTCCGTGAAGCTAACCTGCCCCCTAGCAGGTTTACTACAACTAACCCTGACTGTCTCCGCCCCTTTGTCGGAAACCTGACAGTAGGAAGTGTCAGACATGGCGTGCCCCTTCCTTGAAGAGCCAGTAGATCGTGAAGCCCAAATTCTCCGCAGAGCTCTCCGCCGGGAGAGAGTGATCAGAGCGCGTTTGGACATTTTATCATTTCCTGATGATTTCCTGTGCGAACGTTACCGTTTCTCAGCACAATCTATAATTCATTTGAATAACATCCTCAGGCCTAATATTGCTCATGTGACACATCGCGGACATTCTCTCAGTTCATTGCATATTATTTGTATTGCACTTCGTATTTTTTCAAACGGGAGCTTTCTGTATAATATTGGTGACGCTGAGCACGTTTCCAAGGCTACCGTCTGTCGGGCAGTCAGGAATGTTACAGTTGCACTGAAACGTCTCCTGTACTCGTTTGTGGTGTTCCCCGGTCACAGACCCACAAGATTTATCAAAGAGGGATGCCACAAAATTGCAGGTATCAGGATGACCAAAACTTAATGTATGATGTGGTGATACTTGAACTACTACTTAAATTTCACATTTATTTTCACGGTTCCCAGGCGTGATTGGCTGTACAGATGGCACTCACATTCCAATCATTGCTCCTTCAGTAAATGAAGGAGACTATGTGAACAGGAAGTCTTTCCACAGCATTAATGTGCAGGTACATAGTTCCCTGTAGCATTTCAAACTAACAAATTATTTCATTATAGTAATGGATGCTAATTTGTGTTCTCTGCACTGTGAAGATCATATGTGATGCTGCCAACATTATGACAAATGTGGAAGCCAAGTGGCCAGGCTCTGTCCATGACTCACAAATATTCCGTGAATGTACACTGAGCACAAAATTTGGACATGGTGAGTTGAGAATACTTTAAAATATATAAAGACCAATTGCTTCAGGGACATTTGAACTGAAGTGTATCCTTCTGTCTTAGGAGAGTTCACTGGCTACTTGCTTGGTGATAGGGGGTATCCATGTTTACCCTATTTGCTTACCCCTTACCCTGACCCTGAACCGGGCCCACAGCAGTGATATAATCTGGCTCATTGCAGGACAAGAGCCAGAATTGAAATGACTATCGGAATGCTTAAGGCCCGGTTCCAGTGCCTGCAAAGACTCAGGGTCACCCCAGAAAGGGCATGTGACATTATTGTGGCATGTGTGATTCTTCACAACATTGCCACAATTAGAGGAGAACACTGTCCTTCTGAACCAAACATCAGCAGTGATCCAAACCATGAACATCCTGACCCTCCCACGGACATACAAGATGGAAGAGCAGTCAGAGACACCATATGTCACAATCATTTCCTTTGACCCATCACCTCAACATGTTGAAAGAAGAATAAACAGATTTTTTGTTCAACTGGCTTTATTGGTCGCCTGTATTTCCTGTACACAAAGTATTAAAAGATGTAAACCTCATAAAGTGTCTCTGTTGCTTCCTCCTCTGTAACAGCTGTCAATGTTTCTTCATTATTTTCCTGTAGTAAAGAAATAGACAACATTGCTGTTCTACTGTAAACTCATATAATCTGTGGAGTATTACTCACAACTGCATGTTGGTCTGGCTCAACAGGAGGCTGCACCAGATGCAGTACACCATCACCATCAACTGATAGAATATGAGGTTTATACAGGTCACTTATAACTTACAAGGGACCAAATGGCAATTAACAAACATACCAATCACCTTACACTTCATTGTCATTATGCTCTCAAAGACAACCAAGACTGAGGGAAGGCAAAATCAGTCGGAAAATAACTTCACTACAAAATAATCCATTATGGTAAAGAGTTTATCAAATGAATGTGTCGCACTACAAAGGTGACTGTGAAGAAAGGATGTATGCACATCATGTATTATTTTGAATTTACCCCTTATGTAGGCACTTGTGTCTTGCGGGGTTATTGACTCAGAGGATGTCCCCGCAGAGATGCCTTCAGCCACAGGGCGCCCACTGTTTTGGCTGAGAGCCAACTGCTCAGCCTCTGTGAGTGGTGGTGGTGGAGGACCCCCACCTGTTTTTCGGGCCTCCGCTTTTTTTCTGTTGGCTATAACGGGCCACATTTGAGCATACAGAGTAAGCAAATATGTACTTGTAATGTGCTCAGATAATTTCAATAAGTGCTTACAGAAAGAAAATTAATGTAGCCTCTAACTGCAATTGATTTACATCGGACAAACAGACCAAGCACTATGGCTCATAATACAATTACACCTTACCTGTTTGGACTATATTTTTATATTTCATTTTTACTTGCTGCCAGGAACGTTTGGGGCCTGTTGGGTTGCACCTGCGCTCACATCACATCACAAAATAAAATGTATAAAATAACAAATAAAATAACATATGATAAAATAACGTGTTAAATGGGTGGAAATCCCTAGATCAATGTTTATATTAACACTCACGCATTGACTCTGTCGGCTATGTTTTGCCATGCATGCTCTCTTTCTTTTGCAGCTGTGGCTGTGTTACTTTTTTCCGCGGAATTTGCATGTTATCAGCATATGCTGCCATCAGAATTTCGGCCTCAAGCGCTGTAAAATACATTGACCGCGCCTTCTTTCCCTCCGTCTCCATGGTGACTCGCTTAATCTGTGCTCCGCTTATCAGGGCTTTATGTATCCTCGTGCGCGCGCTTAACTTGGGGTTAAAGCAACTCCGCGTTGACTGAACTAATTGTTATCAGCCTTTCTGAAACCGAATATTCCGAGTTGGACAGTTCGGGGTTACTCAACCCTGCGTATCGTTTTTCACTCTGAGTTTTCTAAACCGGCTTCCTGAAACAGGGCCCTGATGTTTCTGCTACAGCCTGTTTACCGATATAATCAATATCAGATATCAGAGCAACAGAAACCTCGGTGATCAGGACGCCGGGACTGAGAACAGGAAGTGGCTCAAACGTCGCACTTTCATAAAATCAGCCTGAACTCCTCTGACGGAGTTTCTGTCGCCATTTTAGTTTTTAAAAATGCCGTCATAGGGGCGGGTCTTAGTGTGAACCTGCGCGCTCATTGGCTAATAACTTCAGATTGACAGGTCGTTATCCAATGAGCGCGCGGCTTCTCCCAACATAAAGTAGTTTCCTTTGAAAAACCAAAGTCTGATTATTTTTGCCTCCACTGACGGAGCCTGTTGTTCCCGCCACAGAGACACAGTAATGTCAGAGCGGTGTTTACACTCAGCTGCCTCAGCACAGCTCTCACTCTCCTCCTGCTCTCTCAGCTAAACTCACTTCCTCTCTACTTACAGGAAACCAGCGCTCAGAGGAGCCGACCGGCCTCACGTTTCACCCACAGACACGAACAGCGTGGAATTATTTTATGTCATAAGAAGAAACATATTCACGTTAACACTCGCCTGCATCAGCTCCACCTTCCTCCTCCTGCTGCTCTGAACGGAGGATCAACACTTTCACTTTCACTGCTCTGCCCTAAACACAGAGGATGCTGGGACTTGTAGTTTTTACCTTGTGTGATATTTATGGCTGTGACACTAAATCACAGCATGAAAACTTCCTGCAAACATGTCACAGGCGATAAAAGTTTCACATTAAAGGTGAAGTTATTTTTCTGTCTCGTGTTCAATAAACAGTGAGCTGGGAAAACTGAAGAACAGACTTCAGACGTTCCCTGCAGAGTTTCTGCTGCTCGGTCGTCTGCATGTTGCTGACACTGAGCTGATGATGAAGCTGTGATGGGTTTATGGCACGTTTGGTTCTGGAGAAGAGTTTTGCTGTCGGTGCAGGTGAAATGATCAGAGGTTACAGCCTCTGGTTAAAGTGGAGGCAGCGATCAGGACAGCTGAGCAGCAGAGGTCTCGAGGGTCCTAAAGTGTAAAAGCATCAGTGTCAGTAACACAAAGATCACAGAATGGGATCATCCACACAACACTAACATCTAAATCCATGGCAGGAACTCTTCCAGTGTCCTGAAAAATCTGCGATGCTGAGATTAAAATCTTTGCTCATCTTAATGCAACATTTACTAAAGTCTGGTAGAAGTTTTACTGATTTCCAGTCACTTAGCAGACGTGTGGATAGGTGGTGGGTTGTAGAGCAGACTGAAAGCTTTAAGTTCATCCTCTGATTAAAAACAGATACAGGAAGTATAACGCTGGTGTAAGACAGGAAACAGCAACACGGCAGCCATCTTTTTCCTCCCATGATGACCAGTGTCCCAGCAGAAGCTGGGGTTTGTTAGATCCTCTTCGATCCAGAGGAAACAGGCTGAAAGAGTCGATCGGGGGGATCATGGTTTTATTATGTGCTCGTTATGATTGAAGCTCTGGTTGTGTGTTAGAGACCTGCAGATTCCTCCACTCTGCCTCCTCCTCTGCAGGAATCAGCCTCTTGGCTGGTTTTATTCACCAACGTGAAGAAAAGCATCAAACTAATCCAAGTTCATTGTGAAAAGCCTGAAAATGGAGGAATAAATCTGTCAGTTACCGTATAAAGTTTGAGTTTGTCAGTGTTTTACACGGAGACGCTCGTCAGATGTTGAATGTTTAGCATGAATGTTCCACATCTGGAGAAACCTTCAAGATTAAAGCCAGTGAAAAGTGAAGAGTTTCTGCAGCAGCCGCACTTCCTGCAAATCTGTTCTTTCAAAATAAAGTGAAGAGTCTAAAATCATATTCACGACAGGTTTAAAGGTGGTCACATGGTTTTAGCGGAATGCCTACGTGGGCGCGTCCGAGTGATTTTGACTCGTGCAGCGTGGAGCAGTAAACACCTGTTTATGTTCATCTGGACTCATGAATGATTCCAGTTAGCACATTTCCAGCCAATGAAACGTAACTGAAGGAAATTGCCGTCCCGGGTTTCCTCCGTGGCGTGAGCGATAAGCAGAGTTTTTCCCTTTCCTTATAAGATCCCTAATTATTCAAAGTAACACTCAAGTATGCCGTTCAGCGGGTTAGTTACAGCGCCGGGAGCAGTTAGGAGAACAAAGTGACACATAGACTGTTTCAGGTTGCTCTCCCACAATCAACTCAAAGGTTTATTCAGTACAAAACAGCTTATATAGAGGAAAAAAGGTTCGTGTGTCAGCAGGTTCTCAGTTCAAACCGGTACAGACCAAATAAGGAAACGTCTTCCTGACTTCTGAGCAAAGAAGTATCCTTTGTGTAGTTTATCTCTTCAGCTACAATTTATGGTCATCCCAGCAAAATACACTCCTAGACATAGAATACAGAGTTCTTTCATTAGTGAATTCTGAAACAAACCACCTGGCTTTTTAACAAGCTCTTTTCTAAAAGATAAGGAAGGGAGGATGGGAGTAAGGAAGTGGTCTTGTCTCTGTGGTATTTTCGACCTTGGGGTACCAGCCTGTGATTCTTACACATCAATACATGGGTCAGAGAGAAAGAGAAAAACAACTAGTAAATGGGCCTTATTGAGTAACAGTTTTCAAATCATTAAATCACTACAAAACAATATCCTGTAAATGCTACCATGGTATCAAAATATCACAACAGTAACTACAGATGAAGACAAACACATTGAAGCTGCCTGACTCTCGAGTGCGGCTGCATGCTCCCATTTTCAGTCTGTTTCAGTTTTCAGTTTAGAGGAACGCTGCAAACTCACACAAACTTCTTTCTTGTGAGGTTTTGTTGGCAGACTGATGAAAGCAGCAGCAGCTGGTGTTTGATGAGCAGACGTGTGTTTCCTGTTCTGTAATAATCAGCTTGTTACCATCACATAGTGAACTCAGCCGTGACCAGTGAGGCCGTCCTTGTGCGGTTCTCTGGCGCTGATTCTGACTGTGACCTTCACCTCTGCAGGGTCGCCTCTGCTCGTGGCTGAGCTCGTCAAAATAAAAGCTTCTTCATTTCTGTGGCTGAAGAGGAGTCTGCTCTTCTTCACCAACAGGAAGTGATTGGTGATTCACTGATTCTGAAATCTTCACTTGTCTCACAAATTCACAGTAACACACACACACGGTTGTGTTTTCATATCCTTGTGGGGACATCTATTTGACATCATGCTCTCCTCAGCCTTTTACTCTAACCATTAAGACTGAATGCCTAACCCTGACCTGACTGTCCCTGACACTGAAACCACATCCTGAGTCCCAAAAATGTCTTCAAACTTGTGGGGACGGGCATGTTGGTCCCCACAAAGACATGTAAACATGTACACCCACACACACACAGGCATTAATGACCTCACAGGTTCATGTTTGGGGCTTTTAGCATCTTTGTGTGTCGGTCAGATTTAATTCACTCTTGTTTTGAGGTTTTGTGCCTTTTTGTTTCATTCTTTGTGCGTTTATTTTCTCTTTAAGCCTTTCAGGACTCGTGCTGTCGGCTTTTTCCTGCTGTGTTATTAGTATTTTTAATTTCTAAACTTCTTCTAAAAGAAGGACCGATGGAACATTTATGTGAAAATAAAAATGATCATTTAATGTTTTTGTCAATCATTAAAAAATAAATCCTGGTCTTTCATTTTGCTGCTGCGTTGTTCACAGAAACACATATTTTCCTGTTTCTTTCTGTTTGTGCATTTTGCCTGTTTAGCGCTGCTGAGCAGGAAAACCCAGACGAACAAAAACCTCTTTTAAGTAAATGTTTGAGTCACTTTGGCTCTGAACTGTAAAAAACTGCAGACTGAAACAGATTTGAAGGCATCACAGGAACAGCCTCACATTCAAAACATGAAAGACAGGACTTTTATTTTGAAACACTCAGGAAATGACAGATGGAAAGTTTTTTAATTAAAACAAATTATTATTTTATGCATTAAGTTCGTACAATCACCAGAACTGAGATGATCCTCACATCAGCTTTACTGTGTGAGGTCACATACAAAATCATTAATGTTACTATTATTATTATTATTATTATTATTATTATTATTATTATTATTATTATTATTATTATTATTATTATTATCATTAGAGACTTGCAGAGAGAAGAGGTGGAAACATTTTGATTTTCATAAATTTAACAGACTGAAAACCTACAAACATGTTTGGTGCTGAAGAAAAATGGAAACTATCAGAACATCAGAATAAAAAAGCTCAAACTGAAACTGTGGGGAGGTCTGAGTGAGACGCAGCAGAGCCCCACGGTCAGTGTCTGTCCGTGTCTGTGGAACAACAACGTTTGGATCACTTGCAGTCGCAGAGCAGCGCGGCGCCTCGCAGCGTCCAGTGCTCGGGCGGCTGCACGCTCCTCAGCTGCAGGGAGAAGATGAAGTTCAGGTCGGTGCGTCGAGGCTTCTTGTAGACGGGACACGAGTACAGGCTGACCGCCCCCCCGCCGCCAGGGGGACGCTTACTGTCGGCCATGTTGGCTGAGCTGACGGCGAAGACGTGGACCACAGGGAGGGGGGTGAAGAGGACCTGAGGGGCCAAGACAAACTTATTATTACTGAGCAAAAACAAAAATACTTTGATTTCATTTAGTTCCTAAATTTTAGTTTAGATTTAGTTTCTGAATCATTTAATAATTCATAATTTTTCATTAGATGAATCTTTTAAAAACTCTTAAAATGTTTTTATGTTAATTTACAAAAAAATACAGAAACAGTAAAACGTTGGACTTTTGAACGCTGAAGTTTTTTAAAGCTTCAGTTTATTATTTTAATTTAAGTAAAAAAACACTGATTTTAAAAAGACAAACTTTGGGCGGAGCCTCAGCGAGTTTGGCGCCACGTCTGTCCCATCCCGCTCCATCCAGAAAGAGGCCATAGATATAGACTCCACCCACATCTTCAGGGGGCGGAGCTGAGACGTCCTCCCTCATCATCTTGGTGACATCGTTGCTAAGGGTGACCGTGTCCAAGGCCCAGCCCCTGGACAGGTTGGAGCGTGTCGTCTCCTGGCGCATGGCGGTCAGGAAACCCTAAAGAAACAAAAAACATTCGGAAAGAAAACTGAAGAATTCCAAAACTCCAGATTTCCGGAACAACGAACCAACCTGCGGGTTGAAGAAGCCGGTGAGCCAGAACTGGTTGGGCCGGCCGGCGCTGATCCACGCGCTGAGCTGCTGGTTCCTCTCCAGCAGCTCGCTGAACCAGAAGCCGAGCGTGGCCGACGGCCAGCTGAGCCTCAGCCACAGGCGCGGGATCCGAGCATCGAACATGCTGTCGAGGGCGTCGCGCAGGTCTTCAGACATGATGATGGTCCCTGCAACGGCGGAAACACGAGTCACATCGAGCCTCAGTGAACAAGTGTGTGTGTGTGTGTGTGTGTGTGTGTGACTGACCATCGATGGCCAGTCTGAGGTCAGTGAGCGTGCTCCGTACGCTGCTGATGACACGCTGCATTCGGTCCAACTCCTGTCGGAGGAAGATGTTCATTGGCTGAAGAGGACCCATCTTCTGGAGTTGACCTTTGACCTTCAAAACACACAGAGGCATCATGTTTCTCCAGAGGACTCATGAACGTGTTCGTGTTTGATGGTTCAGAGATGCCAGATTCTGCTGATGATTTAAAGTCTGAATTCATCTAAAAGAATCAGACGCTGACAAATCTGCTGTCTGAAATCTATTCACTCGTTTCCATCATTCACTGGGCGACGGTCGGGGTTAGCAGCCGGGCTCTAGAGTACAACCACACTGTGCTTTATTGTCACATTTATCTCTGCATTCTTTTTCACTTCCTGTCAAAGATCAATAATGTTAGCTTAGCATAAACATTAGAGACAGGAAACAGCTACCCCGGCTCGGTCCAAACGTACCCAAAGCTGCTCACCTGCATCTCTGACACTCGTGTATTAGTACACTGTTTGTTTGAGCTGCACAGAGCTGCATGTGTTTCTTGAGCCTAACAAAGCTGCTTTGAACATGAGCACATTTTTGTTTTTAACTTGGCAGCTTGTTGCTTACACAGCAGCTCAGCTGTTTCCAGTATTCATGCTAAGCTAAGCTAGCTGGCGGCTGATTGGTGGGATTGTGTTCTTCGTCGAGTTTTGGGTCGGCCGTTCGGTGCTAAACAAACACCTCGTGTGGGATGTAGTCAGGTGGCAGCTTCTCCAGCATCTCATTGGCTAGTCTCTGCACGCTGGCCTCCCTGGTCTCCCCGGCCCCGCCTCCGGTGTCCTTCGGTTGGATGTTGATTATGGTGCTCAGCGTGTCATTCGCCAGGTTGGTCTGGTAGGTGATGTCAGCGTTGGGGTGGAGTCCAAACACCTGCAAACAGGAGAAATGTGACATGTGACTGGGCTAGTACTGCCTCAGTGTGGACGCGTCCCGTCTCTGAGCGTGCTCGGACCTCCGGTGAGTCGACCAGCGGCAGCCCCTCGATGTGCTGCAGGACCTCCTGGATGCTCTTGGCCTTGGCAGGGATGCTGTAGCCCTTAAAGAAGCAGAAAGCTTCACTGAAGGTGCTCTCACTGAACCAGACACTCGTGAACGTGTTGAGGAGCCGTTTGTCCAAGTCATCCGTCACCCGACCGCCATACTGGACTTCACCTGGTGAGCAGGCGTGAAGAAAGAATCAGGAAGATTTCTAGAGACCTGAAGACCTGGAGGTTTCTCTCATAATCTGATGGATGAAACGTTACAGTGGAAAGAACAGAGCAGGTTTAAAGAGACTGACCGAGCATGTAGCGCAGACAGCTCCAGTTCACGCCTCTCTTCACGTCCAGGTTGTCCAAGTGGTTCTGCACAAACTGGATGCTGGAGGTAAAATCTGCCTGGTTGAACTCGTAGGGGATGTTCCAGCCGAGCGGACCGAACTTACGACGCTCCTGATGGGATAAAGAAGAAGAAGGAGAAATGATAACATCAGAATGATCTTACAGGAGCTGTTTTCCACAAAGAAACGGTGGATTTATGAATCTGATCGTGTGGGTGTTGGCAGATACCTGCACGGTGGTGTGGAGGAAGGCCACAGCGTACAGCAGAGGCTTCCACTGAGGCAGGTTGCTGATCTCTAGCTGGTCCTGAGTGACACCATTAAAAGTCCTCTTCAGACCGGCTTTCATGCCTGATGCCGACAGATAAAATAAAATAAGTGGGAAAGTGAAAGACAGCGAAGGATCAATAAAAATTCACGAGTTCATCAGGATCACGTCTCCTACCAAGAGGAGGTTCATTGGTGAACTTGATGGAGGACTGAAGGAAGGTGATGGGGAACCTGCTCACAAACACAAACACAGTCAAGCAGCTCTGCTGGTTTAAGCTGAGACTAAATGTGCCGTAAAGTGAACCTACAGAGGAGCCGCCAGGACTTAAAGCAGGACCTCAGACCTCGTCATTGTTACCTGGGGTGCACGTCGGTCGTCAGCCACACTCGGAAATCTTTGTGCACGCTCTCTGGCACGGCTGATGTGACCGTCTCCAGCAGCTCATCCAGGAAGTCCAGTCCCAGGTGGCAGTTCTGGAGGAGGAGCCAGCCGCCGTCCAGCATGCTGTTGGCCAATAGCCTGCGAGCGTGAACCTCTTGGCCCTGACCCATGGAGATGGGACGGCACGGCGCCCCCTGCAGCAAAAAAAATCAAATCTAGGCTTTAACAAAATAAATCAGTATTTTTCCTTAATTTGCTTTTGCTCCTGTACTTTCAGCAATTTTTCTATAAATACACAAAAATTATTTCTGTATTTTCTTGTGTACCCCGGTCATCTGCACTCTTTAGGTTTAAAGTAAATATCCGATCGTTTGCTTCAATAGGATTTATGACTATATTATTCGTACTTAGTATTAATTATTTCGGTAGTTTCCGATGTTTTTCCTTTTTATTACATCATCGTTCACCTCCGCCCTTTCACCACTCGCCCTCACCTTATTCTTGGCTAATCTCTCGATGTTCTCAGTCGGGTCGGAGCCCATCGACAGCAGACACACCATCGGCGTTCGGTTGTTGCTCTCTGCCAACATGGTGTCCAAGTCCAGGACCGTGCCTTCGGCGTACTGTTGGCCCAGAGAATCTGAGATGTAGCGCCGCGCCTGCAACCATCAGCTGTTAGCCTCCACATTAACCAGTCTGCTCTGTCAGATCAAATCAGCAGTCAGACCTGAGCGATGGTCCGGTCGGGGCACCAGCTCCGGATGAGCAGAAGCTTCCGGAAGGTGTCGAGCTTCTCCTCGTAGCCATCGGGCAGCGGGGCGTCTTCTGGCGCTGGATGGTCGAACCACGCTTTCCAGGCGCGCTCGTTCTGGTTCACCTGGTTCAGAATCTGGAAGAACGCAGGCAGGCTGGACAGCTGCACCAGGTTCAGCCAGGTCTGGTCCAGGATCCAGCGCCGTGGCTTCGATTCTACAGAGTTCAGGTCCAGAGAGGCTCCACCTACACCGAGAGAGAAACAACTTTCACTCTCAAAGGACTCTGGAGGATGCAGGAGAAGAAAGGAGGAGGAGAAGGTAACCTTTGATGAAGGTGAGCACCTCCACGTGCGAGATGATTCGGGCCTGCAGGTCAATCTTTAGAGCCAACAGCAGAGTGAAGAGCAGCTTGTGTTCCTCGTACAGACCTCTGGCTGTGTAACGGTACACCTGAGGGACAGACAAACATCCTGAACCTCCACTCGAGTGCACGTTACAGGAAAGAAAGGACAGCCCTGAGGTGTGCGCTGATGAGGAGCACCTGGTAAGTGAGGAAGCTGATGATGTTGCTAATGCGTTTGGAGGTGACCTGCGACCTGGCCGAGTTCTGCATGGACGAATCAAAAAGCCCGAGGAACTGCCACAGCGACGTCTGGTACATGACGTTCACCAGCGACATCTCCACAATCAGGAAGTAGAGGATGCTCCCCCTGGTGGCCACTGGCCGGTACTCCTCCCTGGCCTGGTTAATCTTCACCTCTGTCTCCGCGGCAACCGTCAGCTTCTCACTTACCTGGAAGATAAAAGGACTCAGACAGGACCTACAGCTGTGGGATACTTTTTGTCTGTGATTTGAACCGGGGGAACAAATCGTGGCAGGATCAGCCTGATGTTATTTGTATCTCACTGTAACTTTACTGTATAAAGAGCAAACATCTCCAACATGTCAGGAGTAGTTAGTCATTACAACAAGTGTTTGTGAACTAAAAATCAAGAATGTGGGATACTGTTCGTCCGTGATTTGAAGAGCCCAGCGCTGCTCCCACTTTTTTTTAATTCATTTATTTTATTTATAAAATTTATTTAATTTTATTCATACTGTGCCCCCCCCCCCCCCCCCCCCGCAAGGGCTCTGCGCCTCCCCTAGGGGGCGCCCCCCCCCCATTTTGTGACCCTTACAGCGGATTTATTCTTCACATTCCAGCTGCAGACTTTTATCCTTGGACGTTAATAGAGTGCAGCTGATGATTTTTAAATGTTTTCCTCGATGAACATTACAAACATGCATCAGACAATAACTTTTATCCCGTCTTCCTTCTCTCACCCCAACCGGTCGCAGCAGATGGCCCCGCCCCTCCCTGAGCCTGGTTCTGCTGGAGGTTTCTTCCTGTTAAAAGGGAGTTTTTCCTTCCCACTGTCGCCAAAGTGCTGCTCATAAGGGGTCATATGATTGTTGGGTTTTTCTCTGTATCTATGAAGTGCCTTGAGGTGACTTTTGTTGTGATTTGGCGCTATATAAATAAAATTGAATTGAATTGAATTGAATTAAGGAGACGCAGTGAAGGAGCAGCTGGTACCTCCTGAGCGGTGATCTTGGTGACGCTCAGCACCTCGATCAGAGACTGGTCCTCCACCAGCGAGCCCTGTGTGCTGGTGAGCCTGAACAGCAGGCTGTCCTCCAGCTCCTGCATCTTCCTCTTGTTGGACGTCACCTCCTCCAGGAGCTTCACTCGCTCTGCCTCCATCTCCTTCATCAGAACACGGGAATCATTTCAAAATGAGGGCAGGCATATTTAATCCACCTTCAGTTCAGTGCACAGAAACGTTATCTTTGTTCGTGGCCTGTTTGGCCTCCGCTGAGATGTTGGACGGACACGTGGGTTCAGACGTTCCCACCAACATAAAGCAGACAGCATGAGTGTGTGGTGTAAAACATCTTAATGTGGACGTGCCGAGCGCTACAATGGCCTTCAAACATACCGTAGGAAATGTAACTAGCTAACTCATTAACTACGTCACTGATTGGATAACTGGCGGGTGGAGTGACCTGCTTCTCCAGCAGGATGACCCGTCCCAGCAGCTGGTCCTCCAGGCCTCTCTGAGTGACGGTGAAGTCCACCACGGCCGTCCTGGCGCTGACCTCAGGGCTGTATGCTGGGTTGGCCATCTTGGTGGTGATGTAGAGCGTGAAGCCCTTCATTACATCCACCTCCTTGTCTCCAACCTTCACCTGCAGGAGGAGGACAAACATCCGTTACTGTGTCTTCTTCCTCGTTTAGCCTCCGGTCCAGATCAGCTGTTTTACCTTGTAAGTGGAGCCAGACTTGATGTAGTTTTTGTCCAGTATGTTGTCCAGGACAGGGTCCAGTTCCTCACCAACATCCTCCAGCAGCAGGGGGCGCCCAAGAGACAGGCTGTCCTCCAGGTGGGAACGGAAGTATTTGTGGTTCAAAGACGTCACCTGAGCCACAGAAGAAGAAAATCACGAACAGTCAGCGAAGCGCTCGGACTTTGAGTCACGTGCTGACGCTCTCACCTGCAGCTGCTGGTCTCGCTCTCTGTTCTGGATCCAGGTCTTGCCCTGGCCCTGGGGGTCTATCAGCAGCGGGTAGCGGGACGCCTTCGTCACCACGATGCCGTTCTGGATGGACAGGTCGTCGCTGGGTAAACCCTGCAGGTTCCACTCGCTCACTGTGGCGTTGTCCACCAGCAGACCAATCACGTTCAGCTCCTGCAGGAGAAACGGAGTTACATCATCAGCAGGTCAGAACGAGCTCGTTCAGCAGGGTTTGGTTCCTCGTGTTTAAGAACCAACAGAAACAAGGCGGCTGTGATGTGTTTCATCATCTGACCAATAATATGGCTGCTTTGTCTGAGCTGCAGGTATCTGTGTCTCTGGGACACACCCCTACTGTCTGTGGATTCTCTGTATAAATGTTCAGCTGTGACATCTTACGGGACTGAAGGGGAGGAGCTTCTCCTCCATCT
>NC_141352.1:8138855-8171355 GCF_057382095.1 Aulonocara sp. 'chitande type north' Nkhata Bay | reverse complement strand
CACCTGAGGGATGCAGGTGCTGCTCTGGTTTGGAGGTGGCTGCTGAGAAGCAGCAGAACATGGACGGACAGTTTCAGCTGCTTTTTGTTCTTTGTATTATTATTGTAACACAGATGTAACTGTGAGCAGGTGTCACAGGACCAGCTCTGTTTACTGTCATGCAGACACACTGAGTGTGTACATGAGTGAACACGGCCTCAAACCTGTGAGCACACACGGACGTTTCAGCTAAGATTGTTTCTCTGTGATCGTCTTCTTCTTTTGTTTCAGTTTTTACTTTAGTTTGAGTCAAATTGAAGCCAGTGAAGCTTTGACTCTTCTGTCGTCGCCCACCTGAAGCTCGTGTAAAGTCATGTAAAGACTCAGTGGACGAGTCCACGTGGTCACAGCAAACAGACGGACACACGGCCGCTCGCTATTTGCTGATGAAGCTTACGTCGCTCTGACCTGAGCGCTCTGTGGAGGACGTGTAAATACAATGGAGGACTGAGTGTAACCTGTAGGGCAGCCTCAGCAGCCTGCAGAGCCGGTTTCGCAGCCTCCAGTTTGGACTCTGCTGCCATTTTATCGGCTTCGATCTCGTCCACGATGAGCTGAGCTTTATCCTTCACCTTCTGCACCTGCTGCTTCACCTGTAACCACAGAGCGGGGCATTAAACAGCTAGCTGACTCCGCCCACTTGTAAAGCTCCCGGTTTACATGTAATTAAAAGAAAAATGCCAATGAAGACTGTGTAGCACAAACGGAGGACGTCAGAGGTTCACCCCAGAGTCAGACTCATCTGTGACCATCACTCAACGTTTCACATGTTGTTTCCTCGTCGCTCTGCACTTCTGTTCAGTAACATGATGACAAACAGCGTCTGAGGCTCCTTCACGTTAGCTTTATGTTTCATAACAGACTAATAAACCTTTCAGACGCGTCTCGCTCGCTAACAGGAAACATGTTTTTTCACCTTTTCGGCAGCCTGAGCTTTGGCCGTGACCTCCTGCAGGACCTGGTCTGCCCTCTGGGAGGCGACGGCGAGCTCCTTCTCCTTCACCAGCAGCTCCTCAGAGAGCTGAGACACCGACTGCTCCGCCTCCATCAGTTTACAGAGACCTGCAGGAAGCATCACAAGCATGCGCAGCATCAGCTCGCCTCTCCACCTGAGACAGGAAGTACAGGACGGTTTAGCCCCTCCCATCAAACCATGCTCACCTGTCTGCATGCGCTCGGCCAGCGTGCCGACGTGAGCGATCTTCTCTGTGTAGACCAGCTTGTAGCTGTCGATGAAGGACAGGTAGGACTTTGGCGTCACAAACGTCTGGCGGCGGAAACGCTCGAAATACTCGCCACACTTCTCTGCCACCAGGTCCTGTGAACATCTCGGTCATGTGATCAGTCCGCTCAATACGCTGGCAATTATAAGCTACCAGATTATTGTGGGAGCGCTACCTGGAAGGTTCCCATGGTAACCACAATGCTTTGCTTGACGTCCTCTGAGCAGCGGAGGTCCTGGTACTGAGACAGGAAGTGATGCGATACAGCGATGAGGGCGTCCTGAGGCCAACGCTGGAACCAGTCCACTGTGCAGCCGGAAATCAGACCTGGGAACTGTTCAGGGCAGAGGTCAAAGGTCACTGATGAGAAACAGTAATTCTTAGGAGGACGGAGCCTTTGGCTCCACCAGCTTACATCATCATCAGGGTCATGTGACCAGTGAACCTGAGTCCTCGCCGCACCTTTAAGGCACGAGAGCGGAACTTCTCCCCGACAGGCGAGAAACAGAGGACCACGTGGAGGTTGCTCCGCACGCGGGACAGGAAAAAGTCGTAGAGGTTCTCGGGCGTCGGCGGGCGGCGAGGATGCTGGCGCTTCATCACGGGAATCAGGTCCTGAGTGATGTCATCCAGCTCGTCTCGAGCAAACAGGTTGGAAACTTCACCGCTCGCCAGGACGTTGTTCATGTATTCTGCAGGAGAGGAGACAGGAGTCAGAAAACAAGACGGGCCCTGACCCCATGACCTCCTGACCTCTGACCTTTGCTTCCATCAGCAGGACAAACAAACAGTGTAAAAAAATCAGTTTTCCTCCTTTTACATTCAGACTTCCTGATATTTCACATGATGATTCACATGAACAGATAAAGTTTGAGCTGATGTTTGTTCTGCTGTGGTGCAAACTAAAGACGTGAGCGAGTTTCATCATCTGTGAATCATCAAAGCTGTCAGCTGATCGTTGGCACCCAGGAAAGCTTCTTCTTTGATGTCATTGTCGCTGAACAGGAAGGTGACGCCTTTCCCGCGCTGACCGGCGATCCGATACAGAGACTTCAGATCCTCCAGCAGGTTACTGCTGCCGTACGACCTGCAGCACACACACACACACACGCACGCACGCACGCGCACGCACGCACGCACGCGCACGCACGCACGCACGCACGCACGCACACACACACACACACACACTTATACTGTAAGTAACACAGAGAAACCCCAACACTCAGACGATCCCCTCTGAAGGAAAAACTCCCTTTCAGCAGGAAGAAAATTCCTTTTTATTGTGTTAAATATTTGTTGGGGGCAGAATGTTCGAAAAGTAAATGAATGTCTTCCTCCGTCACCCCCAACAGGTGGTGGCAGATGGCCCCGCCCCTCCCTGAGCCTGGTTCTGCTTCTGTTCTTCCTGTTAAAAGGGAGTTTTTCCTTCCCACTGTCACCAAGTGCTTGTTCACAGGGGGTCGTCTGATTGGTGGTGTTATTGTAGGGTCTTTATCTTACAGTATAAACACAGTGAGGCGGCTGTTGTTTAATTTGCTGCTATATAAATAAAATAGTTTATCACAGAACTTCATTTACAGACTTTCTTCTGCGGGTTTGTGAGGAGTTCTGCCTGAAAGGGAGGAGTGTGAATATCTTGTGGATGAGGGACACTGGATTATGATTGGACGAGTGGTGATTGGACGAGCGCTGATTGGACGAGCGGTGATTGGACGAGTGGTGATTGGACGAGTGGTGATTGGACGAGTGTTGATTGGACGAGCGTTGATTGGACGAGCGTTGATTGGACGAGCGTTGATTGGACGAGCGCTGATTGGACGAGCGCTGATTGGACGAGCGCTGATTGGACGAGCGCTGATTGGACGAGTGGTGATTGGACGAGTGGTGATTGGACGAGCGCTGATTGGACGAGCGGTGATTGGACGAGTGTTGATTGGACGAGTGGTGATTGGACGAGTGGTGATTGGACGAGTGTTGATTGGACGAGTGTTGATTGGACGAGTGGTGATTGGACGAGCGCTGATTGGACGAGCGTTGATTGGACGAGTGGTGATTGGACGAGTGGTGATTGGACGAGCGCTGATTGGACGAGCGGTGATTGGACGAGTGGTGATTGGACGAGCGCTGATTGGACGAGTGCTGATTGGACGAGCGGTGATTGGACGAGCGGTGATTGGACGAGCGGTGATTGGACGAGTGCTGATTGGACGAGTGGTGGGTCACTGAGACTGTGTCCCACCACCTGTTTAGACTTCTGCCCAGTGAGTTTGTTTTTCACACCTGACTTATTTGTGTTTATTTTCCGTTGGTCACGATGAATCGCAGGAAGCACACACCTGCTCAGTGTGATCTGGAAGGTTTGGTATCCTGCGATGAATGACGCGAGCCTCGTCAGGCTCTGCTTCCCCGACCCGCCCACCCCGACCAGCAGGGCGTTTCCTTGTGGCGTCCTCAGGATGCGTGAGATCCTCATCAGGTGGATCATCGCGTCCTGTCGTTGGACCACACACAGAGGGTCACCATCAGCTGATATGAACAAAGGTCATGGTGAAGAGTGTGACAGGAGTCATCATCACCTTGAAGAAGACCAGATCCATGGCTCCGCCTCTCACCGCCTCGTTGTACTGCTGCTGAAAAGCCGACAGCCGCTCTGCCAGAAGGTCCAGCGATGGGATTGGCTCGTACACCTGTCAATCATATCAGTGTCCACACTTAGAAACCATCAGAAAACTATCCAACACTGAGGGACCTGAAGACTTTAGCTGTGTCCCAAAACGTCGGCTCCATCCTTCGGAGGACCCGGCCTTCGCGGTCTACGTGGATTAATTAGAGTAATATTAAAACTCAGCGGCCGCCATTGTTGGAAACTGGAATTGGCTGGGCCGCGCTATGAATTCTGGGATATGGTGGGCCACGAAGGACAAACCCGACCCATCCTTTAGGCCGCATTTGAAGGAGTCGACGAATTGGGACAGCCTTCGCTGCCTGGCGGTGACGTAATCGGCCTTCGAACGCAGCCTCCGGAGGATGCAGCCGGCGTTTTGGGACACAGCTTTAGTCTCTTTTCATTTTTGCTGGACTTTATTTAACTTATGACTAAATAAAAAATTCACTTTAATAAAAATATTAAAATAAATCAGATTCTGAGACCTTCGGAGCCTCCAGCTCAGCGTCTTCAGGTTCATCTCCCGTCGCCTCCGGGGCTTCACGCAGGAAGTCCACAAAGCAGCTGTTCCACTGAGCATGCTCAGTCAGAGCTCTCCCATGATCCTCCACTGTGACCTGAGGGAGAGGAGCGTTAGATACAGTCCAGAAGATTTACTCACTGCTGTTTGTGCCGCACTTTAAATAAAAAGTTGTTGTTGTCTCATGAGATAAGTTCCTGTATCATCTTTAATCTGTCGGCTCTGATTCCAGAGACGTTTATTGGACAACAATGTTTTTATTTTGCACTGAAAATTCAGTTTTACACAGAAAACGTGAATCAAACCAAGAAAACAGAAGCAGGAAGTAAAACACATGACTGAACACAGAGTCAGGTGGAAACAATCAGGGCGAGAAAAACACAACGACAGGAAGTAAAAGCAGACACACAAAAAGAGACAAACACAGAACACAAAGGGTGACAAAGACGCAACACGAGAGCCGGCAGAAGCCGACCAAAGATGTAACGATGACGTTCATATAGCTGCTGATTTCATTCCTGAACAAAAGCCTGATATCAGAGAAATAAAGATTATTCTGAACTGTGACTCATGCAAAGCTCCTCTGGTAGCAAATCATCTGTAAAAGAACAAAATATTTGAGATTGGGATCATTTATTGTCACGTCCAGGGTTAATGAAGCTGCCAGTTTGGAATCTTTTATTTGACGAGCAAATTTCCTAAAAATGGATCAACTATATCTCCCAGAAATCCCCTTCTCTTAGTTTTCAGTATTATTAACATTTATTGAGTTATTTAGTGTAAAAAGGAAACTCAGTCTTTGCCAAAACAAGCAGCAGGTCATGTTCTTTCTGTTCTGTAAGCTGTGACTGAGGGCCACAGTGCTGATGTCAGAGCGCACACACCGCCTCCACGATGCTGCCGAACGCTCGTCTGTCGCCGCTGTCGACGAATCGATCGGCGATCGCTCTGCAGCACTCGTGATGGAAGAGAGCGGAGAGGAGCTCAGAGCTCTGACACACCTCCGACTTCACCGTGAGGATCCCCTGAAACACACAGGGACTCGTTCACGTCGCCGGGTCAGAGAGTTGCTTCAGGATAAATGTACGAGTGAGAAAGTCTCAGCAAAAAGGACAAAACGTTTATTCAGGATTAAAAGAAGAAGAAATAAAACCATGTGTGATTTTTCCTACCTGCCAGATTCTGCTGAGGTCACGCAGGTTGAAGATGTAGTGAAACTTTGCAGGAGACGGTAACATCTGAGGAGAGAGAAGATCACATGTGAGAAACATCCACAGACTGAATGCAAACAAAATCAAGTCAAGCAAAGTTCATCAACATGTCAAATTTGTTCGGGTGCCTGGGTCGTCGAGCCAGAGTTTGCAGTTTGACATTATTATTGATCATTTCTGGTCTTTTGCTTTCTTTGTTAGAGTTCTCTGTCTATGGTTTCTGTGTCCATAGCTGCTCTGTCTCCCCTCGTCGAGGCTGCGTCTGTGTTGTTTCCTGAGAAGTTCTGCTTTGTGTTCTTTTTCTCTCCCTCTGTCGCCTGGGCGGAGCTCATTGTGGGCTCCGCCTTTGGCCTACATACCTGGGAGATGATCAACACCCGCGTCTCATTAACTGGCCTCTACTAAAGGGAAGAAGCCAGGCTGCTCTTCGCTGGATCGTTGCTTGACCTGTGTCGGTGAAATCCCGGCTTGGACACTACAGTCTAGTTCCCGCGTCTCAGCTTCTTGTGTTAACGCTTTTGTTTCCTGTGTACAGACCCCCTGGACCTGCTCTCGTTCCCTACGGAGTTTCTGCTGCGAGAGAGGAGTGAATGACTGGTGAAGAGGAGTGAGAGTGTTGCCCTGCTTTTCCCCGTGGATTCCCTGGAGCCCTGATCCCCGCACGCTTGTATATAGCACTGAGTCCCTGTCACACATTTCACCTGGTGTTTGTGAGGAAAAGCCTTCTGTTCTTCCTCTGAGCAAGGAGTCCTGCATTTGAGTCCCCCAGTGACCGGAACATTTCCTCTTTTACTTTAACACGAGACTCTTTCAACGTGTCTGCTTCTGCCTCCTCGTGTCGTCAGCCCTGATTTGTCCAGCTGTGTTTCCCTCCTGTCTCCCTGATTGCTCCCTATGTGGATTTAAGCCCTGTGTTTCCTCCCTCATCTCACACTGTGTTATGTCTCCTATCTTGCCTTCACGTGACAAAATTGGCATCAGGTGTTTGAAAATCTGAATCTGTGCAGTAAATGTGACCTTCAAATGAAAAGCAGAGACATTTAATCTCCATCATCATTAAATGAAGGGGTGAACTAATCACGAGCAGAGATCTGATACATCCTGGATGAAGTTTGATGATGACTTTGATTATCAAGTATTGATTATCCTGATTAGAACAAAGTCCCTCCTCATGTCCTCCTAATATATGAGAATTTACCTGAGAAAAGCTCAGAGGGGATCTTTCAGTGATCATCAGCTGCTTTAAATATAATTTTTTAATGACTGTTTATAAAGAATTAAATACATTTTAGCCTTCTTTTATTCTGAAGGTCCGATTTGATCTTATTTAAAAAACAAACCTTCGCCTTCACGGCCTGCCACACCCGCCTGGTGGTGGGGACGAGGGCGGCGGCGAGCTGGCACACCGGGCCGGGGAAGCCTCTCTCTGGGCAGAAGTAGCCCTGAGCCACAGTGCCAAAGATCTTATCGATGGAGGAGTTGGAGGGCAGCGTGCAGTTAAAGATGGAGAACTGGCGCTTCAGACGCTGAGGGATGTCGTTCCGACCGCCGCCGGGGTGAATCATGGCTGCCACCAGCTGGTAAACATCATTACACACATCAGTCAGTCACAGAGCAGATGATCTAACATCATCATCATCTCTCTGTTTATGATTTAAAACTTTTGAAGGAATCCCTCAAACCAACAGGTTTGTGTTCACTTCCTATATTTCCCTCCACTTCATTAGGTACAGCTGTGATACTCCAGTATATCTGTAGCGTCCTCCTGCCTTTGCTCACAGCAACCTTCATCAGTCTGTCATCATGGAAACATCCAGAATGTGCCACAGCGCTCCAACCACAGCCAAACTTCACCTGAACATCCACCACAGTGATGAACTCTCCTGGACGATCCAGGCTGTAGAAACCTCCCTGCTCCATCAGCTGACGCACGATCTCATTGGTTATCTGAGTGAGATGTGGGGGCGTGTCAGAGATACAATAATCTGATTGGTTACATGCATATCAAAGAGAACAGGGTGGGGGAAAAACTGAGCTGATTGGTTATTTGTGATGTGAGGTGGAGGTTATTCTGTGAGAAACAAAGAGGTAAGCTAGCAAAGGTTTGACCAATCACAGAGAGCCTGAAGCCCACCTGGTCGCCCCATTCGTTGATTACGGGCATGTTGATGTCGTCTATGAAGACGGTCATCCTGCGTCCGGCCGGCGGCCCGTAGGTGGTGCCCATGCGTTTGTCGATGTAGCTCTCGAGCGTCCTCTGGAACATGCCGGGCAGCGTGGCCGAAGAGAAGTTCACCGTCTTACTGAGGTGGAGCTCTGGGTCGAGCTTTCCAGTGTAGCCCTACAGGGGGAGCCAGAGAGCAAGCTGCATGCTGTAGCCTGTGCTAGCCTGTGCTGGTGAACGGTTGAGCGCACTCTTACTTTAATCATGACGGTCTTGGCTGTTCCTTGCTCTCCGATCAGCAGCACGGCCTTCCTCTGCTTCATGATGGTCTGCATCAGGAAGTCCGTCCTCACGTTGTCTACGTTGGGAACCAGGATGGACGAGTAGTCAGGGACGTGGTCTTTGGGGTAGACATACTCTGGGACCTGATCAGAACCATAAACACAGAACATGCATGCAGCATGCTGACTTCATTCTCTGCGATTAACACTCAGGAGAAACATAGAGTCCTCTCACCTTGTTGGACCAGTGCTCCCAGTCTCCCTGCTCACTGACGGTGAACTCAAAGATGGTCTGGTTGTCCTGAGTGGGTGGCAGGTCCAGAGATGAGCTGTGGGCCTTTGAGACAAAAACACCTTTCAACTCAAATGGAATATTTATATCCATTTCCAACCAGATATATCCTTTAAAAACCTTTTTTTAAAGTCCCATGTGACTCGTTTGCTCCAGCCGTGGAGGCCGTGGTGTTCAGGATTGTGATAACAGAGCTGGACTGACTCATTTCCAGATGAGTGACCCTTTGTTAGACGTCTTTTCCCGTTTTGCTTGGAACCAGTCAAAGTTTGATTGGTTTGGTATCTAAACTTAATAAAGTGGGTGCTGATCATCAGTCTGTGAACTGGGGATCATTTTCTTTCTAATGTGACAGGCTCTTCAAATGGCACTGGTGTCACTGGGTCCAAGGTTGTACTGCAAACTTTTTTTCTTTTAGCATAAAATGGTGAAACTGTTCTAGATTAGGAGCAGACGTCAGTGTGTTGGAAAAGTGGTACGAGAATCTGACCAGGACCGTGGGTAGGTCATAGCCTTAATCCTAGCCCTCTACTTAAGGGTGGGGGCGGGTAAAGGTGAGTAATCCCGCCTCTGTAGACGGTAAATATTCACACTACGGGTTCATTTGATTTGAAAACGAGGTTTGTTATGGAGTCAAAGAAAACTTTCACACACCTTCAGGAAGGCCTCCATCTTGGCTCTGTCATCCAGCTCCAGCAGTGCACCCAGAGACCACATGACCGCAAAGACAAACATGCGTCCCACATGATCATGGCCACCCTGTTTGTCCTGCGCTGCGGGGAGCAAACCCTGAAAGCACAAATATGAAAAATAACCAAACAAAAGGGCAACAAGAACTTGGAAGACTCAGATTCTAGTTTTTCTGGTGTTTTACTGCTGTGTCCTACCTGCAGCAGGTCAATAGTCTGTTTGATGTACATACACTCCAGCACCTGCATCTTAGGGGACACAGCAGTGAAGACAAAGTCCAACAAGTCCTGAAACAGAAGAATACAAAACTAACCTTTAGCTTTCCTGCTGTCTGATGATTTCTTTACCTTCAAGGTTGATGCATTTCTAATCTCTGCTTACAACGTCATCAGTAACTGATGTTTGGCTACATGGGTGCTGGAAACAAGCGATAAACACCAAACTGAACAGACTTTAATGGTCAAGTGCTAAAAACTGCAGTTCCTCTAACAGCCACCAGAGGTGGATGGGGTAACAGGGTAACATGTCCAACGTTACAGCAGAAATAAACGTGTTTACAGCGGGTAAGAAAACCTGTTTGTTGTCTATAGCAGTGTTCATGTCAAGTTCACTATGATTAATTATGGAGCTCATCAGGGTCCTGTGCTGGGACCAGTTTGAGTCACAGTGCACTTGCTTCTCCTCGTTTCTCCTTCTTTTGTGTAATATTGGAGAGTCTGTGGCCAACAACACAAAGTGCTTGGAGGTGATAGTTGTTGTGAATTGGTGCTACATAAATAAAACTGAAGAGAATTGAATAAAGAAGCTTTGATCCTTGTTTGCTGAGTTCAGATGAGGTTATTTTATGGTTCACTGCTTTGCCGCTCCTTTGTTGTGTATGTTTGACCAGGTGGTAACATCTTATCAATATTAAAGTGATAAATAAGTCTAATTGTATCCCGGCGGCTCTCACCTGGTAGCAGCAGTCGAAGCAGTGTTTCAGAGCGCTGGCCTGCTGCTCTGCTAGTTTCTGTAACCAGGCCTGCAGGACGGGCCTCCAGCTGAGCACTGACGAGCTCATGAACACCATCCCGTTCCTGGACACGGTGGCTGGGGAGGCGTTGTCGATGTTGTGGGGCTCAAAGACAATCTGAGGGAAGAATATAAAATATATGGGCTGACTTGACCTCGATGCATCTCCGGTTTCTGATCATGATGTTTGTGGATTATGTCAAACTGCACCACAGTGACTGTCTGGCTGAAGTGAGGTGAGCTTTGTTTGTTTTGCTTTGACCTTGCAGCAGGGAGCCATGGGGATTCGATCGCCATTCGCCAGCGTCAGAGTTTTGTTGTCGTCTAAAACAGAGTTCAGATTCTCGATCCAGATGGCATCCACCGGACCATCCAGCACAATCCAGATGTATTCCCCCTGACACACACACACACACACGTACATATACATCTGCACTGGAGCATCATGAATGTAGGGAACATGTTGAGCTTCCATCAACCTTTTTGCCTTTCAGAGTTTTCCTCCACAGTGTGGAGAAAATGCCGTCCGTCCAGTCGTTGGTGGTCACGTCCAGCATGCCGAACATCTGCGAGGCTGTGATGGCTTTCGGGTTCATCCTCATCTCTCGGTGGGGCGAGCCGCACTCAGACATGGCCTTCATCAGCGTGTGGACGCACGCCGTCTTCCCAGCACCGCTCGGACCCAGCGTCATCATACCTGCACGAGCACAGGACAGCTCGACTCCCATGTGTGCTGAAGACTCTTTAGCATTGCCATCAGTGTGTCTGTGACCTCAGCATTACTGAACACTGGTTGTATATAAAATAAAGATTTGTGCACCAGAAGCTTTTTAAACTTTTATATACCAAATTATATTATATAACATTTACGTTTTTAATAAGCTGTTGGTTTCTAAGTGTGTAATATCCTGTTACTATATCCACAGTAAGTGTGGGTTATGTTGTTGTGACAGCAGCCAAAGACAGATTGTGTTAGTGTTGTGTTTAACAGCGTTAATGGAGCTATAATGTTGTGAAACTCTGTGTACATGTAGAATAATAACCTGCACTCAACACTGTTTAAACCTCATGTTGAGGAGAAAGTTAGCAAACCTTTGCAGCACTTTGTAATCACATTAGACTGATGAGTCTAAACGTGCAGTTTATGTGTTTAATGACCATAGAAACTCATGTTGAGCCTGCTTTCCACTAATTTACACTGGAACTGTAAATGAAGCTGAGTGGCGAGACGAGAAAGACTAATTAATGTGTCACTGCGTCCAGATAATTGTGATCTTCACCATGTCGGACTCTCTGCGTCTCATAGAGCTGGACCAGTTTGAGGATCCAGGGCTGGTGAGGGATCAGACCGGCCTGCTGAGCCTGATTAAAGATGGCCAACTCCAAGTCTGGATAACCGGCTTTATCCAGAACTGCAGAGGGGGATGAAGGAAAAGCACACAGTATGAGAGCCGTCGTGTACTCATGGAGCCTCTGCTAGTGTGTTTCAGTGTTATGTGAAAGAAACGTACCAATGCCAGGAAACAGGTCATTGATCAGACTCATAAACAGAGGCTCGTCCTCGTCCACCTGCAGAAAGTCACACAAGCAATCAGGATGGCTGACTGTGGCAAGGACAAGGGCTCCTCCTAGTGGGCAACTCTAACAGTCTGATAATAATGAAATGACAACTTTAAACATAAAGTCTAATTTCTGCATTTATTACTAACACACGCACCAGTTTGGAGAGGTTCATGTCCCTCAGGACCCTCATCACCACGGTCTTCTCTGGTTCTGACGGGTTAGATCGCTTCACAGCTCCCAACGTCCTCAAAACCGACAAAATGTTCCTCAGACCGAAATCATAATGGACCTGGTAAGAAAGACCAGAGAAGTATAAATAATAATATAACTAAATGCATGAGTAACAGTTTACAAAGAAGGGCAACGGAGAAATGAGAAAATCCATCAAGGAGGACAGGATGTGTGGTGGTTACAGCTGCAGGATCACCCACCTGTTTGGACAGCTGCTCCTCACACAGTTTGTAGAGGGTGTAGAACTTCCTGCTTAGGACTTGGTTGTCACGGAAACCAGCACTGGCCAATTTAACCCTCATGATGATGGCTCGGTCCGGGACCATCATGGCTACCGTGCGGAACTGAATCTTCAGGTTTTCAGGCAGCTCCTGACGGCCGGCGTAACCGGGATTCTGGAAAACCGAGAAGTTACTAGAACTTTCTGAGCGGAGGAACATCAGCACGCTCAGTGCTGGACCTGTGGCTCACTGTAGTTACTGAGCTGCCTTCATGTATCCACAACTGCTCACCTAAAGAACACTGAATACTGAACAGTGCATTGTTTCATATGCAGAGTGACTCTGATGATTTATCGTTGACTTATACTAACACCAGAGTGTTCATTAGATCAGAGGTACCATGGTGAGGAAGATGCCGAACTCGGGATCCATGTCGACCACATCTCCGTCGGTGAAGACGAACTGCTTCTTCTTGTTCTTCTTACACTGCAGCACGATGTAGATCTGCTGGGCGGCGACAGAAAGCACCGGCAGCTCGATGCGGTTAAACTCATCGAAGCAGCCCCAGGCTCCGGACTGAGCCAGACCTGCAGACACAGCACTGCACTTTCAGATCAGCATTTTGATAGAACGATCACATGTTTATTACATGTTAAGAAGATGCTGTGACTTATGTATCATACAGAGTTATGTATCATAGAAGAGTGGGCGACTGGCCTCCACTGACTTCCACACTTTTGTCTCTGACTCAGGAGAAACATGTCTTCATGAGGATCTGCAGCTCTGGCATGGCTCTGTATTTAAGAACAGCTAATGAACATTTGTTCCAGGTTCCCAGATACCACAGACAACGGCTGTGGGTCCATGTTAGGTAGTGAACCTCTGCAGAGCCCTGTCCTGTCAGAGCGGGCCGGGCCTCGTGGTTGACTAACCTCTCTTCTACTCAGTGGGTTGATAAGATGGTGACAACAGCAGGACAATATTTCCAGTGTCCACCATCCACACACTCACACACCTTTGTAGATGCGTCCCAGTCCTCTGTAGTCCATCTGGTCCGAACAGTTAAAGACCACCACATACTTCCCCAGACAGCGACCCATGTCTTTAGTGGTCTCCGTTTTACCTGCAAACAAACACACACACACACAACCACAGCAGCATGCAAGAGTTCAGCTTCATTTTACACACACACACACACACACACACACACACACACACACACACGCACACACACACGCACACGCACACACACACACATTACCTGTTCCTGCTGGTCCGGCCGGAGCTCCGCCCATACTCATCCCCAGAGCCTGGGACAGAGTGATGTAACACCTGCACAGATGTTCAGTGTTTGTGAATCAGTCAGTCCACAGGCGTCAGTCAGTGAGGCTGGAGTGTGTGTACCTGTCTGTCAGCGGGGTGATGACCAGCCTGTCTGTGCAGCCCAGGTATTCATTACAGTAACTGAACTCCACATCTGTGATCTGGATGACACATCTGTCCGTCTCCTCCAGGAAGTAAAACCTCGACTGTTTCTGCCATTCAAAGTCTGAAGCCGACCGCACGTTCATCCTCACCTGACAAACACAAAGTCATATGACCCACTCTGACAGACACTATCAAAAGTATTTAGATGTTTGTTTATATGTTTGCTCTTTTGTTCACCAGATCATCGAAAATGTCTCTCTGGTGGACGTGGATGGTGATCAGCGTCTCATATTTGGTCCTCTCGTTCCTGCTCAGCTCTCGAGTCGTCATGTCGATGAGCTCATTGAGGAGGTTCAGGAACTTCTGATTGGTCGTTTGCATGATCTGACAACCAATAAGATGGGGGCAGTCAGGAGAGAAGAATAACACGATAACACCCTGTAAATAATCACCATAGCCTTAATTATATTCTATCTTATTTTATTTAGAGAGCTCGAAATCACAACAGAAGTTGCCTCAAGACTCTTCTGTCCCACACGGGCTTGAGTGTAGCCTTTTGACCCAAACCACAGTTTTCCTTTTCTTTTTGTACCAACCAACTTGGAGGGTTGGTTTGGTTACCCAGCTACGGGGTTTGGTTGTGTTAACTGGATTCTGACTGAAACACAATTAAAACAAAACGCACTTACCTGAAAAGTGGAAGAGAGAACACGATGAACACAAAGAAACGGCATTGACTTGTTACTAAAAGAGCCAATCTCTTAATTCTGCATAAATTCAAGCCGTAATTACTGACTGTTTCTTTCTGCTGTAGAGTTGAGTTTTAACTGAGAGTCTGTAGGAAGCATATTCAGAGCAATTATCTGACCAATAATGTGGCTGCTGTGATGTTAATTGACTGTCCAACAATAGTTTCAGTGAGGGTGATTCTGTGGTTTGTGTTGGACATTACCGTAGATTACGACGTAGCAGACACAGTCAAAGTGATGCAGCATTACTGGATAACTTTAGATCTCCACCCTCTTACATAAATATGGTCACGTTTGGCTCAAATTGAGGCATAAAAGCACCTTCTTGTCAGACTTGCTGAGGACAAGTGCTTCTTCTGCGTCTCTAGTCCAGATCATCTGGATTCCTAGCAGGCCAATCTGAGCCGGGAACGCCGACTGGAACTCCAGAAGCTTAAAGGCGGAGTCACTAATGGCCAGGTAAGCCTGACGGATGATAGCATGGAGGGTTCCCCTCACCCCAGCTAGCAGCTCTCCTAACCACACCTCCACATTCCCCTGCAAGTGGAGGTGAGATGCTGATTGATAAAAGGATTCAGTTTAAGGGAAAAGTAACGGGGAACTTACTGGGAGGTCTCCATGAGGAGGTGAGATTACCTGTGCCAGGACTGGCTGCCTCAGCTCCACAGTTTCTCCTTCTTGGGACTGGAAACTGATCATCTGGTCGTAGATTTTCTCATTGAAAACAACTCTGTTAACGTTATCGAACAGACTGAGCAGATGAGCCTGACAGACACAGAGCGAGGAAGCAGATTCAATGTCATGATCAGAGGAAGGAAGAAACTCAGCAGCAGGAGTGAAGCTGAAGCATCAGACAGCAAATACAAACCCATCAGATCTGAAAACTGTGAGCTGCAAAGTGTCACCTGTAAAGTGTGTCACCTGTATGATGTGTCACCTGTACAATGTGTCACCTGTATAGTGTGTCACCTGTATAGTGTGTCACCTGTAAAGTGCCTCACCTGTAAAGTGTGTCACCGGTATAGTGTGTCACCTGTAAAGTGTGTCACCTGTATAACATGTCACCTGTAAAGTGTGTCACCTGTACAATGTGTCACCTGTATGATGTGTCACCTGTATAGTGTGTCACCTGTAAAGTGTGTCACCTGTAAAGTGTGTCACCTGTAAAGTGCCTCACCTGTAAAGTGTGTCACCTGTACAATGTGTCACCTGTAAAGTGTGTCACCTGTACAATGTGTCACCTGTAAAGTGTGTCACCTGTAAAGTGCCTCACCTGTAAAGTGTGTCACTTGTACAATGTGTCACCTGTAAAGTGTGTCACCTGTATAACATGTCACCTGTAAAGTGTGTCACCTGTAAAGTGTGTCACCTGTACAATGTGTCACCTGTATGATGTGTCACCTGTAAAGTGTGTCACCTGTAAAGTGTGTCACCTGTACAATGTGTCACCTGTACAATGTGTCACCTGTATAATGTGTCACCTGTATAGTGTGTCACCTGTATAATGTGTCACCTGTATAGTGTGTGAGTCAGAGGCTTGGCCCAGAATCTCCAGCAGGGCGGGGTCGGACACGAAGAAAAAACGAGGGAACACCAACCGTTTCTTCTCCAGGTAACCGGACAGAGACTTCTGACAGAGCTCCAACTGCTCCAGCAGGTGAGGGAGCAGCTGCAGGAGGAGGACAGATGGAGCTGATGTGAATCAAGCATTCGTATTTTACCCTCATGGTAGAGTGTTGCTCAGAGGCACGTGGGCCGCACCTGGCTGAGCATCTCGTCTCCCACGCAGCACTGCACCACGTTGGGAACCTCGTGCGCTCGCTGCATGATCCTCAGCCACGACTTGTCGATGTTCTGGAAACGTTTGGCCTCCTGCAGGGATTAAAACTCAGACTTCAGACTTAAATATGAAAGAAAAAAGATCAAATTAAAGTCTGAGTGTTTGCTCCTACCTGAGGCAGCTGCTTGGCGATGTCTCCACCCACAAACACCGCTTCAAGGTAGATCCAGAGGTTTTGAACCAACAGCCACTTCTCGATGATCTCTGAGGTGTTGGAGAGTTTCTGGACCCACAGCTGGATGGAGGGCTTGAACGGAGCGTTGTACCTGCGGAGCAAAGAGCCACAGGTGTAACCCTGCATGCACAAACAGCATTCCTACTTTTCTTTCCTGCCTCTCATGTTTTTCTTGCTTTCTGACTCTGAGACGTCTTTGCTTTCCTTCCACCCTCGTCTCCTCAACTCCTCTGCCCTCGTCTCCTCACCTGTTGCTCAGCAGGGACGTCAGCACCATCAGGCTGTCCTCCATCATGGAGATTTTCTCTGCGGTCTCGGCTCCTTTCAGCAGCAGTTCTCCTCTGCTCCTGAAGGTGGCGAAGCTGAGCGTGTGGCTGCTCCACTCGGCCACCACGTCCTTCAGCTTGGCCTCGATGTCGCGCTCCTTCACCGCGCTGATGCAAACGTCCTGGTTCACACGGATAAAACACGTTCTCGCATTAAAGCAGCTTTAATAAACTTTCAGGATTAAAAGTTTTTCTTTCTTCTTTGAATTTTATACATTTTCTTAAAAAATCAGCTCAGATGAAAGTTTCAGAAATATTTTTCACCTGTAATCTTAATCTGGAGTTTTAGGACTGATCCAGTATTTTAGGGTTTTATGAATTCAGGTAAGAGTGGCGTGTGCATGTGTGTGTGTGTGTGTGCGTGTGTGTGTGTGTGTGTGTGTGTGTGTGTGTGTGTGTGCATGTGTGTGTGTGCGTGTGTGTGTGTGCATGTGTGTGTGCGTGTGCGTGTGTGTGTGTGTGTGTGCATGTGTGTGTGTGTGCGTGTGTGTGTGTTCGTGTGTGTGTGTGTGTGTGCGTGTGTGTGTGTGCATGTGAGTGAGTGTGTATGCGTGTGCGTGTGTGTGTGTGTGTGCGTGTGTGTGTGTGCGTGTGTGCGTGTGTTTGTGTGCACACATACACGTTTTTCCAGTCACGTGGGGACTTCCATCTAGGAGGTTACGCGTGGGGACACAACATTTCTAAACGTAATAGAGGTATTATTAAGGCATAATTTGAACTCTTAATTTTTTTAGGGATCAAACATCTATTTTGGTACCGCAATTTGTTAAATTTAAAAAATCCAATTTTTGTCAGGTTTTTCTACCTGGTGGGGACACAGCTTTTTTGTCTTTTCACAAACCACCACCAGGTGACACTGTTGCACGTTTACAGTTAGAGGGTGTATATATAGGAATTTACAACCCAGAGTAATCAAAGCTGGTATAATGAAAAAGCTTTCAAGTGCTGGTTGGATTTCAGAGAATGGTTTCTGCTACAATTTTCATTTATTGAGTTTTATATTGTTTTTGTTATTTTGTCATTACCCCTTGTATTTGTTCACTGGACAATTTGTGCACTGGCCTCTGCTTTCAATAAAAAAAATGTTTCAACTAAAGAGCATAGCTTTCCAACTTTTCTTTTATATATACAGTATAAAAAAAGAACTCTCCCTGCTCAAAGTTAACCTGAACAGCAAAGAAAACAATCTTTTCAATACTAATGTATCATTGCTGTCATGGCTGTGTGTAGACGGGCAGGAAATGGTGGACCCAAAATGCAGACTCACGGAGACGAAATTGAGCTGAAAAAGCAGCTTTATTGCTGAACACAAACTAACTTAAACTGAGAATACAAACTGAGGAAACACGGGCGGAAACACAGCAAGGTGAGGGTACGATGCGACACGGAACTGAGGGAGACGCCGACATAAATACACAGGGGAATAACAAGGAGCGTCAGAACACACGAGGAACACAGCTGATACAAATCACAAAGACGAGGGCAAAGCAAAACACATCCACATGAGGCACAGAACTTCAAAGTAAATAATAACAAAGAACACTGGGTCCCCAACCCAGCACTGTAACAATTGCCTGGTAGAAATGAGCAATCTTTTTTTTTCTCTAAACATGAGAAAATTTTAACAGTAACTGAAGCTGTTTATATTCCATTTGTTTGACATTAGCTTCTTACCTTCTTTTCACTGACTCTCGCTTTAAAGCATCAATTCGGTTTTTCACGTAAAACTTAACTCCCTCCCAACGTCTCTCTTTCAATGCTAATGGTGAACTCTCAATACAATTGAGACACTCTGCCTTCCCAGGAACCTTTCCAGAGCTGATGTACTCCATTAGAGTCTTCTCCACAGCCTTTATTTCTGCTTCAGTCCACTTCCTTCTTGTGGTTTGTGATGCCCCTGAATAAAGTAGACAGTAACTGTGTTATTCAAAAAGAAGAACAAGTTGGTGTGTAATCACATGACTCCCCTTATGACCAGATGTGATATTTGGAGTATGTCGACAAGTATATCAAAAGCTATAGGTACATTTGGACTATACTTTGTACTTGTTGGTATTCCTCAAGTATAAGTACCGTATTTTCACGACCATAAGACGCACCGTACTAAAAGGCGCAGTCTCAGTTATGTGTGCCATTATTGTATTTAACACACACATAAGGCGCACCTGATTATAGGGCGCATACAAGTATGCGTGTTTAAAAATAAAGCGGGAGCAAAACTGAGTTTGGTACTCACATTTTAATTACTTACTAGTTTACTTAAAGAACACGACTGGCAGATTAACTATGAACATAGTTGCTGTAAATGAAGCACTCTGGGTGTTGTGACTGTGTGAAAACACACTAAAACACTAAAGATAAAACACAACATCTTCTATTACTAATGGGACAAGGGCTGGTCATCCAGTTCTACACTGCAATAATGTGTTCTGTTCTGACATCACCGGTGTGAATCAGCCACAAAAGTGAACTAAACAAGGTTACAAAGAACAGTCAGGACTGCAGAGAGAATCACAGGACCTATATCTTCAGAGTTCGGAAATAGCATTACAGACCCATCACAATGTGGACACAATCTGTTGCAACCTCTACCTTCTTTTAGATGTTACAGGAGACTATATACCAAAACATTGAGACAAGTGTTATTATTTTGATGAAAACCAACTTAAATCGGTTACACAGTGTCAGTAACACCAAAACATCCACTTAGAGATTTACCTACAATTTGAAATGTACTGTTTTTAACTTCTCCTGCGTGTTTATCTAATTAATATTTTCTTAGTATTTATGTATGTATTATTACCATTATGTATTTATTTATGTATACATGTCTTTTATCAATTAAAAGTACTGACTGTTGGTTGAGGTGTATATTTTAATCTATAATGCATTCAACAGAAAGAGTACTGTGTGGGGGAGCTGAGCTCTGCCTTTAGCCAAAAAGAACACGAGAGAGGCTGCTGCACAAACACCACAACTGTATTTTCAGATATACTGATCTCGCTCACTGCTCTTTTGAAGTGCTAATCAAGTTCAACTTAAATTGTAATAAACTATGGCCTTAAACTTTCCAGGCTACACAAGACTCACAGTTTGTGTGGCAGACAATCTCAGTGTTATAGGTCTGGTTACTCTTGCAGTCTTACTATACTTTAAAGATTTCCCTGACAGGACATGTTAGCTAAGCTAATAGACTCCAGCAGTAAACTACCAATAAACCTAGCAGGCTCTCTAATCACCTGTGACCTGCCGAATGCTAATTGCCTAATGTCAAACCTGCTATAAGCCGCTGTCTATGTTACTGGATAAAATAGCAGCAGCTTTTCCAGTAGGATGCAGACCGTCCGCTTTCAGCAGGTCAGGGCGGCCCCAGAAAAAAGCCCAGTTATCCACAAACTGAAATCCCAGCTTCCTTCAATTCCTGGCCAGCCAGCGGTTCAGTGACATAATTCTGCTATACATCTCATTATCTACATAAGGGACCAGAGATATTAAAGTTCTTTGGATATCTAAAGTAGAACTCACATTTTTTTTTAACTACTTACATTTTTTAAAGGAGGTGATAAAAGCTTCACCTCTGACATTACCTCCACAGCTGCATTTGTGACAGAGACTGACAAGTTATAGCGTGAATCCATGATATGACTGCAACCTACATCTGGTATCTTTTTCTTGTTCTTAACCTGTAATAGCCCTTATGTTAATGGTAATACTTTAGCAACAGCAGAGTAATCCCCAAGTTAGCAACATACCTGAAGATTTTGTCGATAAGAGTGACGCAGCAGGTGACGCAGCAGGTGACGCAGCAGGTGACGCAGCAGGTGACGCAGCAGGTGACGCAGCAGGTGACGCAGCAGGTGACGCAGCAGGTGACGCAGCAGATGAAGCAGCAGATGAAGCAGCAGATGAAGCAGCAGATGAAGCAGCATCTGTCACACTCGTGTTATCCTCATCTTCACTGTTTGATGCATCACTGTCAACAGCTACATTCTCTGGGAAACACAGCAACCATTTGGGAAAAAAAACATTAAGACTGCTCCTAAGCAATGTTACAAAGTATCACACAATAGGTGTTAGGGAGAGGAGGATAGCAGTAGTTAAAGCTCTGTATACATGTATACGTATTTGTCTGAAGGTCGTCAGTCATCCAGATAACGTTTTCTAGAAACTGCATCAATTGGACTTCTTCTTAGGTTAAAGTGTTTTATTACTCTGCCAGAGAGTTTCTTCAGTCTGCATAAAGTTGGTAGAACACAAATGTATCCACCAGGTGGGTTTCATTTCACACGTGACCTGAAAAGGCTTTTTACAAATGAGCCCTTTTCAGTCTCCTATTTGAGGCCTCCTACCAATTTTCCTCAGAAAGAAGCTCCTTTCATGAGTAATAAAACATTTGTAGACAGTGTGGAAGAACAGAACTTATCATCCACCGTGCTTACGGACGCACAGTCTTAGCTACTCTACACCAATGGGAGCTCTCATCCCTCATGCGCCATCTGCATAATACTGCATGATTTTTGAAATACTTCCGATTTTAAATACACAATTTATTAACACATTTCTTACCTTGTGGATCAATGTTTATTTCGTCAAGATTTCTTCCTTTGAAATCTGACAGCTGTCCTCGTTCCATGGCCATAAGGACTTTGCTTATCTTGGCCAGCTGTAACGTCCCTTCAGGCAGTCTGTAATATTCGCGATGCACTCGAATATCATGGCCAAGGAAGTCTGCCAGATTATCCATTTCATTGTCTTTTAAGTTAAGGATCTTGGACATGGTGGCCATGTGCTTCCTTAATTTAGTAGAGGACAATGCTTCTGGTTGTTTTGCTCCACAGCTCTGCGCAATCTGTCGAACAACATCTGACCCTCTGATGTGAGTAAGTGCTTTCGTTCTCGCAAACATGAAAGGATTTTCATCTAATACTTCACAATTTCGGCGAGTGTCAACGAGCAAATCCATTGATGTCATCATATCAGGTGTGAGGAGTATGGGGACTTTTCTTCCACGTTTGCCTTTTATCTCTATTCGTTGGAAGTGCCTACAAAGCTTCTTTTCCAGGTCAGTTAAAGCCAATTCAACATCTGGATGAGTCAATGAAGTGTCTCTCAATGTGAAAGCATTAAGAGTCATTTTGGAAACTTCTCCTTCTCTTCTACGGTTGAAGATAATCACTTCACACAATGTGATTTTTGCAAGTTCTGCCCAGTGCTTCTTATTTGGTTCTTCTTTGAGCTTCGTATGACACTCCGTCCGTTGTATGTTGAGATACTGGTGCATCTTCTTCACATCTTCAGTAAAGGGAAGAAGTTGTGGAGTATTCCATTTTGCCTCAGTCAGATTTCGGAGAGCCTTAGATGATATGCACTCACTCCATTTAGTGTCACAGATTTGCTTGAACACCTTTACATTGCGAATAGTATTCTCATCACCAGCGATCATTGCTTCACATTCTAGAACATCTGCTATTTTCTTGAGATTGTGGCCTAACTTCAGTGCCAAAGATGGTGTTTTGTATGTGTTTGTTTCCTCATTCAAGCCAGCAACATTTTTCACTGCTGCAATAACATGAGGGAAATTACCTGGTACAAAGAAATCAGACACCATTTTCAACTTGCCATTTTTCTGTCCTTGGAGCACCAGTCGCCCTGTCTCACGCATCTTCTGTCTGATATAGTCGTGTTTAGTGACATCATGTCCATGCTTATTGAAAAGATGCTCCCCAAATTTCAGTATGCAACTCTCTTTGCGGACAACATTTGTTATCTCATCATCATGCATGACTTGTACCAATTTCCAAAATTGTGCATTGACACTGTCTGGGACTGGCTCTGCATATTTACACGTAGCCTGGACTCTAGATGTTCCTGGCCTTAAACCTTTGACCTTCCTGCTGAGATGACATCTCTGCATGTGCCTCCATAGTGACCTTCTCTTGAAGTAACCCTGACAATTAATACAGTGCAAGTAATCACTGGGTTTCACAGGTACACTGGATTGTTGACGAGGTATCACCATTCCTTGTCCTTTTTTAATCACCTCATTATTGTGGGCACGGTTTCCTTGATTTCTTAATAAACTCAACTGTATTTTCCGCTCTTTAGACCCTACTGGGAAAGCCATTGCTTTTGCCACTTCTGGTTTATCTTTGTGTTTTGATTGCAAATGGCGTGCCATCTTGCTGAAAGGTTTACAGCAAAACTTGCAGTAGAACTTTTTGTTGTACAATCTGCCACCATGTTTCTTCTTCTTCAGTGTCATAACCGTCACATCAGAACAATCAGGTGAAGAGGACTCTCTGGTGTCATCAAATGAAGCAGATGTGTTTCTGTCTTCTGCATCAAGTGAAGAGGATTCTTTAGCATTTGAATTTGAGGAATTGCATTGAGTTCGGGTACACCTTCTCTTCAGTTGTCGGACATCTTCCTGAGAGTTACCTGAAGTAGTTTTCCGTGCTTTTTTCTTCTTTCTTTTGTGTTGTATGAGACTTTCTGCAGAACTGTCACTTTCTTCAGCAGTTTGAGGAACATATTCTTCCTCACTGATGTCCGTACTTGATATAGGTGGGCATCCAAGCATTTGTCTGGTAAGCTAAAAAAAGAAAGAAAGAAAGAAAATAGTTACATTTCAAGACCAGAGGTAGTACATTAGTCGTTGTAACAGCTGTACTGGTATTGACAGTTGTATTAATACTATTTACGGTACCACACATGTCACCACTTAATTTGAACTAGTCATATTAAGTAATCTTTCCTCTGCTGCATCACATTTACCAAACAACCCTGGGTGGCTTTGTCTGGATATGCTGTCATTACCCAAAGACTGTCAATACAGCTGCGATGTCAACTCATTAACAGTCACTTAGGTTAGTTTTAAACATCTGGGACAATGTAATCTCTAAGCTAACACTGTTTCTAGGAAATTGCTGAACTTCGTTTTCTTTTTGTATATATATACACTAATGTTTATAGAAATTGATTTTCTTTATTTAAATATATGATATAATTTTTACCTGGATCAATTACCTTTGAAGAACATCTTTTATGTTTGTAAGGTAGAATAGTATCTACTCAAGTATCAACTGTGTTCCAGGTAAACTGAAGATTTTAGTAGTGCATTGAATTTCAGGATTGTCAGGGGATGAGACTGACAAATGCTTAATTAGTAGGCGACAAAAGCATGACAGTCATTTGTTGAGCTCCTTTTATCAAATTCAAAGAAATAAATTTTAGTCATAGCGCATAAATAAAATGGGCATTTTGGAACCACCTTACAAGAAATAATGATCCAAATGATCCTATCACAATGAAGAATCCCGTTGCCTCACTACACAAAAGAGACTTAAAATGTGTCACAGATAAAATATACGTAGGCTTAAAAATAACATGTATCACCTTTTATGAGAACATACAGAATATAAAGTTGATCACAAAAGTCATTACGTACTTTAAGCTATTCCTTAAAATCTTTTATTGCTAACTAAATGCAATCATACATTACTACCTATGCAAATGCAATGCTAATTGAATTTAAGCAACTGTTATTACTGTAACACCTTGAAAACCTTTGTGAACTTGAAGCACTAAAACCTCTGAACTTCAGACACTAGAAAAGACATTAAACATCAGTGTCCCTGACAATATTGATAAATGAGAAACCCCTTGTCTCAAGCTTACAGTCGTTCTATCAAGGCGTGCTCGTAATCCAAGGTGACATGATTGTACAGGAGGTAGTTATTGTAATTATATTTTTTCACAAGACTTAGTTTTAAATTTGACTGTTACCGTCTATTCACTTTGTGCTCTGTGCACAAAAATCTGAGATCTGTAGTGGAGTTGTACGAATAAACTTACAATAACACTGTCTGTCCTTCTGAGCTCAGGTACACTTGTATCCACGTCAGAATCAGCTGAAGTGGGTTTAATGATAATGGAACTGTCGCTGTCACTGGACAACTGCTGTTCCATCTGAAAACAGAAAAAGATACAAATAACAATTACATATTACAGGTTGTGTAAAGCGCTTTGGGGTCCTTAGGGACTAGTAAAGCGCTATACAAATACAGGCCATTTACCATAAATATAAATTACAGAATAATTATTGCTACAACACAGATTTGTAATTATGTGTGTTTATGCATTTTTGCAGCAGTTGCTCTAGCAATATCACAATTGTTGTCAATTTCAGATAAGATGGGTCACAGTTTTGATTTGGCCAGCAAAATATAAACTCTAAACAAGGGTTTGTTTGTTTTTGTCATTGTGAAAGGCTCACACTTTCCGGCAGGGTGGAAAGACCTTTCTGAGTATTACACTGTTTAGCATGTTGAGTTATCATAATACTGCTTTCTCATTGTGCTTCTGCACTGTACATAAAGCACCATTATTAACTGCAGATTTTATTATCAGCAGTCTGACAAGCTGTCACCACAATACACTGCTATGATCACGTTTCTCAACCTAAGCAATTGAAGCAATAAAATCATACTATAGCATATGAAAATCATCTTCTGTATGACTCAGTGTAGCACATTTAAGCTATACTACTGCAAGATGTAATATACCTAAATCAATAAGTACACATATCAGAGAGCTGGCAGTCATGATGGAAAGAAGGAAGGTAGATTAATTGTGTGTGCAGGAGACCAGGTGCAAGGGAAGCAAGGCCAGGAGCAGTGGAGGTGGATTCAAGCAGTTCTACCAGGGTGTTCATAGGAAGAGAAATGGAGTAGGGGTAATCCTGAAGGAAGAGTATGTGAATAGTGTGGTAGAGCTGAAGAGAGAGGCCATGTTGAATGTTGTCAGTGTGTATGTCCCATAGGTTGGAAGTCAGGTAGACAAGAAAGAGGAGTTCTGGATTGAGTGAGATGAAGTGGTAGAGAGTTTTACTAGGAATGAGAGACTGGTGATTGGAGTAGATTTCAATGGACATGTAGTTGAAGAAAACAGAGGTGATGAGGAGTTGTTGGCTAGGTATTGTGTTAAGGATAGAAATGCAGAAGGACAAATGTTGGTGGATTTTGCCAAAGAGAGCGTGTGACAGCAGGATGTTAGGGATAGAGTGAGATGGAGGCAGATGATCCGCTGTGGCGACCCCTTAAAGGAGGATCCAAAAGAAGAAGTAGTACAACTAACCTTCGTATCGAGGCTACGGTGTAGAAACAAGGTCCTCTCCCTCTGGTCGTTTAACCTTTTAATTTGTGCCCTCTCGTAGCGTTGCTCACATACACTATGATGTCTCCTGAGTTTCTCGAGGCGAAGCAAGCCACGACTTTTAACCTGCAAACAAAGAAATAAATCAAAACCCTTGTTTTATTGTTTTTTGCTTTATTAGATAGTAGTGGAGAGACAAAAGACAGAACAAAGAGGGAATGAAAAACAGCAAAAAGCCTAGGTACGAAAAGAAGCCTTACTGCTAAGACAAGGCCTAATCATACCTTGTATTTAATTATAAACAACTGTATTACAATGAATGATTTGTTTTTACGGTGTCCTCAAACATTTTAATGTGGCTGACATTTGGAATTTTTTTTATTAAAATTAAGAAAAAACATAAAAATCAAGGCCACAATTTGATTTGATTCCACTTAGCTCTCACATTACAAGATGTACATATATTGACATAAATAAAATATATGGAAACAATCATCAAAACAAATACTAAGAATATTTATCACATCAGAAATCATGAATATGTATCTGCAGTGCATAAACTAATTTACTACCTTTTATATTGAGGTCCAAACTGGAGGAGTTTGCCTACTTAAAATCCTTCTACCAATTTAACCGTCTGAACACACTGCAGTCTAACCTTTACTTTAAGCTGAATGAACTGTACATATTACACATCAAACAATCCCAGAATGTTTATTTTCAACGGCAAAAACATAATGTGTGCATGTGATATTTTCAGCAATCATTCTTAGAGTCATTCTAGCACGATGTACACTGAATGAATAGTGGAAATTTCAATATTAATGGATTATTAATTGCAATATTGGCTTGACAGCTGTATAATGTGTAAGGTGTAGATGAGAACTCAAACAACCCTAAACTGCTCCTTAAATAATAATGTAAAGTGAGTATGTCAGCGTTAACCATGTGCAATGTCTATCACAGCTGTTTAAGTGCACAGCTGGTTTACTGGTCCATTTAAGAACCAAAAGAAGATGGCATATCCTACCTCTTTCTTGTGTGCAGGGTTAAAGGCATCTGTCCCATCAGCAACTGCAAAATTAAAAATGTTGACTTGGTTCAAGATGAACTAACAATAGCAAGTTGAGATTGTCTTTGAGCAATGTGTTTAATTTACAATATATTGAGTTTTGCCTTAAAATAGCCTAAACACTTGAAAGGCTGAATTTATTGGAAAAGAATAGTTGTGGCACAACCTCTACTTACACCAAATAAAATTATTTCTAGCAAAAAACTGATTATTTCATGTTATTTACCTACAGTGACAGCAGAGTATCTGCTGAAGACACATCTGAATTGTAGCTTTTCATTTCTCTGGTGATTTGCAGTTCTATCTCAATGAGAATTATAACTGCATTTATTTGATATATTCAGGTTTGGAACCAATTGTACAATTTGCAATTTAAAAATGACAGAAGCCAATTTACAGTTTTACCAACAATGAAGAAAAAAAGCAAAATGTAGGGTAACACAGAGCTTTCTTACCTGTGCATTCAGCACTGCCATTGGTAGATGAAAAGCTTGGGCCATCCTCCTATCAGCACAAGTGAAACAGTTAGTCAAACTTTAAGGACCAACATAATCAAATTTCACTGTATTTCAGTGAGCTCCAGTTGTACAATTTGGCAGTATATTGATGTATGTTACTTTGTGACATCATAGCCTGTCATGGTGGTTATCATTACCCACAACATTTCCTAATATTTCCCTGTCTGTGAAATCTTTATGAAAGTACAGTCATTGCCAATATACAGTCAAGTGACAAAGCTACTAACTTAAATTCTGATGTATGATTAAAGCAGTACAATGACAGAAATATTTTACTACAATTTCTATGGCGATTTATTAGAATTTTGAGGGATGTAACAGATCATCAAAAACTACAGCAATAGCTTTGTCTTCTTTCCCTTACATACAAGGTTGATGTTTTGAACGGGTGGTCCTGTGATATATTACCATTCTTATATGGCTGAGCAGGGATGCTACACCTGGCAGAGGGAGGGACTGCTCTCATTGTCTAAGACAGGGGTGGGCAACTCCAGGCCTCAAGGGCCGGTGTCCCTGCAGGTTTTAGATGTGTCCTTGAACCAACACAGCTGATTTAAATGGCTAAATTAGCTCCTCAACATGTCCTGAAGTTCTCCAGAGGCCTGGCAACAAACTAATCATGTGATTCAGGTGTGTTGACCCAAGGTGAGATCTAAAACCTACAGGACACCGGCCCTAGAGGCCTGGAATTGCCCACCCCTGGTCTACGAGCTGTTGTCAGACACAGTGACCAGAACCAGCTCAATTTTAAAGTGTGTAGTAAATTATAGATGCAGTACAGATGTACATACAGTCGGGTTTTCGTTTTAGCGTGTTCCTAACAATTTACAAACAAGCTTGTTGTGGTTAACGAGCTTGGTGACGTAGGTGAATGCAGACGCAGCATTATCATTATTCTGACAGCATGTCTCCTTAAGAAGCGTTTTATTAAATACCTTTTTAATTTTTTTAACCTTTGTCTTGTGTGCAGTAACATGTCAGGTCCCACAAACTAAAGTCTCAGCTCACCTACGCTCTCTCTGCCTGCTGCCCGCTCTGCGTGCGGGTGCTGAACCCTGCCCTCGGTCACAGACAGAGGACAGAGCATAAATCTCAACTGTATTCTCACATCTGCTAATTTCACTCACTGCTCTTTTCATGTGCTAATTAAATACAAGCTGGTTTGTCGCTCATCACCTGTGCACCGATCACATACTATGAAATAATGCGCGAGGCAGCTCACGTTCCTCCGCTGACCATGACGGTCACGGTTATGCGCCGTTCACGTGATAACCCTCCTACATGGTATCTTTTCACTGCAGCTCTAAGACGAGGTAGAGAAACATTATATCTACTTTAAATAGTAGTAGTTCCACTAAAACACGATGTATGATGCTGAAGCTTTACAATTTTGAATTAATCCGTGCATATACGCGCATCTGTGCAGAGTGATAAAAAGGGATCGCGGATCAACTACAGCCGTAACACCATTGCAGTTTTAGTATAAATTGAAATATCAAGACAATAAAACAGCATATTTTGATGATTTGGTTTTAACGGTTTACTGTAACGGTGTAGTTTGTGTAATGTAACACTGTGTTGAAGGAAAGTATTTCGTAGCAACTAAGTACCAATAACAGAAATTCATTTTGAAAATACTATAGATGCATTAAAATAAAAATCACCACAGTCCGTAGTATTTTTACAGCCAATTGTTGCACCGTTTTAAACTTATTTTACTTGACAAAAGCATAGGCAGACCAAGATTTAACAGCAACTCAGTTAGCATCGTTGTTAGCTAACATTAGCTAACCATCAAGTCATACCATTAAGTTACAGCTGCACACGACACTTTGTGTGTTAATATAATGTGCAAACGCGACGCAAATTAACCCAAAAGCACAATATTATAATGTGACATAAGTCAAAACTTACCATTCTGGTTAATGCTGCACAGCTAGCTGTACTCCGCATATCGCACGTGCTTGCTGTCGGAAGCATGTCTGTCGTCTGTCAATGCGCCAAAGGAGAGCAGGTGTGGTGATCACAAAAGGAGCGCTTGATTTGGGACGAGGCACACACCAGATTAACTCCGCTCATTCTTACACATAGCGCACCGGACACTGACGGGTCATTGGTGTGTTAAAACAAAGTACAACGTCACTCAGCCATCTATGTGGGGGATGGGCATGGTCAAGGTGGGGACCAAAAATGTCAAGATATGTGTAAATTGCTGAGAACGAAGTAAATGACTCTACACATTACCTGCTAAGTGAGAAATACAATTTCTGAACTGAAATTGGTTTAATATGTATGTTAACAAATAACTGAAATAAAAATGGCAGACTGTAGACGTATGAAATTATTGTTTATGTTTTAAAACAAACTGCAATGTCACTCCGCCATCTTGACGTGCTGCAGTAGTCAGTAGGTGGGTGGGGTATGGGCATGGTCAAAATGGGGACCTCAAATGTCAGGATCTGTGTAATATATTAATGATTGCTGAGAAGAGATGAATCCACACATTACTTGCTTAATTAGAAATGCAATTTCCTAACTGATATTTGTTGAGTTGAAATGTACACAAAATATAAGCAGTAGCAAAATTAATTAAATGCAGGAATGAATAAATAATAGAAACAATACAAAAATGTAAACCAATCAACTACTACCAACCATTGTGATCACTAGACAGGTATTATTGTGAAGGACAGAATTGTGTGGACTCAAAAGTGATGCCAGGCAGGTTTCAATAAATGGTAAACTAAGTTTATTGTAAAAACCAAAAACAATAGTGGATGACACAACAGGTGAATAGAGGATAATGCGAATGTGATTGTAATTGTTTTTAAAGCCTTATATGACAAGGCAACTCCTTACCTCAGTGACCTGCAGCAATTGCAAAAACCAAAGAGATTAATAGAAACTGAGCTGACAGCGTTGTCCCGGGCCCACCCAGATCTGTCGGCTGGCCTGCATATACACATATATATAGTCTTTTTTCCTTCAAAGTTGGGGCCTTTACCAGAGGTCTGTGAGAATCAGGGTCCTATGTGGTATCTTAGGTGTCTTGGATGTTGTTCCTGAAATCTGGAGCAACTAACCCAGTCTGGGGGTCACTGGGTTCTGATTACCACAGGGACCACCGTTGCCTTTTCCCTCCACACTTTTTCCTAGCTCTTCTCATAGCCCTTGGTATTTCTGAAGCTCATTCTGCCTGATGTTGGCATCTCATGAGTTACTTGGTTAAAAAAAAATTAAAATGTACACCCTGCCTGCTAGCATCTTACACCATGGTGTGATGTGCTGGATTATTTTTAGGAGTCCTGGACAAGTCCTTAAAAATCCGAGCTGCTCTGGACCTACATCTCCTGTTGTAGATGTCCTGTAGGGAAGGGAGAGCAGACCTGTAGCAGTGTTCTGCCACACAGATCACTCTCTGAAGGGCTTTTCGTCCTTAACACAGCTGTTCCCATACCAGGATGTAAAGTTCTGTGTGAGGATGCTCTCCACAGCGCCCAAATAGATAGTCCTAAGGATCCCTGGAGAGATTCCAAACTTTCTCAGTTGTCTCAGGCGATACCGGCGCTGCCTAGCCCTTTTGGACTGTGAGCAGTCCATGTCAGTTCTAAGGAGATGTCAACCCCAAGGTACTTGAAGGACAGCACCCTCTCCACGTTGATGGCCAGGGGCTTGTAGTCTCGCCGCTTTCTCCTACTAAAATCCACCACCAGCTCCTTGGTCTTGCAGACGTTCAGTTGGAGGTGGTTTTCTCTGCACCAAGATGCCAGGTTCTTCACCTCGTCCATTAGGCTGTCTAATCGTTGTTGGAGATGAGGCCCAACACCACAGCATCATCAGCAAACTTCACGATGGCGTTTGAGCCTTGAGTGGCCACACAATCAAGAGGTGTAGAGGGAGTATGTAGTGGCAAGAGTACGCACTCCTGTGGCACTCCTGTGTTGGTAGTGATGCTGTCAGAGACACACTTACCCACCTTCACGACCTGCGATCTACCAGTAAGGAAGTCCAGCACCTATGCACACAAACTGTTGTTAAGTCCAAGATCCCCCAGCTTTGTGAACAGTCTATGGGGCACTATTGTGTCAAATGCTGAACTGTAGTCTACAAGCAGCATTCTCACATAGTTACTCCGTTTCATGTCCACGTGGCTTAGGGTGGTGTGCAGGACGTGGGAGATGGCGTCCTCTGTAGATCTTGTCGGTATGCAAACTGGAGTGGGTCTGTGCTGCTGGGGATGTAGGAGGAGATAATGTTGTTCAACAGCCTCTCAAACACCTTCATAACCACAGAAGTCAGCGCAATCGGCCGGTAGTCGTTAAGGCATGAGGGCTTGTTCTTTGGCATGGGGAGTATAGGTAATCTTTTGAAGCACGTGATGAGGTCACCGTCCTCAGTTGTCAGGCTGTAGTTAGTGCTGGCCACCTAGCAAGGTATGCTTTTGTTTCTTTTTGTATGTGGGATTCTAAGGTAATTGGTTGCTATGTTCCCTTCTGGTCATACAATTCCCTCAATTCTGAACATCTTCCCTCTCTTTATTTACCATTTACCATATTACTACATATCAAGTTTTAGTGACATTGCTATGTTATTAGAACAACAGAACTTAATGGTTTAGATCTGTGTCATTATGTTCATTTACCACTGGCATGTAGCTTGAAGAACATTAGAACTAACCCCAACTAAAAAAAAGAGAAAAGTTTTCTGGCTAAAAATTCATTCATATTACATTTCAAGATGCAGGTATGTACTAAATGCAAGTACGTGGCAGATGAAAGAAAGATGAGGATAAAAACAGGTGATAAAAAAGAGTATTTTATCACATTCAATTTTAATTTGATAATTCAGCACATGACTTAAAGCACATAGAGACACTTTAAGCCACAGCCAAGCTCTGTATTGTATATCTAAATGGGAAGTCATCCAGAAAATCTTGCATATCCTTTAAACAGGCTACAATCTGGATGATTTGGTGTTAAAGAGACTGTTAACAGTAAGAACTCGGAACATATTAAATCCACAATGCTGGATTAGATTTAGATTCAGATCAGGATAGGAAAATTTAATACTGGCCATAGAGTGACAGTTGTCAGAAATCACAGTATATCAATTCATGTTGCTAATCATC